>NC_080674.1:154776158-155079189 GCF_030445035.2 Dasypus novemcinctus | reverse complement strand
ACTGTGAAATGTCCAGCTACAGGCAGGTCCTGGAGAAGATGTGTCCCTCTCAACATTCAGTGAACAAAGAGGAGGACCCTGTGAAACCTTGGTCCATGCGATTAGTGGGCAGCCGGGAGACAGAGGGGCGCTCCAGCAGTGGACTGCTTTAGCTCCGTTGTCAGGAATCACAACCTTCCTCTTAAATTGACTGTTACTTCCTCCTGTCATTTTTTTTTTTAAATCATAGACAAGTTTCATTACTTGGTGCCACCTGATTTGAAGCTAAATCACAGGGGTTTGGAGGCTATTTTCTATCTCCTCTTTCCACCTTCTGTGAGTCTTCTCTCTGAAGAGAAAGAGAAAGGGGTGGGGGGTGGGGGTAGCATGCATCGGCTATATAGTCTAACAGAGTGAGTCAGAGAGGGCGGGACTGGGGCCCAAATACTACAGACAGGCAAAGCTCGGGTTAGCTTGGTCCACACCTATCAAACATATTCCCGAGGCCCAGAGAAAGCGCTATCCCTAGTCCTCAACCACCCAGTAAACTCCAACTGGGCAGGCACCAGGTCAGTGGAATTCTCTGCTCCATCTCAGCACTTTGAGCAGGATCTGATACAGAGTAATTGCTCAACAAATATTGGTTAAATGTTACAAAACCACAACTATTTCCAATGAGGACAGGCATTTTCACAGAAATCAGAAGAGACTCCATATTACTTCAGTTCTTTGATCAAACTTGTGCTAGAGAATAAAGAAAAAAAAGTTTGAAGTAATCATAATTACTTTTTTCATTTTTATTTTATGCTGGGTTAAATAAAGATCTTTAGAAGCCTTAAGTATTGAATAAATTATGTTGCCCCTTCCCCTGAATGTAATTTAAAAAAAAAAACCTCCCATAAACTCCATGGGAAGAAGTCCAGCACAATTCTGAATTAGATTTTTTTTTAAGATTTATTTTTTATTTATTTTCTCTCCCCTCCCTCTCCCCCTCCCCCTCCTTTGCCTTGCAAATATCCTAAGTGCATGTTTTTGTCTGCCTTTTGGTATTATAACTAGCTTAAAGCTTTCTATATAGCCAGATGTCTCTGGAAAACTTGAGGGTTCAGATGAAGAACTTAAAAACAGTAACCAGTCCTCCCAAACACGTAGACATACGTGATCAGGGAAAAAGAGACCAGGAGGGAAAGAGCTGGGGGCACAAAAGAAAGGAAGCTTTCTTCTTTTTTAAGGAAGAAAAAACAGCAAAGGGTAAGAAAAAAAGCAGTGTCAGTAGGCAAAAAGCAATCAGAGCTCTCAAACTTAGTCCCTACTCTACAAAACCATTTTTGAGTAAGAGCTTCCAAATGACGTTCCAATTTATCCCTGAAATCTCCAGAGGCTCCCTATGCTAACTGCTAACTCTATGAGCAGTAAAGTGCTTTTGAGTTCTTCTAATACATTAAATTGATAAAGAAGCACAGCCTAAAGATTTTTTTATTATTAACTTCAAGACTCTATCTTGGTATTCCAAAAGGCAAATGCAAAGGAAAAAAATTTATAAATAACATTTATATTCCACGCCACTTTAAAGAAGTTGCAAAAATTTTGATGACATGGTTCCTTAAGGCTTTTCGCTGGTGGGATCTAGGATGAGCAATCATCTATAGCAGCATCAGCTCTAAGGTTGGGATGAAATGGCATCTCATCCAAGCACACATTTGATGCTGAAATCCCCCTCAGCACAACTCACTCAAGTTTCTGCTTGAATCCTTCAAGGCCACCCTTGACCTGTGTTGACTGCCTGAATCTTCTTCTTCATAAGGGGTTGAAATCTCTTTTCTCTGTGACTTTAATTTCTTATCTAGTTATATTTTTCAGGGCCTCATAGAACAAGAGTGGCCTTCTTTCACATAATAGCCCTTCAACTATTTCACCCCTGAAAACTTAAGTCCCTTTTCTTCTACAAGAGCTAGTATAGCATAATGGAAAGAGTACAGACAGCTCCAGCTTTAACCCCATAATTCTATCATTTATTAGCTGTGTGACCATGGACAAGTTGTTTGCCATTTCTGGTACATAATGTATAAAATATGGATTACAATATATGCTTCATCTAGATATGAAAAACATCTTCAAGGGATAGTATTTCTACTATATGAACAGTCTGTTCTTTAAAATTCTCTCCTTTTGGGAAGCAGATTTGGCTCAACCGATAGAGCATCCACCTATCAGTTCAAACCCAAGGCCTCCTGGCCCATGTGGTGAGCTGGCCCACGTGCAGTGCTGATGTGAACAAGGAGTGCCCTGCCATGCAGGGGTGTCCCCCACATAGAGGAGCCCCATGTGCAAGGAGTGCACCCCACAAGGAGAGCCACCCCGCATGAAAAAAGTGCAGCCTGCCCAGGAATGGTGCCCCACACACGGAGAGCTGACGCAGCAAGATGATGCAACAAAAAGAGACACAGATTCACGGTGCCACTCAAAAGAATCCAAGTGGACACAGAAGAACACACACAGCAAATGGATACAGAGAGCAGACAATGGGGCAGGGGGGAGAAAGAAATAAATAAAAAATAAAATCTTAAAAATATATATTTTTCTTCTTTCCTCCCTTCACATTTTGAAGGGGGGGTATAGTATGAAGGGTAATTAGCAAGAATAGCTCATTCACTGGCACAACAAATATCTCTTTAAAACCTACTATCTTAAAGTGATCAGTAGATATGTTGCTTGTCTTAATGTTATTTACTATACATTTACTAAATTGCTTTTAGGTCTCCTTTTTGCCCTACTCACAGGGTTGCAGTAGAATTTACTTTGAAACGAGGCAATTTGTACTTCTGGGATGCATGTCAGTGTTCACGGTTGTGGCTGTAACCAAAGGTTCTAGACGCTCCATTTTTTTTTTTTTTTTAATTTTTTTATTTTTTATTGACTTTGTAATAATATTACATTAAAAATATATATGTGAGGTCCCATTCAACCCCACCCCCCCACCCCCCCCCTCCCCCCCCCCCCCAACAACACTCGTTCCCATCATCATGACACATCCATTGGATTTGGTAAGTACATCTTTGGGCACCTCTGCACCTCATATACATTGGTTCACATCATGGCCCATACTCTCTAGACGCTCCATTAATTTGCTCCACAACTAACACAGTTGTGTGTGTGTGTGTGTGTGTTACAGAATGGAATGCAGAATATGTACCACTGTTAATGAAATAACAGTTGAAAGAAAGTTTGTGCTTCAGGATCTATACCCAGACTCCAGGGCAGGGCACTTCGGTGGAAAATAAAACAAGTCTGAGAAATCCTCCTATATCTAGGGAAGTAATGAGGATCACCCAGGGAAACTGTGAAAAGCAGAGATTCCTGAGCTCCCCCTGGAACTACTGCATCTACTCTCCAGCCAGAGGATCTCTAAGAACTCTCCCCAGCTCACAATCTAGGACTGCGTGTCTAACATCAACAGTGGAAAGAAAGCATTTAAGTCAATATTGGTAAGTCTCACAAATCCAATGGATGTGTCATGATGATGGGAGCGAGTGTTGTTGGGGGGGGGAGAGGGGGGGTGGGGGGGGTTGAATGGGACCTCACATATATATTTTTAATGTAATATTATTACAAAGTCAATAAAAAATATATATATATTGGTAAGTCTCTGTGACAGTCAAGAAATACAGGCCCTCCACTCAATGGCCTATGAGTATTAAGAGAAGAGACAGGGCCACCCTACACAAAGCCATAAGCAAGAGTGAAATACTAGAGGAAAAAACAAAGAAGAAGTAAAATGTGTGGAGGAGACAGGAGAAACTGCAGAGTCAGAGACAAAGAATTGAAGGCAGTCCATGTTTCATTCATTTCACCCGAGCAATTGGCAATGTCAGTGCCCAAAGGTTGAACCCACAGCTGCAAGTCCAAGTCAGAAGGGTAGAGAAATGAAGGTTTGAAAGCAGAGAACAGGTGGGGGGGTGGTCAACACTTTCTAATCTGTGGATTCCAGCCAGAGCAGGCCTGGCCTCCGGTACCCCATGCACCTGCCCAGCCCACAGCAACCCCCAGTTCCTCTGCTCCCCACTGGGCTGGATCTCCCCAGACCTGCAGAGTCAGCGCTCTTTAGCCATACAAAAAGTTTTCATTTCCCTTGCTCCACACTCATCCTGCCTTTTACTTTTGAACTTACAGACCATTGGTCTTGGGAGGTGAGGCGGGGCAGGAGGGTCAGGGGGTGATGTTTCTGCCACATAGTTTTAGAAGGCCGAGGACTGGGAAGCCAGGATACACCACACTTGACCACCCCTTCTTCCTGCTCTATAACTGTAGTTTGATTGTACAACTATCTTTTCAAAAGCAAAATAGAAAAAGTAAATAAGCCAAAATACAGTTCAAATATAGACCATTCCAGCCTTTCCACATACACTCACAAAAGGAGGCACTGAGAACTGAATAGACTCCCCAAGGTCACACAGGACCAAGTAAGGCCTGGAGCTAAGGCCAGAGTACAGATTCCCCTTATCCCTGTTAACTTGCTTCCAATCCGTGCTTTTCACTACAAGAAGTGAAATTCCTTCGTGTAAGAGTGTGCAGGTCTCAATACAAATCAATCCCCACCCCAGGAGCTCCCTGTACATCTCCCAGCAGTAAATCAGTACCTTGGACTCCTGTAAGAGGTAAAACTTACATTCCAAAGCTCTTAGCTCCCTCTCATGCAGAAGCTTAGCTCAAGTTTCTGCAAAGTCTCCTGCTCAATATCCAACCCAAGGTGAATGATTAAATGATGTCGTCAATGGCTTCTCCTGTAAAGGGGTCCTGTCATAGCTGTGTACACCAAGGAAAAACCCAGATTACAAGAGAGATGAGCTCACTTGGAGTAAGTGAAGAAAAGACAGGTTTTTAATGGAATCTAATAAAGCCAAGCGCTCTATGAACTGAAGTATCTATTAGATAAAGGTATCTCTATCACAGATATAGCATCTGATTCTATAGCAGTAACAGATAGATTGCATTAAATTCTATTTGGAAAGAGAAGGGATAGAAATTAAATTAACCTATAAACACCCTATCTTTGAGTGCAGGTAGTATTTCTCCATTCTGGTGTCTATACCTCCAAGTTAGTTGTTTGGTCAGGAGAAAAGAAGGATCGGAATTTTCAACTGCCCACTCCGTTCTTTTTTCTTTTTAATTAGAGAAATTGTAGGTTTACAAAAACATCATGCTAAAAATACAGAGTTCCCATATTCATGTTTTTTTTAAGATTTATTTTATTTCTCTCCCCTTCCCCCTCTCCGCACCAGCTTGCCCCAGTTGTCTGTTCTCTGGGTCTATTTGCTGTGTCTTCTTCTTTGTCTGCTTCTGTTGTTGTCAGTGGCACGGGAATCCGTGTCTCTTTTTGTTGTGTCATCTTGTTGTGTCAGCTCTCCGTGTGTGCAGCGCCATTCTTGGGCAGGCTGCACTTTCTTTCGCACTGGGCGGCTCTCCTTATGGGGCGCACTCCTTGTGCGTGGGGCTCCCCTACGCGGGGGCACCCCTGCATGGCACGGCACTCCTTGCGTGCATCAGCACTGCGCGTGGGCCACCTCCACACGGGTCAAGGGGGCCCGGGGTTTGAACCACGGACCTCCCATGTGGTAGACGGACGCCCTAACCACTGGGCCAAGTCCGCTTCCGCCATATTCATATTTAAAGTAGTGATTTTATATAAGATTTCCCAGGACCCCTGGTGTGGGAAGAGTATTCAAGATTACTTTAACTTTAGTCCTCCAATATAATAGCAAGAAGTTAAAAACAATGACTAAGGAGGACAAACCAAGAAATGGCAGCTAATAAAATATCTCAAAAGCATACATAAGAAGCTGATAATACTGTTTGCCTTCAACAAAAGGAACTTGATGGTGTCAGTCAGGAATGGGAGAAAGATTTTTCACTGCAGATCTTTTAGTTCTTTTGAATTTGAATCATATACTTTTAACTCAAAATATTAATCAATAATACCTGAATTTTAAAGAGAAAGGGAGGAAGACTGTCAAAAGCACATTCTGGTGTTTTGGTTTTTGTTTGTTTGTTTTTTACCTATGTAATTAACTACCCGAAGGAACAGCTAAAAGTGTTGAGACCAGTGGGTTGCTCAAAATTGTCCTTCGGTATTAGTCAATATTTAAACTATGTGCACGATTAATTATTTTGACAAAATATAAAACTACTTTTTTAAAAAAAGAAAATCACCTCCAACAACTCATTTTATAGGTAAAAACCTGAAGTCCCAGTGTGAGTAAATCTTCAGTCTCCCAAGGTGGTAGAAGGCAGATATGTACTCAGATTGCGGAGTCTCAGGTCAGAGCTTTCCTTAACACCTACAAGGACTCACAAAGTGGTTGCTGTCCAAACGCCTTCTAATTGTTACTGTTGTTGCTGTTGTTAGATTAAGACATTTTTAGACTATTTGGATAAAATTGACCTCTCCTCACCCATCTTCTGTGCTAATAATTGTACCCTTTTTTATTCATTCAATTACAAGCAAATTGACAGGAGACATTTATATGAGGCAGCTTAAACCCCAGCTAATGGAGTGCCTAATGACTAATTGATCAGATCCCAACCCAGAGAGCAGCTCTGAGTGGCCTAAAGGAATTTATGCAATTAGTTTAGGTTTGGTAGAAATTGAGTGCATATGAAAGTAAGCTTTTTATGGTCTTGATTTATGAGGGCTGGACATTAACTATATCTGCCGAGAGGTGAGCCGCCTAGCAAAGCCCCAGGCACAGGGGGACTCTCCTGGGCGGGGATGTTGGGACTTGGAGTACAGCTAGTGTTGTGAGGCGGGGTGGGGGTGGGGCGATAAATACAAGAGAGATGGAGAGACTGGGGATTGGGGGTTGGGGACAGGGTTTGGCCAGAGACCCTGCCCCACGAAACTGTGATGGAGCCCCCCTCCCTATGTATTCCAGGTAAAAACAACATTAAACCATAAAATATGTATAAAGAAATCCAACAAAATTCTGAATTTTCCCAGAATAAGTACTTGGATTTTTTTTTTTTTCGTGAAATCCCAAACAACAAAAACTTTAAACCTATCGATCATGTTGTTTTGGGAGCCCAGCGCTGGGAGAGCCGAGCTGAGGGGAGGGGGCAGTGAGCTGACCTTTTAAGTGCACAAGGACTCCGCGCACGCAGGGCTGGAAGCAGCGGGTGGGAGATCCCCCCGGAAGAACCAGGGCCTCGCCGCCCCCGCACTTTCTGCAACTACTCCCGGGACGCAACGCCCGGCCGCGCAGGCCAGGACGCCGCCAAAGGAAAGCCCCCTCCGGAGACACCGGAGGAAGCCGGCGAACCCTGACCCAGCCGGGGAGTCCTGCGAGCCGCGCGGCTGCGGAAGCGCCGTCGGGGGCGGAGGGAAACCTGACCTGATCGGAAAAGGGCGATCGAAGTGGAGACTAATTCGTCCGCCAGGGTCCGAGCTGGCTCCGTCGGCGCGCCGGGGCGGGCCACCGCGGGGGCTCCGGCGGCTCAGCGGGTGAGAGGGGCGGGGGAGAACTACCGCGCACCGGGATCGGCGACCCACCACGCTCCCGCATTCTGGGGCCTGAGTTTCTCTGCTGCGAATCGGAGGGAAGCTTAGAGCTGTTTGCGTGAAAAAGAACTGAAGCGACGGACATGGGGAGGGCGGCGCGGAACCCCGGGAAGAATTGCTGACGTGGGACGCGCGGGAGAGCTCCGGGGACCCGGCGAGGATCGCGGGCGTCCTCGGCTTCCACCGCCTCCCCGAGGCGTCTCCAGCCGAACGTGCAGTGCCTGCTTCGCCCCACCCCCATGCCGACCCCTTTCCCGGCTTCCTGTCATGGTTGTCCTCACTGCTGGGAGAGATGAGGCGAAAAAACCGAGGTTTTGCCACACCTCGCCACTGACTAGCTGTGCGCACGATTTGCCATGGACAAATAACAGGAACCTTCCGTGCCTCAATATTTTCATCTGTAAAATGGGATTAAAAATTGTACCAATTCATGGGTTCGATCAAGGATTAACAAATTAATGCACGCAAAGCCCCTCCTGACAGAAAAGAAGCCCTCGGTAAATGTTAGATATTATTATTCCTTTATTTACCCAATAAGCGTTTGTGGAGCGCTCTCTCAGTGAGAGGCCTGCGCTGGGTTCAGGGAGACCGTGAATTCCGACAGACGAGGTGCCTGCTCTCTTCAAGCGCGTTTACTTTACTGCTAAATAAATAAGCGAGGTGCTATCAAGGAGTGATAAGAACTGATAAACAAAACCAGATGGTGTGATAGTGGAGCTGGGGAAGAGAGGTATTTTAGGTAAAAAGAGCCAGCCAAGTCCCTGCCCCTCTCTGGACCTCAGTATGTCCGTGTATAAAAAAAAAAAGAGCGTCTTTTAGACTCTGCTTTCCCCACTCAAGCATACTAGCACAGGACCCAAAGGTGGGAGCCGGGCGAGGGAGCCCGACCCTGAGGCCCCACCTTCCCCCCCCCCCCCCCCCCCCCGCCGCGCCTCCTCCGCCCATGGGAGCCCCACCCCTGGGATGGGAGCTCTGCACCTAGTCTCGATCACCCACCCTAGCTCTTTGCCTGGACTCCACCCGGGGAGCAGGCCCCAGGTCCCAAGAGCCTCAGGTTGGAAGCTTCACAGTGGAACTATGGATTAGCACCACGGAACCCTGGAGAGGGGAACTCAATGTCCCTTCTGCAGCAGGGATGCAAAGCGTGCAAAGCGTTTTCTTTTACACTTTCTGCCTTATCCCTGACTACCACGCCTGTAGGCACCGCCACCCTCATTCTATAGCCTACTACACGTCAGGCTCTTGGCTTACATCATTTAATTTAATCATCAGAGCAATCCTGAGAGACAATCCTTATTTCCAGTTTTACAGATGACAGCACCGAAGCTTGAAGTCCTAAAGTCGTTTGCTCCAGCTTCCACAGAAGTAAGAAGTGGAGCAGGTATTCTGCCCCAGACCAGTGCACTCCAGAGCTGGAGCTCTTTCCATCTCAGAAGGAAAGTAAAGGAACATAGGCTCTCAGTTAAGGGCAAGAGAGGGCGATGCACACTCAGGGCAGAAGTCACCCCCTGCTCTCCCACCCTTCCTCACCCGGTGCTGAGGGCTCATGCAGTGGGTACCCACCCTCTGTACCTATGATACCCACAGGGTGAGGCACAGCCTCTTCCAAATTAAACAAGAAGGAAACTAGACACCTTTAAATGGAAGTCTTGACCCTGACTCTGCTACCAGCAAGGCTTGCCTCTCCCTGATGATATCTGTTCTTCCCTACAAGTCCTAGAATCCACAGAGGATTGGCTAGAAAAGGAAACTTCATTTTACAAAAGAAGAACCTTGTTTGTTCATTCAATAGATATCTATTGTCTGCCTCTCTGGGACGGACCCTGAACTGGGCTCTGGGCATGTAGCAGTGAACAAAACTAACTCTTTCTTAAGTACAGAGGAAGCCTCTGGCTCAAGAGCATACAGCCTTGACGAAGAAGCCCAGGACTCATAGCTCCAGGTTCTGTCTTCTAGGGCTTCTGCGGTGCTGACCTGGGTGGGCTGCACACACTGGATCAGGCCCCTGTTGAGCCACACCAGTGCAGAGAAGCCTTCCTCTTCCTCCTGAGTCCACCAAAAACCCTCAAGGTTCAACCCTGAGAGGCCTGATTGCAGCTCTCCATACAGGCGGTCCAGGATATTAGCCTTGCTTTCTTCCAGTGTACTTTAAAGAGACCCACGGTTGGGCAGTGAGTGTTGCAAACAGGCATTATTTGGGAAATTAAAACCTGCTCCAGGTATTTTCCAGATATATCTTCCATTACTATTTAAAACATTTTTTTCAGAGATTTTACAGGTCTCAGTGGAGGCTTAGGGGAGGTGATATGAATTGTCCAGGGCCACACAGGAACTGGCCCATTGGGGATGCAGACAGTCTGTGTGAACACTAAATCTGCTGGTGCCTACCCCCCAGAGAGGGCTGCACCAGGCGGGCGAGGGGCAGAGGCAACTGCACCAACCCGGGGAAACCACATCTCCCATTACTTCCTGAGATGGCCCTAGGAGAGAGGCGGCGGCGCCGACCCGGCGCGCTCGTGGGGTGGAAGAGGTTGGAGCGCGTCGCGGACTGGGCCGCAGATCCCGCCGGCAGGGAGGGACAAGTCAAAATACTTAGGAGGTCCAAGGCGACTGAAGCGAACCAGGTGCAGAAGTGCGCGTCTGACCAGCGCGCGGGGTCTGTCTTGGCGCAGATCTTGCGCTCAGGAGGCTCCTCTAGCCCTTTCCCAAAAAGTCTCCCAAACTTTTGAGGTAGTTAGTTCAAAACACAGAGAAAACACTAAAAACTGGCAGAACGGACCTTATCTAAAGGGGAAACAGGATGAAAGCGGATATCGTGTTATTTTGCGGGTGGGAGAAACCGAAGGCCCTTACCTGCAGGAAACCTCGCAGCGGGCTCTGGCGCATCAGTCTGGAACGCTTCGCGGGGGTGCGCGATGCGCACTGCCGCCTCCTCTGCAACTCGGCTAGGTTCTGGCCCTGTGTTTTATACCACTATAGGCAATTAATATTGCATCAGCCGTATTTTAAATTTTCAAAACCCACAATATAATGTAATGGCATAAGGGCATTTATTATTAAAGGACACCCGATGGAGAGGGAGGTGGAGAAATCGCCGGGGCTGTTGCGCGAGGCGGGGGCGAGGGGCTGGAACCCCGGACCTGGAGCCCGGCTCCAGGTTTGATTTTGCTGTCGAGGGACGCACCGCGCGGGCGGGGGGAGACCCGCTCTGCTCCAAATTTCATGCGGGAGAGGTCTGATGACCCAGAGCTCTTTGAAGACGCAATGGGAAAAGTGCATACGATTCCTGGACTTGAAGCATTAATTTTTAAATCGTGAAGGTGTTTTTGCGACTCACAAGTAAAAAGGTTTCCTCCTCCCTTTTAGAGAAAGTGGAACGGAAAGGGAGACCTGGCATCTGTTGAGCACCTAATATGTGCCAGAAGTTTTACAGCCCTATCTCACTTAGCACCCCTACCTCCGCGAGAAGCAGTGATAGAGTAACCTTTAGGGTAGCAATTCCTCGGACGCCAGCGGACTCCATTCCTGCTGACACTTTTCTCCCTTTGTCTCTATCTCTTCCCTCCTCCCAGTTGTTTGAATCTTTTTAAATAATAATTTGCTTCCTATCATGTGCCAATACTGTGCCAAGACGCCTTAAGTAAACGATCTTACTTAGTCCTCACGATAACCCAGTGAGGTATGTATTAGCATCTTCATTCTGCAGATGAGCAATCGAGGCTCAGAGAAGTTAAGAAACTTGTCCCAGACTCGTGAGTGGAGGCATTTGGGGCTCGAACTTCGATATGTCAAGCTTCAAAGTTTGCAATATGAGCTAAATTGAGGGAACAGAGACTGATGATTCGCTCGCGGGGAAGCCTGGAGGGAAGTGCCTTGAAACCCCGAGGTCCCGTGTCGGATAGCCTGCTTTCTCTGGAGTAGATCCGAGTGACCCAATGAGACGCCAGGGCAATAGAGGGGGAAAGAGATGGCAGGAAGCTGGCTAGATGCATGCTGGCTGGCCGTAAGTGACCTCGGCACTTCTGAATTCTCACTTTTAACTCCTTTCTAAGACTAGTACCACCTTAGACTCCGAGAAAGAAAACCACTGCAATTCGGGTTGAAAAATAAAGCATTTATTTTCGAAGTTAAATCAAGGGATAAAGAGGAAGAGAAAACAAGACTGTATTTGTATCTATTCTGAGAACGAAACAAAAGGTCACACAGCAACACTCAAACTATGAAGCAACGAAAGAATAAAAATTTATGTGATGGGACCAGAGCAGCTGGGGGAAGGCTCCTGGCAGCCGGGGCGCCCCTTATCACCCAAAGCTGTAAATGTATCTCCATCGACAGACACCCACACAAGGGGGGAGGAAAGAAACGAAGTTAAATAAATAATAGTATTTAATGATGCTAACAACAACCAAAATAAAAGCTCAACGAGGTTGGAAGGTCTTGCATATGATTCTGAGAAGTTACGGTCACTTTCAAGCAGCTTCACTGGGAGCCTGACCGGAGCAGCGAATTGAGGTGGGAGAGTCCTCAAATGGTCCGGAATATCACCCTCTCCTCTCTCTCCATCAGGCGGTAATTATCCCTCAAATGCCAGCAGACCGTAGAGGATGGCCAGAGCAGATATTTTCTGCTGCTTACAAACCTGGACGATCACAGATTTTCTAGCCACCCAGGACCCACCTTTTCTGGAGCCCTCCTGCAGAAAAACAGCTCAGACTCCACCGCTCCCCGCACACTTTCCCTGAAACTAATCCATGCTACCTTAAGGGAATTTACGGCAAACCAAAGGATGGGATGGATAGAATGTAGTCGGGGGAGTGGAAGCATAAGGTGATCCTTTGGAAACATACATATACTTCATGTACTTTAAATCTCCAGTATTTATTTGTGCCCCAGTTAAGTATCTTTAGACTTTGTATTAATTATCGCTTCCTTCATACCCTCTTCCCTTGTCTTATTGCGCTTAGCAAAGTAGTGCCTTCGTCCCAAAGGCTGTGGGATAAATTCTCTACTCCTGCATTTTAGTTTCTACCCTGAGGCGGAGCCATCCAGCGCCCCAGAGGGCGGGTGTCAGCACCTCGGACAGCGCAGAGCCCTCGCGGCCATCTTCCAGGATTTTTCCGCAAACGCCAAAATGATTTTGGTGGAATAAAAAAGGAAGGGAGGGAAGGAGGAAGAGAGGGACAGAGACAGAGACAGAGAAAGAGGGAGCGAGCGCGCGCCAGTGCTAGTAGGTAGCTAGGCGGGGTAAATGGGAAAGTCCGTGGTTTCAGGGGCGAGAGCCTGACTTGCCTGGGAACTGTCTTGGACTTCCCCATAACCGCCCCCCCTCCCCCAGAGGGCGTGCGCTCGGCTCTCCAGGGCCCGGACGCCGAGCCCCGCTGCAGTCAGTGGACAGCTGAGTACTTCATTCGTTTCTGTTTCTGTCTCTGGTTGCAGAACCAGACCCTCACCACGTTCTTTTTAAGGTCCAGTTTCTCAGCGATGGCCGCGATCTTCTCGGATGAAGGCCTTGGCTGGATGGCGAAGTAGGCCTCGAGTGAGCGCTTCTCTGGCGCCGCAATAGACGTGCGTTTGCGCTTTCGCTCACTGCCGTTGAAGAGCTCGGGCTTGCTATTTTTCTCGCGGTAGGCGGCTTCGGCCTCCTCCAACCAGGCCTGGAGAACCGGCTTGAGCGCGATCATATTGTTGTGAGAGAGAGTGAGAGACTCGAACCTGCAGATGGTGCTCTGGCTGAGCGAGCCCACGCCGGGGATCTTGAGGTTGGCCAAAGCCGCGCCCACGTCCGCCTGGGTCACCCCCAGCTTGATGCGCCGCTGCTTGAAGCGCTCGGCAAAAGCCTCGAGCTCGCGCGGGTCCGACTCCACGTCGCTGAGGCATGCGGGCATGGCGCTGTGAGGCGCCACGGCGTGCGGGTGGCTCATGCCCATGGCCTGGTGCAGGTGGCCCATGGTGCCCAGGTGATGCGGGTGTATCTGCGCGGGCATAACTGAGTGCTCTGGGGCGCCCAGGCCGCTCACGCTCAACGTGGGCGAGATGTGCTCCAGCAGGTCACCCTCGAGGCCCTGGTGCACGGCGTGGTGCGGGTGCGAGGTGAGAGCAGACGGGTGGGAGATGGGCACGGTGGACGAAGTGGACGTGCAGGGCACGCTGCTCATCGTATGGTAGGTGGCGTCGGGCTTGAACGGATGGTTCTTGCCGTGAGAGACGATATCCACCGCCGCCAGAGCTTCGGCGCGTGCCAGCAGGCTCTCATCAAAGCTTCCAAATATATTACCCTGCAGCTGCAAGCGAGAAGGCGCACATCACGGTCAGTGGGGAATACTGTCAACTCAGGATTAAAACACATTTTCAAGCAACCAAGATGCCTCTCCTCAAAGCCCAGGTCATAAAAATTAATACGGAGGCAGCGGCTCTGCTGGAACAGACGTGTGGATCAGAGACATGAATGAGAGAGAGAGTGCGCGGGGAGAGAGCGCGGGGGAGACAAGGAGAGGGGATCAGACAGCAGCAATTGTTCTGGGCGACATGAAAAAAACATGAAGCGAGTGTCTGTCAAAAATGTGCCTTAGAGCGGTAATTATGCTCCACTACGTACCTGCGGGGCTGGAAGACAGACTCGGCGCATGGCCTCGGAGCCCGAGTGCAGGCTGGAGAATTTGGGCTCTTGCAGCACCGGATGCATGCCGAAAGGCTGCTTGGCGTTCATGGCCATCATCTTCACGCGCCTGGCGGGGAGGCAGCGGGGGACATGGATCAGGCTCTTCTCGTTCGCTCGCCGCGCTCCAAGTGAGCGCCGCTCAGCGCCGACGCTCCCCTCGCCCTCTCGCTCTCTGCCTCCCCTCTCCCCCACCTGCTTCTTCACTCATCTTACGAGCAGCCTGCCAGGAGCGGCCGGGTCGCGCGCAGGCGTGCTCGAGCGCCGGAGCCTCGCAGGGGCGGCCCGGGAGGCGAGGCAGCAGCTCGCAGCGCGCCTCTCCGCGCCCGCCGCGGCCGCCCCCGCCACGGCATTTATACCCCGGCCCAGGCAGGCCTCTCCGGGCCCGCCCCGCCCCACCCGACTCCAGCCCGCAGACCTTCCGGATTCTTTCTTCTTCTTCGTGGACTTTCCGCCCCCCCCCCCCCCCCAAAGTCCCAAACCGCTCCTTCTTGTCCCAACTCGCGCTGCCCGGATCGAAGGGCAGCCCGGGGCAACCCGGGAGTCGTAAACTGACCCTACTCCACCCCCGCCCGCCACACGCGTACAACACACACACACACACACACATACACACACACTCCCCCGTCGGCCCGGCTGCCGCCAAACTGCCCATTTCCAGGGCACTCCTGGCCCCGCGCCCGAGCCGTCCACCAGAGTCCAGCCCCGCGGCGCAGCGAAGAGGCGCCTCCGAGAGGCCCAGACAGCCCCAGGGAGGGCGAGGGGCTGCCAGAACGAGCCCGGGGACCCCCACCCCCCAACCGCCCGCCGGGGTGGGGGGCGCAGGAAGTGCCCGCCCAGCCCGGGAGGCCTGTGCCTTCCTCCCCAAGCTTACCTTTTTTTTTTTTTTTTGCCTTCACTTGAGGAAAACAACAACCTGGGCCCCAACAACTCACAACCCAGTCTGAGGAAGATTCCTGAATACTTTTTAGAACAGTGGCAGTTCAGGACTTCTGCGGGGCTGCCTGCGCTTTAAAGTGTCACGGTCCATAATCGCAGCTACCATTTTTGAGTTCCTAGTATGTGCTAGGCGGTTGAGAGAGTCCACGGGACTCTATACACAGCAACCCTATGGAGTAGGCACTCTTTTCAGTTTGAAAGATGAGGAAAACGGGGGTCAGAAGGATTAAGTGAGTTGCCCAAGACCACACAGCCGGTCAGAAGCAGAGCCATTCACTCACTCATTCATTCCCCCAAATATTTACTGAAGGCCTGCTCTGTGCCCCGCGCCGCGGCTGACTACGCGACCTCTCAACCACTTAGCGACTTCGTCTTCCTTCCCGGAGTTTCCGCGCTGGAGGGCCCTGGCGTGACTACTGCCCCGCTCCCGCCTTCCCTCCCCTCTCCTCCCCTCTCCTTCTCCTTTCTTTCTCCATTCCCCCGCTCTAGTAAACACCGTGAATAATGGATGGGCAATCTTGGGCCCCGGCCGCACAGCCCTCCAGGTTGAGCGAGCAGCCCCGCGCGCCCAGCTGATTCCACCTCGCTGCGGCCGCCGTCTCCGCCGAAGGAGACGCTTTCGGGATTCAGAGACTCCCACCTGCAGGCGAGAGCGGGCACGCCGGCTGGGTGGTGCTGGGTTTCCCAGAATCTTAACCTGGTGCGGGGGTGAGGTGGTGGAGGAGAGCACCCCGTGGCCTAAAAGGAAACCCTGCCTAGATCCTGCCCCTACCCCTACTCTCCCACCGGTGAATCCCTCTTCTCCCCATTAGAGCTGGCCCCTTCCCCCTGGAACCTCTTGTGCGACTGGGTAAAAGAACCCAGCCTACGTGCGGAGAATCTAAACGCGGCCCATTCCCTTTGCGAGTACTAGGAACTCGGCTGTATGATTTGGAGCAAGTCACTAAACCTCTCTGAGCCTCGGTTTTCTTGGTCCTAAATGGACTATCTGCCCCTTGGGTGTTGGTGAAGATGTTTTGGAGTTAGAGTATTAAGGAAAGGATTGAGCACCGAACCTAGTGCTCAGTACGCCTCCTCACAACCTGGTGCTTAGTGGCTGTGACTCAACCTGCCAGTGAGATTCCAAACGAGCCTTTGCCTCTTACTGGCTTAGAGACCCCAAAAATGCATCTAACCCTCTCTGAACTGCAGTTTCCTTATCTATAAAATGGGATTAACCCCCCCTGTGATGGCTGTGAGGAATATACTGAGAAAACCACTTGGTGCAGTGCCTGGCACATTAAAATCTTCTAATAAATTCTTGTCTTCCTCCCCCAGCTTAAAAGAAAGATTGGGAGCAGGGATGGTCATCTCCATTCTGAAATTTCCAGGACCTTCTCTTCAAAATGGTTGGTCCCCAAGTATGGGACCAGCTCATCTCTCTGGAGAAAGGTTTGTCTGCAGGTGCAGCTCCTTCATCCAACACCTGCTTTGTGCCAGACTCCATGGGACCCAGATGTGACCTAGACTCCATTCCTGCCCTCAAGGAATTTCCAGTCTAAACTGGCAGTGAGGTGTGTGTGGATTGATGCACAAGACACAAAGCAACCTGGAATACACACCAGAATTTGTGGGGTCTCAGGAGGCCTGTGTTTCAGGCTGGGTTCTAACACTAGGTCTCTGTGATCTAAGGGACCTCATTTTACCCACAAGGAGAGGGTTGAACTACATGAGTGGTAAGTGCTTTAGCTCTAACAAAAGAATAACATCCTGGCAAATCTGAATGAAATATATTTTGAGCAAGTCAGGCACTTCTCTCAAGGACTGTCAACTTCCTGAAAGCCAAATGCAGTTATTTTATCACTCATCAGCATTTAAAACCACTCAGTCTTGTTTTATGCCCAGGATTGTGTTGGAGCACCAAGGGAGAAGAGGAAAGAGAGGTAGGATCACTGGCTCTTCCAGGGAGAAGAGTCTGCAACTTGCCTGGCCCCATGGTGCCCTGAGACCCATCCTCACTCCATAATTCCTTTGTTCATCTGTGACCCTGAGCACCAAATACTGGGATGGAAAGGTCCACCCAAACCCACCCTCCTCCTCTACTCTGTCCCCTCAAAGGCCTGGGACATACTAACCAGGGGTCAGGGCCAGAGAAGAACCAACCTGTTCCCTTAAGCCTCCGGGACTAACCTTCACCTCACCAGCCCCCCGTTTCAGAACCTTCAGGTGTTGGTATCACAAATCAAAACACACTCTTGCATCTGGCCCCTATATTGCCTGAGTTTTCCAGTTCCATTCTTGGGATCAATCTTTTTGAGAAGGCCCTGGAATTAATAGACTGGAGAAGACTGGCAAAAGGCAATAAAGAAAGCAATTGGAAGCAGAACCTAAGAAGACACCTGATACTATCCTCTACATTTTCCAGAATTTGCACACTTAAATTCGGTCAGGGTAAGGCTAGTAAAATAAATTAGTAACTCCAGCTGGGTATATAAAAGGAGGACAAGGACTATGGTAAACTGGGGCCTGGGGGGAGAGCTCATGCCCCACCAAATGGCGTCAAAGTACACCAACATATGTGCATGTATGCATATCACACACACGCCTGTCTGAGGGTCCAAGGAAGGACCACATGGGTATTTATGCTGAGTTGGCATTAGGGTCATTCTATTTTTAGAATACCTATTGAGGGCTGACTGTTGTGCTGGGTGATGCAGGTATAAAGGTCACTGCTTCAGGATCTCAGAGTCTGATGGGGACAGGGAAGACTTGTCACTTGTAACTGTCAGTACACAAAGCACTATGTCTTCCAGAAGGACTAGCCCTGTAGGGAAGCAGAGGGGAGGCAGAGACATTTTCTGGTTGGTCAGTGGTTTTCACTGTTAGTGTGTAGGAATCAACTGCAGGCTCTGAAAACCTGGCATTTCAGCCTCTAAAGGACGCTAGGACTTCATTGAAGAACCAGAGTCATACCTGTCTCTGTGTCTCCAGAGCCCATGTCTCCAGCGTTCCTCTGTCTACAGATCTGGCACATGTAAGAATATAATATAATTTGTGAAGAATGAGTGAATGCGTTGATATCCTTCCAGGACTCTGGCCAAGAGTATGTCAGTGGTGACGTTGACAAGAACCATGTGTGGAGTGGTTCCTGTGTGCAGACTGTGTGCTAAGCACTTTAGAACTATTGTATACTAACCCCCACATCAAGCTGGAGAGGTTGAAATGATTATCAGCCTCAACAGATGAGAAAACTGAGGCACAGGGAGATGGAGTTGTCCAAGGCCACACAGTTAGGCAGTAGTAGGTTGGGGGTTGAAATCCAGGTTTGTCTCACTCCCAAGCCCATGCTCTTGACCAACAATTGGGCTGGCACCAGTTTCACTGTCACCAGCCAGCGGAGCCCAGGGACTTTCGGGAGCTGGAGTGATCTCAGTTTAACTTCTCTCCCAGAAAGCAAGGAGGCCTCCCTTTGAAAGGCTACGAGGCTGGCCAGGTTCCAGGCACGCTTCGGGAAGTGCCCCCACTGCTAGAGGCCAGCAGCCCCCACTCCCACCCCTCCCAGCCCCACCTTGGAGAGTCGGGGGACAGGGGTGTAAGGAAGGTGGAATGAGAGCTGGCCCAAATAGAGTGGCCCGAACTCAAGATGCCATCGCGGGGAGGCAGCTGGCGGAGCAGCCGGGCCAGGTGTTCGCAGCCGCCCGCCTAGCTTTCCTCTCTTTCTCTCGTCTCCTTTCACAAACTTCTCACATGTACTCCCGCCTGCACAGCTGCTGTGGGACTCGCCAGTCGGCCGCTCGCCTTCTATTGTCTGTGTGGCCTGGGAAGATTGGAGAAGCCCAGAGGGACTCAGGAGCTGGAGGCCGATCACCGGTGAGGGAGCAGCACGCGCCAGGAGCCCTCTGGTTCCCCTGGGTTCTCCTGCCTGGGACTGAGTACCGGTCTCAGGCCGTGGGACTCCAGGCAGATCCCTGCCTCCTTTCAGCCTCAGTTTCCCTACCTGTAAAATGAAAGGACCCAGCCAAGAGATCTCTGAGAGCCCTTCCAGGTCATGCATTCTTTCATTGAACACTTATTTATTGAGCCCCTGTTATGCACAGGCCCTATGATAAGAGCTAGAGAGGAATTCAGCTGCAAACAAGACAAATAGCCCCCTTGGAGCTCTACTTTAGTGAAAGGTGAGGAATAAAAAAGATCTCTGCAATATTGATAAATGCTACCGAAACAATAAATCAGGGTGATGGAATAGGGAGTACATGGGCAAGAAGGGAAGGAATGAACTTTAAGTCAAGGCTGAAGAATAAAAGCAACAGCAAGTGCAAATGCCCTGAACTGGGAGCACACTTAGGGTGTTCAAGGAAGAGCAAGAAGGCTGCAGGGAGCAAGCTGGCGCATGGGGGAGATGAGGTCTGCCAGAAGGTAAGAGCCAGATCCTGTAGGGAGGTTGATCTAATTACCAGGAAAGGAGGACCAACTGGAGGGATACAAGCAGGTCAGTGATAGATTTGGAATTCTACTTTCAAAGGGTGCTTCAGTTGCTATGGAGGAGTTGGGCTACAGAATTCCAAAGTGGAAGAAGGAGGCCACCAAGTTTTCTGGGTTTAGTCCACTACTTCCTGGAAAATCAGGGTCCACAGTTTGTATTTGAGGTGCGATTGGCCAGGACACTCTTCTTACTAACTTCCTACAGTCAATTCTTGATTTTTCTCATACTCTTCCCCTATCCCTCCTAATATAGGTCCTGCTGGTGCTGTCTTCATCTTTGAGCTCTAGACTTTGGAATATATGTGTCATCAGTAGCATGGCCAGCCCTTTGCTTGTCCTCAAGAATCTAGACTCAATAAACACATGGTCCTCTTCCTGATAAATGAAGCTAATTATTTCACAGGCTTCTTAGAGCTCCAAGTCATAATGTCCATCCCTATGTGATTTGGTTGATTTTCATCTTTTCTGTAGCCAAATAATTAGGCCATAGCTCTTGCCCAGCCGGTATGGTTCTGAAGAGGCAGCAAGGGGTGACAGACAGAGCATAGGAGGTCTGGATTCAAACATGGATATGTGTTGACCTGCTGGGCAAGTCACCCACCAGCTATGAGCCTGCTTCCTCATCATTACAAGAGAATTGGAAGAAACAGCCTCCCCAGGCCCACTCAGCAAGGATATGTCAAGGTTCTAAGTGTGGATTTTGGAAAGCAGTGGAGGCCAAATCTGAAACCAAATTCTGATGGTTCTGATGGGTCCTCTACAAGCAGAGTGGGAAGCTCCATCGCTTCACATGCTCATGAGACCCTTACTGAGCACCTCCTCAATACTGGGTACATGCTTGGTCTGGGAATAGAGTGATGAACAATGTCCACATGATCTCTGTTTTAAGAATCTTACTCTGTTGTCCTAAATGATATTCCAGGGACAGATGCTGGATATTATATATCCTGCCATAACCCACTGAATGGAATGGGGGAGAGTGTAAACTACAGTGTAAATTATAATCCATGTGGTGCAGCAGTGCTCCAAAATGTATTCACCAAATGCAATGACTGTACCACAGTGATGAAAGAGGTTGTTGATATGGGAGGAGTCGAGAGGGGTGGGGGGGTATATGGGGACTTCTCATATATTTTTTTTTTAAGATTTATTTTTTATTTTATTTCTCTTCCCTTCCCCCTCCCTCACCCCAGTTGTCTGCTCTTTGTGTCCATTCACTGTGTGCTCTTCTGTGTCCACTTGTACTCTTGTCAGTGGCACTGGGAATCTGTGTTTTCTTTTCATTGCGTCACCTTGCTGAGTTAGCTCTCCGCGTGTGTGGCGCCAATCCTGGGCAGTTTGGACTTTCTTTCGTGCTGGGCAGCTCTCGTTATGGGGTGCACTCCTTGCACGTGGGGCTTCCCTACGTGAGGGACACCCCTGCATGGCATAGCACTCTTTGCGCACATCAGCACTGAGCGTGGGCCAGCTCATCACATGGGTCAGGAGGCCTGGGGTTTGAACCGTGGACCTCCCATGTGGTAGGTGGACGCTCTATCCGTTGAGCCAAGTCCACTTCTCCTATATATTTTTTCAAAGATTTATTTTTTATTTATTTCTCTCCCCCCCAACCTCCCCCCACCCCGTTGTCTGCTCTCTGTGCCCATTCGCTGTGTGTTCTTCTGTGACCGCTTCTATCCTTATCAGCGGCACTGGGAATCTGTGTTTCTTTTTTTGTTGCGTCATCTTGTTGTGTCAGCTCTGTCAGCTCTCCGTGTGCGTGGTGCCATTCTTGGGGAGGCTGAACTTTCTTTCACGCTGGGCAGCTCTCATTACGGGGTGCACTCCTTGCGCATAGGGCTCCCCTACGCGGGGGACACCCCTGTGTGGCAGGGCACTCCTTGCACGCATCAGCACTGCACGTGGGCCAGCTCCACATGGGTCAAGGAGGCCCGGGGTTTGAACCGTGGACCTCCCATGTGGTAGGCGGACGCCCTATCCATTGGGCCAAGTCCGTTCCCTATATTTTTCAATGTAATATTTTTTGTGATCTACATATCTTTAAAAATAATAATAATAAAAAATAAAAGAATCTTACTCTGCTGTGGTCTTATTCAGCCTTCACGATAACTCCCCAGAAGTGAGCATTATTGCCCAACCTTTCTTTACAGATAAGGAAACTAGACTCAGCGAGGTGAAATGACATCTAACAGCACACAGTTTGTTTCGTTTCTTGAGCTTTTACTAGTGTACCTTCTCTGTGCATTACATCAGTTAATCCTCACAAC
The DNA here is from genome assembly GCF_030445035.2 of Dasypus novemcinctus. Classification (NCBI taxonomy): domain Eukaryota; kingdom Metazoa; phylum Chordata; class Mammalia; order Cingulata; family Dasypodidae; genus Dasypus; species Dasypus novemcinctus. The sequence continues at coordinate 155,057,336 of NC_080674.1, read as the reverse complement.
CACTCTTTGAAGCAGGTATCATGATGACCTACATTTCACAGAAATGGAAACTGAGGCACAGGGAAGTTAAGTGTGTTCCTTGACATCACCAGGAAATAAGAGGCAGGGCTAGAATTTGAACTCAGATCTGTTGACCCAAGTCTTTCAACACGTACTAGGAAAATGAGGTGAAATTTGCTGCCACTTGTTCACTTTCCTTCAAGTCCTGGGTCCAGAAGAGAGAAGCAGAGTCATTAACTAGCCCCTGGAAATTAAAAAGAAGAGGAGGAAGAAGAAGGAGGAGGAGGATAAAGGGGGAGGGGGGAAGAAAAAAGGAAACAAGTGAAGACTTTGCTCCCATCAGGGGGGAAATAGACGTCTTGTCGCCTAGCTCCATGCCCTGATTTATGATAAAAAATTTAGAGGAAATCATTTATATTTTAAAGGATCTAAATAGCTGCATGAAAGTTTTATCTAAAGTGCCACTGTATTTATAGGCAGTTCTTCCATGCTGGAGGTAATTAATAGATGTATAAATCCCAGGGCTCCCTGCTCTCCGGCTGGCTAGGCAGGATGGAGGTGCAGGCGTAGGCCCCTTGGGGACAGTGTGGGAAGACACGGGCGCCATAACCCAAACCCCAGCCCTTGGTTTGTGAAACCTTCTCTGGGGCCCCAGGGTTAACAGGTAATTCATGTTAGTTTCATGGATGCACCCCAGCCTCAGGTAGCGGTTCCCCTCTGCCATCTTCTAGTCTCTTTCAAGAGTTGTCAAAAGAGAGCCCAAGACACTGGGGTGGGGTGGAGGAGCTTTTCCTTCTTCCCAGCCCCGCAGCCAGAGCCCGGGAATTTACCACTCCACTCTCCTGCACAGGTTTATAACTCTGGAAGGTCTTGTTAAGAAGAAGTCTGGGTTCCCTCACCCCAGCTTTGGTCAAACTCCTATTCTTTTGCCTGTGCCCCCTACTTGAGATGCCAGGAGATTGTTTTGGAAAAGGGAGCCAATTGCAAGAGGCCGAGGCCTCTCGGCTTACTTTAATTAAGCCTGTTAAATATTGATGGGTTGGCTCTCTCTGTGGCTGCTACACCTTGCAAGCAGGGAGAGAAGCCCAGGGATGAACAAGTTAAGGAAGGCCAGATGGTTTTCCTTCAGAAACACTGTATAGACCAATGGAGGTGTCACTGCCTGAGATCATGGCATGCTAAATAATTGATGGGTCTCCTGAATTTGAAAGGGAAAAAAAAAAATCCACCAAACTGGAAATAACAGTGATGACTCAGTCAGGGTTAGACCTCTGAACATGGGGGAGGGATGTCTACCTAGCGGGGCGGTACGGGGAGGCTGAGGTACAAAGCAGCCGCCTCAGCCCAGGTCCTTCATTGGGTTCTTTCCAGCAGGTCAGGTTGAGCAGCCTTCTCTGTCTGAAAGAGAGTAGGTAGATTCATCTCCATCTGAATCCATCACTGCCCCTTGCTCTACATCGGGGGACCAGGACCAATCATTCTTTACTGAGGGGAAAGTATTCAATTTGCTCTTAAAGCTATTTCATTTCCCATCCTCTGGTAACGTGTCACCAAAATGTGGTTTTAAAAGAAATTTACAGTGACCTATTTACGCCATCATTAAATTTGACCTGGGAGGATACACTGGTGTATGTGTCTTGTTGCTTGTAATGTGGCCCCGAACACAGCAGTACTGAGGGTTGCCAGCCTGGGGAATCTTGGGATGTTTCAAGCCAATGGATTTATTTGTGTGTGTTGGAGGGGGACCGTTTTTGACGATGGTGTCAGAGGTGGAATTGGTGGTGATATATTCCAAGACCCAAGTCTTCCATCTGGCCTAACCTGCTTGGGTAAAGTGGGGTGAAAGATCATTCATCTTTTGACATGATCTTGTATATTTTAATATAATAGCTCAGAACAGCTTTGCAGACACAGTTACCTTCCTACTAAAATTCATCACTTAACAAACAAAACAAAATACTGTAAACAAACAATACCCCATTCCATTTCTTCCCGTGTATATTTATCTAGAATTTACTATATTTCTCAAAGCAATTTTTAAAAAGCTAAAAGGACAATGAAGTTCTGGCCCTGTCACTGGGTTCAGGATTCAAGTTCTAGTAGATTATATAAATAATCTACTCCTTTTTCAGATTTTTTCTGTGAGAATGGCAGGCCATCCATTTCTTCTGCTCTTGCATCCCTGAACAGTGTAGAAACTTGTGCACACACTTGCAGCTGAATCTTTTAAAAATCCAAAGTCCTGGCAGAAGGCTCTGGAAAAGAATATCATGCCATGTGCTAAAGGGCTGTAAGCCTCAAAGTATGAAAGGTGGGTACCCTTGTTAATGTTTCCTTTCACATTTATAGCCTCCTTTTTCTTTAAGGAACACATTACACATAATGGGTGGGTTTCACTGCTGAAGGAAATGACTACAACCTTTGTGAGTAACTGGTAAGTCAGTCTTCCTGATCCAGAACTATTGACAACTGCTGAGTGGGAGTGGCACTTTGACGGAGAGTGGCCCTAGGGCTGCTTGGGGTTGGTGGAGATCAGGGAAGCCTTCCCTGAGGAGCAGGGGCCTGAACCAGGAGAAAGAACCAGCCAAGAGCCAGCTGTGTGACAGTGACTGGGAAGTGTCTTCTGGGCAGTGAGAAGAATAAATGCTACGCCCGGGGTCAGGAATAAGTTTGTATGTTCAAGGACCAGAAAGGGGGTGTACCTGGAGCCTATGGAACAAGGGAGACAAGAAAGGGAGATGAGATTGGCAGGTGGATTAAAGAGGACTTCATGAGCCAGAGTAAGAAATTTGTGTTTAGATGCAAGTGCAATGGAAGATTTTAAACAGGAGAGTGATATGTACTTTAATAGAAGTCTATGGAAGGGCCCATCTGACCCAGGCAGGTAGGTGACTGGGAGGTTTTACAGAAAAAAAACACGGCACTCTTGCTGTTCTCCTTTTTGGGAAATGTTCCTCCACCCTAGAGCCACATGGCTCACTTTCACACTACCTGCAGGTGTCTGCTCAAACGTCACCTTCTCAGCGAGGTCTCTTCTGACCACCCTTTTTAAAGTTTCAACCATCTCCCCTCACACAAACAGCCTAGGCCATTTCCCTGGTTTATTTCTCTGTTATACTTATCACCATCTGATAGACAATATCTGTGTTACATTGATTTATTAGTTTTTTGGGCTTATTTTCCTAATAGGCTTTACACTCCATGGGGACCAGGACTTTGTTCTGGCCACCTCTATATATACTGAGTGCCGCAAACACAGCCTACGCCTCAATAAGTGTAAGTGCTGAGTTTTGACAACCTCTGATTTTCATATCCGAATGCTTGCACCATCATGAGGCATATAATTTGAAAAATTTAGTTTCACTCCCATTACCTCATTTAGGCCCCCATGACTGACAAGGGATGCTGCAGTTTTCTGTGGTCTTGGAAGGGGTCAAAGGTGAATGGCACTGGGCATCAACCCCAAGATTTTAGAACCAACCACACCTCACACCATGATCCCCATCATTCTGCTCCAATCCCATGGGCCCTCTTTCTGTCCATCAAACATGCTAACCCCATTTCCATCTTATAATCTTTGCCTTTCATGTTCCTCTGTCTAGAAACTTCTGCCATTTATTCTCCTGGCTGGCCCTTTCTTGTCATTCAGATCTTAATTCAAATATCACCTTGTCAGGGACATCCCCTGATCTTCCCTGACCACCCAATAAAATTATTTCCATCTACTCCATCCTCCATGAGTCATTTTCTTTTTTTTTTTCCTTTCTTTGTTTTTACTTCTCTCCCCTTCCCCCCAATCCCCCCACCCCGGTTGTCTGTTCTCTGTCTATTTGCTGTGTCTTCTTCTTTGTCCGCTTCTGTTGTTGTCAGCAGCACGGGAATCTGTGTTTCTTTTTGTTGCATCATCTTGTGTCAGCTCTCCGTGTGTGCAGCACCATTCCTGGGCAGGCTGCACTTTCTTTCACGCTGGGTGGCTCTCTATGAGTCATTTTTTATCCTATTACTCTGTTTTTGTTTTTCAATCTAGCACTTACCACTATTTAAATATAGGTCCTTTTTTCGTTTACTTCTTTATTACCTGTGTGCTTTCACTAGAATATAGGCTCTATGAAAGCAGACAAGACCAACTTTATCACAAATGTCCAGTGCCGGGCACACAGTAGGTGCTCAGAATATGTGTTGAATTAATAAATATATGAATAAATGAGTCAGGCAATCTAAAGGTTGGCCTGGAGCTGCAGAGTAAGTGAGTGGCATTGCCCAGGAAACCCGACTCCCAGTCCCCACCTCCCCTTTAGACCACATTACCTTCCCGATGTATGTGGGAAAAGATACCTGAAAGATAAACAAGAAAAGCTGAAACTTTTCTAAGCCCAAACTGAAGGGGAAATGCTGAGCTCTTGTGGAGGAAAGAGGAAGCATGTCCTGGGTTTGGGAGGATCACTGCTTCCATTGTTCATCTGAGCCTTTGGGTCAAGAAAGCAGATTTTTGACATCATAAAACTGATTAAGACACACACACACCAAAAAAAACCCACAAAACTTGACACTGGCTATGACATGACTGTTCCATTGTACAATCTGATCGAGGAAATGTATCTAGGATTACCCAGACAGTCAATTATTCATGAGTTGAATGTCCAGGCATCAATTACCTGGCTTGATGCTCTTATTCATTAAGGAGATTGAAGAGCCCAACTTAACAAAGCAGGAGAAAGTTGCTAAGTAACAGAAGTTACCTGACCAGCCACAACACTGCAGCCTCCACAATATGAGTCTTTTCATGGCAAGAGAAAGTCCAGGGATCACCAGCATGAGATCAAGTGGTAAACCCTACCAGGTTGGTTTCAGCTTTGGCAAAGAGAAGGGGATTTAAGGGCTGGATTTAGAAGTGAAAGAAGGAATGTAGGAGTTCTAAGTTACCTTTTCCAAATGAGGTGGATGTTTACCAGGAAGAAGAATAATATTTGAATGTTTCACAGCACATGTCAATTAATATTGTAGTTAAAAGTCAAAGGTGTTTACCTAGCATATAGTTGAACAAAAGTAGATTACAAATATAACAAAGATTTCCCTGAGTGATATAAATTCTTGGATTTCCTCTTAAGGGATCCATTCAAAAGTAAATCTAAAAGTTATTCTAAGCATAGAGAAATTTACACATAGGATGCAAAATTTTATACCCAATGTAATTAATTTTCCCTTTATAAAAACTTGATCCTTATAGATAGAACTAGAGTGCCCTTGTCTATCACCCCCATGGCTTGCCTGTATTGTTATTTTTTAATGTTTTATTAGAGAAGTTGTAGGTTTACAGAAAATTCATGCAGAAAGTACCTAGTTCCTATATACACTCCTATTATTACCACTTTGCATTAATGTGATACCTTTTTTATAATTAATGAAAGAATATTATAATTGCACTCTTAACTATAGTCCATAGTTTCCATTTGGGTGTATTATCTTGATAATCAGAAAAAAAGCTATGTATTTTAAAAGTTGAGCATGCAGATCTTGAGGCAAGGAGTGTCCATCCTGGGCTTCAGTGCATGCAGAGAAGGACACAGGGTCATCAATACTCAGCGTGCTCACCACATCTGATGTGTTGGTATGGGGTGCAAAGTAGTGTAGACAGGACCAGCTACATAATTTGTGGGGCCCAGAGCAAAATGAGAATATGGGTCCGTTGTTAAAAAATTATTAAGAATTTCAAGATGGCAACTGGCAACCAAGCAAGGAACCCTTCTAACCCCACAGGTCACACATTCAGGAAGCAGGCCTGGTGTGTAGGGGCTAAGAGCACAGGCTTCCGAGGGCCACAGACCCAGGGGTGAGTCCTGGCTGCACCTTGACAAGGTGTATGGACTTAATGAGCCTCTGTTTTCTCATGTGTAAAATGGAGATAATAGGGTTTCATGAGGATTAAGTGAAATCATGCCTGCCACATGCCAACTACTCCACTGGGGATAATTACCCTTAATGCTGTGGAAATGTTAATGACAAATTAGTGACAATGGAGCTAAGCTGCAGCAGGTCTAGCACGAAGCGTCTGCATGGGGTGACTTTACTAAAAGCATGGAAACTCCAAAAGGAAGCAAACCCTTTTCTCTCTGAACTTGGGTATAGCCTGGTCACAGGGTTCAGTGGGATTCCTTTCTTTCACAGCTATTAGCACCTGAGATAGGCCCAATTTGGGCTGATGTGAATATTTCATGTGAAATGAGCCTGTTGATAATGAAGGTTCATTCTGTCAAAAAAATTTGACTCCTTTATTTATTCATTTATGAAATAATTCATTAGTCATTCACTGAGCACCTACTGTATGCTGGGCACTAGTCCAGGCATTGGGAAAGCAGGCATACTGCATGCAATTCCTCTCTTCCCAGCAGAGGGGAGGTAGGCTTGGGGAAAAGCACTGTGAGAAATACAGCAACCAGTTCTCTCTTACATGGTTGACTTTTTTTGCATCCTTTTAGGTGTCAGCTCAAATGGCAGCTTCTTAGAAAGTCTTTCTTCAACTACCCTCCCTAAAGAAGACAGCCCAGTGATTCTGTGTTTCAGGTTCCTTGTTGTTAAAGCAAATACCATGTAATGGTTGCCTTAAACAACAGGAATTTATTGGTTCACAGTTTTAAGGCTAGGAGACATCCAAATCAAGGCATCATCAAAGCAATTCTTTCTTCCCAAAGCTTGGCATTCTGGGGTTGCTGCTGCTGATCCTTGGCTCTTGGCTCCTCTGTCACATGGCTATGCACATGGCACCTCTCCTGGCTTCTCAGTTCTCTTCTAGATTCTGCTGAATTTCAGCTTCTTGCTTCTCCAGGCTTTCTCTCTATCTGATTGAATTTCATTCTGCTTATAAAGGACTCCAGTAATAGGATTAAAGCTCATCCAAATTGCGTTGGGCCATACCTTGACTGAAGTAACCTTACCAGAGGCCCTATTTACAATGAATTCACACCTGTAGCATAGATTAAGTATAAGAACATGCTTTTCCAGTTTGTATAGCTCCAAACTATCATACTCTATCACATCACCCTGTTTATTTCCTCCATAGATCCTGCCGACTTGTTTATAAATGACTAATGACAGGGACCGTGTCTGCCTCGTTCATCTCAGTATCTCCAGAACATGGAATAAGGCCTGGTTTGTAGGAGGTGCTCAGGAAATATTTTTCAATAAATTAATGAATTAAAGCACAGAGAAAGTTTGACGGTGCTGTGTGGGCATAGATGAGGAGCACCACATCCTACTCGAAATTGTTACAGATGACTTCCCAGGGGAGGTGTAATTTCAGACATGTCTCAAGGGATGAGAAAGAGTTTTCCAGGCAAACAACAGTGAGCAGATAATCCAGTCTGAGGGAGCAGTATGTGCAAAGGCAGGAGACCAAGAGAGTTCAGGAACTACAGATTTTAGTGGGACAAAGGGAGAAGGTAAGGGAGTGGAGGGCAGAGTCAGTTCAAAAGAGGGACAGGAACTGGGACCCAAGATGGAAGCAGGAACCAGATCACAAAAGGCCTTTCATGTAATTCTAAGGAATCCAAATTTTATCCTGGTCAATAAAGCCTGCTCCATTTATCTGCCTGCTGTGTGCCAAACAATGGGCTAAGTGCAAGAGGTACAGCCATGAGCAAGACATTTATGGTCCCCACCCTGAGAGAACTTACCTTCTAGAAGGGGAAGACAGACATGACATATATATTCATTAGTTAATAATTAAACAAAAAATATTAAAAGCATTTATGATTAAACATTAGAAAAAAGAACAGGGTATGAAGAGAATCCACAGCAGAGAACTAAACTGTTCTGGGGATTAGAGAAGGCCACACTTTAACTCTCAAATTGGTCCTGAAAAATTTCATTGCTTGATGTTTAACGTTAACTTAAGGGAAGTGGATGTGGCTCAAGTGATTGAGCTCTCATGTTCCCTATGTGAGGTCCAGGGCCTCCTGGTGAAGGCAAGCTGGCCCACACTATGAGCTGGCCTGAGCGGCGTGCTGGCCCGTGCAGGAAAGCTGAACCTATGCCGAGAGCTGGCACAGCAAGATGACACAACAATAAGAGACACAGAAGAGAGACAATAAGAGATGCAGCAGAGCAGGGATCTGAGGTGGCACAAGCGACTGAGCATCTCTCTCCCAGTCCTGAAGGTCCTAGGCTAGGTTCCCAGTGTCACCTAAAGAGAAGACAAGCCGACACACAGAAGAATGCACAGCAAATAGACAGAGAACAGACAATGGGGGGGACAGAGGATAAATACATAAATCTTAAAAAAAAAAGATAACTTAAACTACATGTATCAATGGGGGAAAAAATCCCACATATATATTGGTGAGTCCAGTAAGTTCATTTCAAGAGATTTTGCAGAAGGATAAAACTGATTCGATGACATTTACGTGAAGTTTTAACACATGCAGAAGACCATTATTGTCTCTCGTTACATACAGAAGTGTGAAGCCCTGCAGGGGAATTATACACACCAGCATCAGGAGAGTGACTCCGTTAGGGTGGGAATGAAGGTTGGGGAGAAGAATATCACTGGGGAGATTCAATTGTATTTAAACTTTATTTCTAAGTTATGGATAGATACATGGGTTAATTTATTATTCTCTATACATTTTCATATTTTTGAAGTATGCTGCTTTTTAAAAGAAAAAGTTAACTGGCATCTACACTAAGTATTTTTTATTAGCCATCATTACCATGAAAGGGATTGTAATATCTGCTCTCCAAAAGAGTACAGGAAATGGAAATGCATATGTGGAACCAATTCTATCATACATCGCAGACTAAATAAACTGCAAGACCATAAGCAATTTTATTAGGTCAAACACTTTCCCCAGTTCTGTAAATTCTTCCCAGAGTTTCTGTATATAAAAATAATGGAAGGAAATGCTCTTTTCTGACTTTAATCCGTCCTTGTAAAAGCAACTCTCTTCCTAAACTAAGACTCTTTGGTGACTGGTGGAATCCTTGTAAACTCCCTTTAGCTCATTTGAGAAAGAGGCAACTGAAACAAAAAGCAACCCAGAGAAGGTAGAAATAGCTGGAATCTCAAATTCTCACCAACATTGCCAAAGTTTAGGCACCAGTGGGACAGCTCCCCAGTGGATGGTTAAGTGCATAGGAATGGCTGCTCCTTTGCCCCACTGTAAGTAGCTTTCAATGGTTCGTATCTGAAGGGAGTCCTGAATTTACAAGCATCTCTGGGCCCTATGACCGAGGTCAAAGCTAGATCCTGGTGTAGAGAGAAACAATGGCCTTCCTTCTTTCAGAATATTTTCTCATGAGTCCATGATAGGTCTCTGTGGCAGTCCTTAAAATAGCCAACAAGGAATAACTGGACTGGCAGCCAGTTATTGATCATTCAGCAGAGTGCTAGCAGCTGTCATCAGGCCAGAGTAATTGAGAGACCATGTACTTGCCCTCCCCTGCAGAAAACATTTCCCTAAATTTCTTATCACAGGCCCAGAACTAAAAGCCTTAACTAATTTGCTACCTCAGCAGCACAATGTCTAATAATATCTTCTGATAAATGGAGATAAATGATGTTTGGAAGGTGGACAGTACTTGCTAGATTGACAGACCAATCCTAGGAGACACGAAGGCGTCAAGCCATCATCCAAAGAGAAAGTCTATAAAACCATCAGCAGTGGAGGCTCTTTTCCACTCAGGACTTGCTCATATAGGCCTAATAAATCACTAAATCCATCCATCCATTCATCTATCCATCAAAAAATGTTTCAATGTCTATTTGTATCAGGTACTATTACAAGTCATAGGATATGAAAATGACCAGCACAGGATTCCTGCCTTGGAAAAGTACATACTCACGTTGACAACATATCCCACAGGCATATGGTTTCTAAGGAAAAATGCTTCTGCTTTGATAAACTAAGTGAATTAGATGATGAGAGCAAAGATGAAGGCTAGCAAGTCTTGTCCAGGAATGACCAATATATTTGTTATAGCTCCTGCATTACTTAGGCTCAAATTGGCAAGAACTGTTTGGAACACTGTGACAAGAATAAGTTCCAGGCATGAGTTCTGGTGGTGGAAAAGAATGCTGTGGTTGATTAGTGATGTCTGCTATGGGTAAAGAATGAGAGAATGGCTGCAAACACTTTTTTTCTTTGATGCAGTGAAAAAAACAACAGGCTAGAAACCTGTGTGATCTTAAACAAGTTAGTTGCTTTTCCTTCCTCAGTTTTCTCATCTGTAGAAATAGGATAATAATATATGCTCTGTTCTACCTTCCTCCCAAGTTTGTTGGTGAGAGTTGAATGTAGTAAAGTATAAGAAAGTATTTGCAAACTGTAAATTATAATATACTTCTAAAGGACCCAAAAAACTAGGCTTTGAGGTTAGCATTATACCCAAAGAACTAGGCTTTAGCTTGAGAGGGTCAATCAGATAGTTTCTCTTTTTTGTGGAATTAATTTTGTTTTACTTTTCTCTCCATGCCTCTGAAAGTACTTGTCTGAAGTAAGGCTGTGGGTGTCAAGGAACATTCAAAACAGGAGGAAAGTATTGTAAAGATTCCATAGAAATGAGGGAGACTGATGTCTCATGAAGGCCCTGGAACAGTGGGGCTCATGGAAACTAACCCCAGTTCAAGAAAAGCTGGGTGGTTTATAATCAGATGTAGCCCTGGGGCCTTGTAGGTCCATCAGCAGCAGGAGTCTTTGATCTCCTCACACCATGACAGCTCCTTGACTCCTTTCTGTGATGCTGATGATGATGATGATCCTGGTGAAGACAATCGATGCTGTGTCAGGCACTGTGCTAAAGGCTTTACTGAGATTTCTTGATTTAGTCCTTCCAACTTTCCAATGAGGTAGGTAGTATTATTATTACCATTTTAGAGATGAGTTGAACTGAGTAGTAAGAGGCTAAGCAACTTACCCAAGGTCACAGAACTAGTGAGGACCATCTAAAAGAAAAGCTTGTTAAGGTTTCATCTATCCATTCACTACACATTACTACCACCCATCCTAGAAGTTTCCAAGTGAGATGAGATGAGGCTACCACCCAAAATAGTGAGATTCATGCCCCCTGCTTGGAGTTTAATTTGACAACACTAAGTACGTGTATAGATTAGAATTCTGCAATTTTAGCCCCATGAACACCAGTGTAAAGAACCATTGTTTTAAGCAGAAAGGTTATTTTTCAGGAACAGACAACTTGATGGCGTCAACATGAGACAGTTAACCCAGGAATGTTGTAGTTCTATTAGTCATAATTTTTTTAAAAAGTACCTTGGATTATTAAGTTCTAGCAATGCAGCAAAAATTATAATTTTCCCCTATTTCACTCACATCACCTGTTTCTGTTCCCAGAACTCGTAAAATTTCCATTTTCTAGTATCACATTTTACAGAGCCCTTGTCCATAATGTAGACCACATCCTTTTTAGCATTTACATCCTAGCAGGTAAATAACATTAATTTTAAGAAGTTCCCATAATATGCTTCTTAAGAACTAGCTAAAGTCTATATATAGTGCAAATGCTCGGTCCTGTCTAGACCACCAAAGGAACTATTTTGCCATAGAACATTGGTAAAGTTTGTTGAATTGAAAGCCCCTTATATTCAAGAGAGATAGCTCTCTAGTTTCAAAATATCTTGTTGCAACTTCACTTCTTAAAATTGTCCCATTTTGTCTGCAAAGTTACTAAGGGACTTCTAGAGACTTACAGAGGGAGAGCATATGTTCAGGTGGAGCTCCGCTGTTCAAACCCAGCTCCATCTTAGAGACCAGAAAGTGCTACTGGGCAGTGTGATGGGTTGAGTTCTGTGCCACCAGGGTATGTTGATGTCCTAATCCCCAGCATCTCTGAGAGTGGCCTTATTTGTAAAGAGTGTCATTACCGATGGACTTGGACAAGTTAAAATGAGGTCACTGCAGTAAGGGGGGCCTTCAATATGAAGGGGAGAGGAGTCACAGACAGACACAGAAAGAAGACAGCCACGTGATGACAGAGGCAGTGATTGAGTCTCACCACAACCCAAGAATGCCCTGGAAGCTGGGAGCGAGGTGTGGAGCAGAGCCTTCCCTACAGACTTCGGAGGGAGCACGGCCCTGCACACCTTGACTTCAGATGTCCAGCCGCCAGAGCTGAGACCACACACTGTTGTTTTAAGCCACCTCATTTGTAGCACTTTGTGCCAGAAGCCCCAGGAAACTAAGACAGGAAAGTGCCAAAGAGTGATGTGTCTGCATTCAAGGTATACTGTTCGGCATTTAATCATAGGGCTGCTTTAAGGAGAAAATAAATTAATTTCTGCAGATTGTTCAGTGTCTGAAACGGGCCCTCAATAAGTGGTAGCTGTTGCCATGGCTGTGGCATGGTACATGTGAGGGTGGCAGTGGTTATCGTGGGCTTCTGCTCACGTCAGTACATACAGGTCTTTCTTAGTTTTTTAATGACTGTCTAGCATTTTATTGTAAGGTATTGCATGATTTATTTATTCTTTTTTTTTTTTTAAATTTTATTTATTTATTTCTCTCCCCTCCACCCCCCTGCCCCAGTTGTCTGCTCTCTGTGTCTATTTGATGCATCTTCTTCTTTGCCTGCTTCTCTTGTTGTCAGCGGCATGGGAATCTGTGTTTCTTTTTTTGTTATGTCATCTTCTTGTGTCAGCTCTCTGTGTGTGCGGAGCCATTCCTGGGCAGGCTGCACTTTCTTTCACGCTGGGCGGCTCTCCATGTGGGGCGCACTCCTTGCTCGTGGGGCTCCCCTACGCGGGGGACAGCCCTGCGTGGCAGGGCACTCCTTGCGCGCATCAGCACTCCACCTGGGCCAGCTCTGCACAGGTCAAGGAGGCCTGGGGTTTGAACCGATGACCTCCCATGTGGTAGACGGACGCCCTAACTACTGGGCAAGTCCGCTTCCCTGATTTATTTATTCATCTGTATTTTCCGCATTTCTTAGGAAGATTATTATATATCACATAAGTAATAAGAAAAATATTTTGAGACTGGTACTTGCAGCTACCAGTACTTGCTACTAGAAACATAACCAGATATTCAACAACTCACATTTGTAAATATAGATGGATTACTATTTTATGATTTTTGAAGAAAGTCTCACCCAACTAATCTTCTTTTTCCAAGTTTTTTTTTTTAAGATTTATTTATTTGTTTATTTCTCTCCCCTTCCCCCCACCTCCCCTCAGTTGTCTGCTCTCTGTGTCCATTCGCTGTGTGTTCTTCTGTGACCGCTTCTATCCTTATCAGCGGCACCGGGAATCTGTGTTTCTTTTTGTTGCATCAACTAGTTGTGTCAGCTCTCTGTGTGTGTGGCACCATTCTTGGGCAGGCTGCACTTCGTTTCGCACTGGGCGGCTCTCCTTATGGGGCATACTCTTTGTGTGTGGGGTTCCCCTATGCGAGGGACACCCCTGCGTGGCAGGGCACTCCTTGCATGCATCAGCACTGCGCATGGGCCAGCTCCACATGGATCAAGGAGGCCCAGGGTTTGAACCGCGGACCTCCCATGTGGTAGATGGACGCCCTAACCACTGGGCCAAGTCCGCTTCCCCTAATCTTGAAATGACAAAAAATCCCATTTTATTACTAATTAAGCATCCCAGTGAGACCAACTTAGTAAGTGTGTGGCAATATCTCTGTAAGCTGAGAAAATAAGTGGATGTCTTTGTTTATTCTTTGCAACATTTGGCAGTATTCAGATTCCAAGCATTAAGGTCCTGCTAATTAACTAATGGCACCAAGAACCTGAGTGTGAATTTTAGCCCCATTCCTTCGACCAGTTATGGATAAATCAGGCAGTTAAGAGTCCACACATGCACATGCTGGTAAGTATAACTGTGGGTCAGTTTCATTTAGGGAGCCATGGGTCACTGAAAAGAATTCCTCTTAGAGCTTACTTTGGAAATGCAGATTTAAAGTATCACATACACTTTTTAAAGGTATGTAAAGATTTCAACCCTTTTGTAATGGACTTCTTATCCCAATATGTTTAATTTTGAGGCAAATGGAATTAATTATGCAGCCAGCTTTGAAATGAAGTAAAAGTCTTCCTTTAACAAAAAAAACAGGGAAGCAGTTGTGGTTCAACTGATAGAGCATCTGCCTACCATATGGGGGATCCAGGGTTTGATGCCCAGGGCCTCCTGGCCCGTGTGGAGCTGACCCATGCGCAGTGTTGTCATGTGCAAGGAGTGCTGTGCCATGCAGGGGTGTCCCCCACATAGGGGTACCCCACGCTCAAGGAGTGCGCCCCGTAAGGAGAGCCGCCCAGCGCTAAAAAGTGCAACCTGCCCAAGAATGGCACCGCACACATGGAGAGCTGACACAACAAGATGACGCAACAAAAAGAAACACAGATTCCCATGCCGCTACAAGAACAGAAGTGGACAAAGAAGAACACGCAGCAAAAGGACACAGAGAACAGACAATCGGGGGGGCGGGGGGGAGGGAGGGGAAATAAATAAATAAATAAATCTTTTAAAAAAAAGAAAAGAAAAGAACATATGGCATGATGATAACCTCCAAAGACAGTCTTTAAATTCTCAGATTTGGGAAACGGTATGTTTAGATGAGATGCTCTCAGGGAATTACACAGTTGGTCATCCATGATCCACTCCTGCTTCGCTCATGGTAGTGACTGGTGTTGAAAACTACAGGTGATGATAAAGCCAGTGGACCTTCTACCAGATTTGAGAAATGCCACATTAGGATGTGTACACAACAATGGGTAGCAGCAAACGGGACTACTATGTGGGGGCCAAGCAGGTACATCACAAAAGATGCTGTGTGAGGAGGAGTGACATGCATCTGCTCCAGTGGAAGACGGCATAATAGCTTAAGCACACCAGTTCTAGAACCAGAAGGACATGAGCTGGAAACCTTACCTGTGCCCAACTGTGTGACCTGGGGGAAACAAATGAATCACTCTGAGTCTCAGTTTCCTCATTTGTTAAATAGGAATACTCTCTGTACCTTCCTCACAGGGCTAAGTGAACATACTCATTACGATTTGTGCAGACAAATAAGCTACTTCCTATACATGAAAGCTATTCTCTCACCAGTCATTTAGTCATCCCCTAAAGGTCATGCATGACAAAAAAACAATAGCAGCAATAACAGTAGCTGTCATTTACCAAGCTTTCGCTATGGGCAGGCATTGTAGTAAGCCTTTATGTCTACTACCTTGTTTAATCCTCACTACCAGCATGGGCAGCAGGTATTTTCATCCCTGATGTGAAAACTGAGGCAAAGAATGTTAAGTAACTAGGAGAACAAAGACAGGAAGTGGCAGAGCCTGGAGTGAAATCTAGTCTGTGTGACCTCAGAGGGTACCCCTAACCATGTTGCCTCCAGCAGGCTATAAAGCCACTAGGACAGACAAAAATAAATTCATACATAACTGATTGGTTCAGACATGTGTTACGTTTAAGGAATTTTCAGTTAAAAATAATTTTTATTTTGAAAAATATTATTTCCTTATATATTACTTTCACCCTTCAATTCCTTTGTACTTCATACAAAACATACCAAGAAACAGGAAATGATGGCTCATGCAAAGGAACAGAATAAATAGACATCATCAATGAGGAAAAACAGAGATTGGACATACCAGACAAAGACTTTTTAAAATTGTCCTAAATATGCACAAACAGCTGACAGAAAACACAAAGAGCTGTACTAGTCAGCCAAAGGGGTGCTGATGCAAAATACCAGAAATTGGTTGGTTTTTATAAAGAGTATTTATTTGGGGTAGGAGCTTACAGATACCAGGCCATAAAGTATAAGTTACTTCCCTCACCAAAGTCTATTTTCACATGTTGGAACAAGATAGCTGCTGACGTCTGTGAGGGTTCAGGCTTCCTGGGTTCCTCTGGGCTCAGCTCCTCTGCGTCCTCCACAAGGTCAGCTGTAGACTATGAGGCTCTCTAGACTTTGCCTCTCTCCACAAGGTCAGCTATAGACTATCAGGTGAATGGCTCTGTCTCTCTCCCTGGGGCTCCAGCTTCAGGCTTCAAACTCCAACATCAAAACTCCAACATTAAAAGCTCCCAGCTCTGTCCTTTGCCATGTCTTTTATCACCAAGGGATGGTGACTCAATGCCCTAATGACATGGCCCAATCAAAGCCCCAATCATAACTCAATCATGCCCAAGTACAGGTCAGATTACAAACATAATCCAATATCAATTTTTGGAATTCACAACGATATCAAACTGCTATAAGAACTAAAGGAAATTAGGAAAACAGTAGATGAACACAAGAAGAATGTCGATAAAGAGACAGAAATCAGGAAAAGGAACCAAACAGAGTGGAAGATCAGAGTAATAGTAATAATATCTGAAGACAAACATTGGCTGAAAAATAAACTAAACTTTCAATCATTGCTGGTGGGAAAGCAAAATGGTATAGCCACTTTGGAAGACAGTCTAAGAAACCCTTTCAAAGCTAAACTAGTCTTCCCACACAGTCCAGCAATTGTGCTCCTAGAAATTTACCCAAAAGAGGTGAAAACTTATGGCTACACAAAAACCTGCACTGCCCCTGAATGTTTACTGCAACTTTATTCATAATAACCCCAAACTGGAAACTACCAAAATGTTTTTCAAAAAGTGAAACAAACTGTTACACATTCGTGCAATGGAACATTATTCTGTGATAAAAAGAAATGAGCTATCAAGTCACAAAAAGACATAGAGGAAACTAAAATGCATATTGCTTAGTCAAAGAATCTGGTCTGAAAAGTCTACATACTGTTTGATTTTAACTATATGATACTCTCGAGAAAGCAAAACTTTGAGACAGTAAAAAAATCACTCGTTGCTAGGGATTTGAAGGGAGAGAGAAAGGGTTGAATAGGGGAATCACAGGACATTTTAGGGCAGTGAAACTTTCATGTATAATATTGTAATGGTGGCTACATTTCATTATGTATTTGTCAAAACCCATAGAGCAGAACATAGTGATTTCGGTGGTGGATGAAGATTGTGGTTAATAGTATAAATATAAGAATGTTCTTCTTTTACAAAGTGTTAGAAATCACAGGAAAATTGCATCTATATAACTTTTGGACAATAGTTAATAGTAATATTGTAATATTTTTGCAGCAATGACAGGGAAGACATTATATCAATTCTAAGAAACATTAGGGGGCTTCAAGTATACACTTTGAATGAACTGTACAAAACTTGGGGCTGTATAACAGAGAATCCAGTAGTGGAAAATGTACTGTGGTTAACAGGACAAACATGAGAATGTTTTCTCATGAACTATAACAAATGCGTACTACTAATACAGGTTGTTACTAATTACGTGGGTTGGCGGGAAAATACACCAAATGTAAGTTATAGGCTATAGTTAGTAGTAGTATTTTGACAATGCTATTTCATAGTTCGTGACAAAGTTTCACGACAATGCAAGGTGGTGGTGGTGCGGTAATGAATGGGAGCCCTGTATGATGATATGCATGCTTGCTTTGTAAGTTCACAACCTTTATTATACATTTACTGCTTATTTATGTTCATGTATGAATTATATACTTCAATGAAATTCTATTTTTAAAAAATAGAATACAAAAAGATAGCCCAAATGTGAAATAATAATGTGTCAGTATTGGTTCATCAATTGTAACAAATGTACCACAGTAAAGCAAGATGTTAATAATAGAGGAAAATGTGGGTAAAGAGGGAGTATATGGAACTCTCTGTATTATCTGATCAATTTTTTTTTTTTTTTTTTTTTTTAAAGATTTATTTATTTATTTAATTTCCCCCCCTCCCCTGGTTGTCTGTTCTTGGTGTCTATTTGCTGCGTCTTGTTTCTTTGTCCGCTTCTGTCTTTGTCCGCTTCTGTTGTCGTCAGCGGCACGGGAAGTGTGGGCGGCGCCATTCCTGGGCAGGCTGCTCTTTCTTTTCACGCTGGGCGGCTCTCCTTACGGGGCGCACTCCTTGCGCGTGGGGCTCCCCTACGCGGGGGACACCCTTGCGTGGCACGGCACTCCTTGCGCGCATCAGCACTGCGCATGGGCCAGCTCCACACGGGTCAAGGAGGCCCAGGGTTTGAACCGCGGACCTCCCATGTGGTAGACGGACGCCCTAACCACTGGGCCAAAGTCCGTTTCCCATCTGATCAATTTTCTGTAAACCTAAAACTGCTCTGAAAAATGAAGTCTATTTTTAATAGATTTTTAATAGATTTTTAAGATACATAGATCATACAAAATGTTACATTAAAAATACAAGAGGCTCCCATATACCCCCACTCTCCATCCACTCCTCCCACATCACCAAATTCTTTCATCAGTGTGGCACATTCATTGCATTTGATGAATACATTTTTGAGCACTGCTACACAGCATGGGTTATAGTTTACATTGTAGTTTACAGTCACTCCCAGTCCATTCAGTGGGTTATGGCCAGATATATGGTGTCCTGCATCTGTCCCTGTAATATCATTCAGGACAACCTCAAGTCCTGAAAAGGTCTATTAATTTAAAAACCACAACTGTGATAAATGCTTATACTAGTCAAGATAAACTGGACTATGCTGCAGAAACAACTCTAAATCTTAGTTGTTTAAACTAACAAAGCCTAATTTTTCTCACACCCATCATGTGTCAGTGCAGGTGGCAAGTGATCTCTGCCCAGGTCAACCTCACTTAGTGATGAAGGCTGACTGAGTCACTACCATTGGACAGTAGCCCATCCGTGATGGGTGGGCAGAGGAGAAATTAGAGCAAATTTTGGACCACCCTTTAAAGGCTTCTACATGGAATTGATGCAAGTCATTTCTGCTTACATTTCATTAGCCAAAACAAATCACTTGGCTATTCTTGCCCCCATAGGGGCAAGGTAGGCACCATTCAATCATGTGTTTAGAAGGAGAGGAATCAGAAGTACTGGGTGTCCACAGTTTCTGAAAACATAGGTGAATACTTAATAGTTTATTGATATTACATTATGATTTGTGACAAAATTATGTTATTTTGTTTCCAAACGTGTGGTTACACTGTATTTGGTCAACAGCACTAATGATGGTTACAGGGTTATGCAGAAAATGTCTGTCTTCTCTATGGTCTTCTGAGAGCATGAAACAGGGAATATAAACCAATTTGTGGGGAAGCGGACTTGGTCCAGTGGTTAGGGCATCTGTCTACCACCTGGGAAGTTCGTAGTCCACGGTTCAAACCCCAGGCCTCCTTTACCCGTGTGGAGCTGGCCCATGTGCAGTGCTAATGCACGCAAGGAGTGCTGTGCCACGCAGGGATGTCCCCTGCATAGGGGATCCCCACCAAGGAGAGCAGTCCAGTGCGAAATAAAGTGCAGCCTGCCCAGGAATGGCGCCACCCACACGGAGAGCTGCCACAACAAGATGATGCAACAAAAAGAAACACAGATTCCCATGCTGCTGACAACAACAGAAGCTGACAAAGAAGAACACGCAGCAAACAGACACAGAGAACGGACAACTGGGGGCGGGGGTAGGGGAGAGAAATAAATAAAATAAATCTTTAAACCTATTTGTAGGGCCAGGGAAGGCTTTCCTAAGGAAGTGATGCTTAGTGGAGAGCTGAAGGGATGTGGAGGTGAAGAGAGAAGGAAGATGTTTCAGGAAGAGGGAACTTCTTGGGGAATGGGGAATGGGAATGGGACCATTGAAAGACTCCAGGGGGAGACAGCAGGAGACAGAGCAACAGCAGGCAGGACCACCTTGCGTGTGTGTGTGCATTTATGTAAGGGTGAAAATGTGTGTGCATATGTTATTTTTACAAAACAGATTATTGAACTGCCTAAATTGTTTTGTGTACTATTTTCTTTAACATTATATCATAAATGATTTATACTAAAATACAGATTATTTTTAATGACAGCATATAATACCATTCTATAGCCAAAGCACAATTCATTTAACCAATTTCCTATTGTTTGACTTTGAAGTGGTTTAATTTTTTCACCACAGTAAATGACATGAAAAAGAAGATCTTTTGTAATTCAATCTTCACACTCTTCCACAATTATTAGCTTTGGATAAATTACTCAAAGCAGAATTGCTGGGTAAATGGGAATGGATTTTTTCAGGCTTTTTCAAAGTAAATTAACAAATCATCCTCCAAAAAGCTTTTGCCACTTTATACTCACATAGGAAATATGGCTTTATTCTTAAAGTTAAGATATTTGAAAGTTTTTTGTTTCACTATTTTCTTGCACAACTCATTATACCAGAGGTGAGGGAAAGAATTGAGAGGAGAGAGATCTCCAAGTGCACAGGAATATTTCATTGAGACAAAACAGCAAAACTCATATATCAGGCAAGAGTTTCCAGTAAGTACCCATCATCGCATCCACAGTATAGATCTCTCTGGCGGCAAACATTTAGGGGCCATATAATTCAGGAGTCATTGTCAAAACAGATCAATGGGTCCTGCACATGAAAACAAGCTTCCACCCGCAATTGAGAGCTGGGGAGTCTATGCCTCTCTTGACAGAGCAGCCTGAATGGCAAATCACCATTCAGCGCTCCGTGAGAGGCAGCGCTTTCCCTTTCCAGCCCAGCCTTGAAGCAGCAGAAAGGGGAAGCAGTGTGGCTTTGTGGTTTGATTAGAGAGCTGGGTATTAGAACTTCAAGTTCTCTTTTGGGCTCCACCAATGACTTCTCTGACAGTCTCAAGTATTGTCTGTCTCCTTCTTCCCAGCTGTAAAATGGAGACAATGCTAGTTCTTCCATATAAAGAATGCATCCAATTGCTTAAAGACTTTTAATACATCTGAGCACTCATAAAGGAAATTTTGGTGCTCAATGCAATTTGGGTTTTTTTTAAACCATCATTGTGTCTCCAAAGAGAATGTGTTGTATTACTTCAGAAAAATCTAGGGTTAGCGGTAATGTAAGAGGGCAAATCAAAATACAAATGAGAAGTAAGGAACATGGTAAATCATCTTTGTCTTCATAATGCATGAATAACTGAAAATGCTATTTAAAAATGAAGCTGTTGGAAATATGAAAACAATGTAAAGGAAATATTTTATAATTATAACAAGTTATTATTGGATGAAAAGGATAATGAAAGCAATATAATCAGCATGATTCCCTTTTTTAAAATTGTGAGCATTTATGTATGTAAATACATTAAACATTGAGAAAAATTCTAGACGTATCTGTATACTTCTAGATAAATTATCTGAGGTTATCTAGACTTTTCATTTTCTTCCTGTTCTCTCTCTCTGTTTTTCAATTTTTCTACAATGAACATGAATTACTTGAGTGCTAAAAATTATTTTAAAGTAAGTGATGAATATTTTAGAGGACAATGATCTTTGTGACCCTAAATAGAGAATAAACCGGGAAGCTCTTATATTACACATGTGGACACGATCCAAAACTAAAAATTTGTTTTCGCTGGAAAGAGGTAAGTAAACAAAAGGAGGAGGCATTTTCTGGCTTGAAACAGACGTATTTGGGGACTTGAGGAGGAATAGTTATTGACTTTTGAATAATCTTAGGAAACTGTCTGTGTTGTTACAGATCAGATTCTCCTTCTCTGCAGATGATACAGATTTTGGGTGAAGACTAGATGGAGGCTGTCAACTTCCTTCATGTGAGTTAATGTCTGTAGGGGTGGAATCTGTGATGAGCTGGGGGTAAGTATGAGCACAAAGAAGGGACAAAATGGGGGCAAGGGGTTACCTTCGGGTGGGGTTTTCTGGGTTTGAGGGGGACTGGGGATGGGAAGAGGGGTAATATGGTCCAAGAAATAGGTGGGAGGGAGGGGCAACATACAAACATGGGAGAGTGCCAGAAGTTCGTTGAGAACTAAATGTTGAGTAAAACGTATCAAAGTATAAATAGGAGGGTCACCTGGTTAGGACGCTCAGGGGGTATGGTCTGATGCGGGACGGACTCCGGAGGGAATAGCTGAAGGCTCATTTTGCAAGGTGGGTTCTACCATTGGGTGGGGTGGACCCATATCCTGGGGAAGACTAATGCCGTCGAATAGAGAGAACTGTATCTCTCGTGAGAAAGGACGGCTCCCAGGGCATTAGATTGGCAGGCGTTGTGGGCCCTAAGGGGAGGGGAAAATGGACGTGCAATGGATAGAACAAAGGTAAATAAGGGGGCAAAAGAGGAGTTATGTGAGAGTACACGAGGATGAATATAAAACAGCTAATATTACACCAAAAACATATAGGGGACGACAGACTAATAATGAAAACCATAAGACAAAACATAGGATAACTAAAAAATTTAGAAAACTGTACAACCTAAAGTATGGACCACATAGTAAGCACAAATGTTACCTTGTTTGAAAACTATAGTTTCGGAATCTGTACATCAGTTTCAGGAAATATGATATGAATAAGTTAAAAGATTATTGCTGTGGAAGGGAAAAGGTTTTATGGTGGATCTGGGGAAATACTGTATATTGTATATATGAATTTTGGTGATCTAAGACTCTTCTGAAGCTGACATTATGTTGGGATTCACTTTACGGGAAGTTTTGGATCACAGAGTGGTTCAACAATGGCAGCGGAGGAATACTGATATGGGATGTTATTGACAGGATATATATGGTTGACAGGGAGTTATACAGGGCATATGCCCAGGGTATATGGTAATGTCTATATATACTCATAGTGGAAACAATTAAAAACAACAGCTGGGGGGGTACTGGGCTCCTGGCCGGGGGGTCACTGTTGTGGGCCCTGGGAGAGCAGCGGCAATCCTCCAGGTGCAACGGCAAGAACCAGGAAGGAAGGAGGGCCCAACAGTGGGCTCTTGATACTAATGGCTACACTTTTGAGTTATGCATCTGCAATAAGAACAAGGCCTAGAGTAGCATTGTGCCTGGGGGTTTCCTCCTGACAGCCTTCATGTTACTCAAATGTGGCCACTCTCACAGCCAAACTCAGCGTGTAGATGTGATGCATTCCCCCCAGCGTGGGACACGACACCCGGGGATGAGCCTCCCTGGCACCGAGGGATCACTACCACATACCAGCTGAAGAAGCAACTAGAAAATGACCTTGAATTAAAGATTCAATGCGGAACAGCAGAATATACCTGTCTACATATAATAACATGACTTCGGGAAGCGGTTTGACCTAATGTAAGGGGGAAATGGAAAGGAGAAATGAGATTATAAGGCTGTGAGTCTCTAAAAAAGAGTCTGGAGGTTGTCAGAAGGAATACCCCTATGTACAACTGAACAGAGTCTAAGAGACAGATAAGGTAGATACAACCCCAGGTATTGGTTCTTTTGAGGGATAAAGAGACCCACGGGTTCTATGGTCATGGCAGAAGGGGTTCACTGCCATGACAGATGGCCCTTCTTTGGAGCTGGTGTTTCTGCGTGATGGAAATGGACTCAGAGGGAATCTCTTTTCACAAGACTTGCATGCTACTTTATTGGAATTGTAGTTGGTGCTGAGTTTAAGATATATGTAGGGGATTTGAATCTCTGGACTGATAATATGACACCCAGGCCCAGAGCCTCAACAGACTTCAGCTCCTACACTTTGACTTATTGGACTTACTCCACTCAGCTAACATGGAGTTGAAGAAGGTCAACCACCACAACATGGAGCCTAGAGTGTCTACAACTAGAAGCGGGAAGAGTGCATCCAGTACCCATGTGGAATCTAAGCCCTCACTTGACATAGGTGTGCAATGGACACAACCAATCCAATGTCCACAGAGGAAATGTGAAATGGGTGTGGGAACGGTAGCCATGGGGGCTGCTGGGTGTGGGGAACGGGAGGAAGAGATGAGATGTGGAGGCGTTTTCGGGACGTGGAGTTGTCCTGGATAGTGCTTCACGGACAATTACGGGACACTGTAGATCCCCCCAGGGCCCACTGGATGGAACGTGAGAGAGTCTGGGCTATGATGTGGACCATTGACTATGGGGTGCAGTGATGCTCAGAGATGAACTTACCAGGTGCAATGGATGTATCACGATGATGGGAGAGAGTGTTGCTGTGGGGGGAGTGGGGGGCGGGGGCGGTGGGGTTGAATGGGACCTCATATATTTTTTTTAATGTAATTAAAAAATAATAATAATAAATAAATATTTTTTAAAAAATAAAATGAAACTAAAAAAAAAAAAAACTTCCTTCATCTCTTCCTACTGTATTAGCAGTCACCCAACCAACACCTAGCACCATGCCATCTCGTGTCAGAATGTAGGACCATGCCACAGCACACATGGTCATGCACCGCACAAGAACAAACCTATTGTACTACGTAACTTAACTAAGTGGGATTGATCCTCCTTCATGAAAATAACAAGCCTATATCTGGTGGCTCTTCCTCAAGGCTTCTTGCTCAAACCAGTCTTGGGGAGAGAAGAAATGATTTCTGTAAGCTACCCTATTTTCCAGTATTTCCTTTTGTGTTTAAGTTAGCCAGATATAGTTTCTATTGTTTATAACCAAGGAACCCAAAGAGATATAAAACCCTTTTAATGGACCACTTTCACATTTAGCTCTCTGCAATGTCACAAGATGGTACCAGAAAATTACAGGCGTAAAAATTGTGTGCCTGGACTCTGGCAACAAGAGCTCAGAAAATACCTATTATTCCCTGAAAATGAAGTTAATACAAATCAATATATATTGTAATCTTATGCTCTGGAAATAGCATTTTCTGAAATTAAATGAGTGTCTTTCCCCACCCTACCTCTGCTCTAAGAAGACAAGCATTCTAAAGTTTAACTGATGCAAACTAAGCTGAAATACTGGAAAACATAAGCAGCGATGATGTAGTAGCAAAAGTTTTCGTGACCTCAAGTAAAGAGTTCTTGAAAAGAAAAGGGGACTAAAAGAAATGAATAAGGAACCACATAATATACAAATTTCTCTAGCATGAGAATCAAAAGTTCTGGTCTTTAGGATGCAGTTATGAAGCTGATGACTTCAGGAATCCCTACCCAACATCACTCTGACCTCGAAATGAGATAACATTATTCTTAAACCCTCTCTTTCTTTGTTCAAATTCCCAGAAAACAGCCTGACTGATTCATTCCACCAGTGGATTACCTTCCCCAGAGTCAGGTGTCCACCTTTGCTTCAATCACGTGAGGCCCCAGAGGCAGGTCAGGTAATAAAAAACAGGCTGCAGAGCCCAGCACTGGGGAAAGGGAAGACAGTTTGAAGAGGGGTGAGCAAGTTCGGGCAAAGAGGTATCTGCTGCAGTGAGGTAGTTTTAGAACAATGGAGGGATTAGAAAATAGGTCCCCAGTTCCCAGGTTAAGATTCCAACTACCAACCACATTATCACTTATAATACACTTATAATACAAGCTATGTGATAGAGATGGCCACCTCTGATAATCTCCACGGCCCTGAAATTAGAAGAGCACTGTGGTAAAGTTTAGTCACAGTTTGAGGATTACTTTGTTGGTAAACAAAGCATTTACTTGCATCATGTCTTTCAGTGGGGGTAGTATAACGGGTGGTGATAGAGCATAAAATTTTGAGTCAGGCTCTTTGGGTTCAATCCTGGCTCCATGGTGTTTGTCCCATTCCACATTAACTCTCCAATTCCCACCTTGTGTGTTTATCATGAAGGTTAAACAAAATAATGCGTGCAATGGGCTCATTGCAATGCCTGGCATTTTATTATTATAAGATATAAAAATTTCACCATTGTTATTACAGAAAAAAAAAGATTGAATAAAAGCATTTCTCTCTTTGCCTAATCTAAGTTTTTAATCTCATCATAAGCTCATGATCAGATATCAACCTAGTTCTGAAATCAATAAGATCTCAGAACTAATTTTTATTGTGATGACCTCTTAGGATCAAGTAGAATGAACAAAACAGAAATCCCTGTTTCACCCCATAAGCACTGACAAGTGAATTTTTTTTTCAAGTGATATAGGAAAATGAAGAACTTTTCCCACTAAACCCTGGCTCACACAGTGAATATTAACACTAACTGACTCTCCCAGCACCCCCCCGCCCAGCTCCCTACCCCCAAACCCCTGCTCACACTTCTTTCCCTTCTTACCTACCTCTTCCTTCCAGTTGCATCTCCCTAGCACTGTCCCAGCTTCTGTGATGTGCCCTCCCAGGACCATCTTCAATAGAAAGAAAAAATGCACTTTTTATTGATTTCATTTCATATACATTTATGCTCCTGGTTGGCTGCTTTTCTGTTACATCCAACCTTCAGAACTCAGGTTGAAAATGTCATGTCATGATGAGCGTGAGGTACTGGGGCATCAAAGAGAGACTGAGGCCTGCAGAGAGAGCACCCCTGGACTTTAAGGGGAGCCCAGTACATTCAAAGGAAGAATTTTGCTTTCAGTGTACTTAACACTGCTTGCCTGGAGTTCTGTCTCCATAGGGGCTAACATCCATTTAAAGACAGCAGGGAGGGAGTTGCTCCTGGCGTTGGTCCTGCTGAGAACAAAGCTAGGACACCTGAGAATTAAAGCCCCCCCTTCTTCAAAGCTTTCCTAAGACACATTGCTTATCACTCCCCTCCATATCTTGACATTTTTAATACATATGTATGCATTGCTAAACAATTCATACATAGGATTGTTTTTCATGTGTATAAACTTGCTATAAATGGCATCATAGCGTATGCATCTTACTGCAACATGCTCTTTTCGATCAACATTTTACCTTTGAGATTTATCCACATTGCTCTAGTTCATTCATTTTAATAGCTGTATAGCACTTTATTGTTCATTATGTTTTATTTCTTAAGCTGAGTGGTGGGTACCTTGAGGTTGGTTATATTCTTTTCGAAGCCTTACAGGAAGTCTGAAATATTTCATGACTTAAAAAATAAAGCGAGCTGTCTTTGGGGTTTTCCTGGACATGTAATGCTTCTTGCAGCAACACCTAGCTGACCTGGTCAGTAGCAGGACTTAGGACCCACTCACCCATATTCCCGGCTCTGTAGGTTTGAGGCCAGCAAGGGCCAGTTTGGTAATAATACCTAGTTGTATTTGTTTATGCCATGCCAGGCACTGGGCCATGTGCTTTCAGAGGACAATCTAGTTTCATCTTCACAACAATCCTGTGAGGGAGGTATCGTTATTATTCCACGTTTACAGCCAAGAAACTGAGGCATGGAGGTTTGATAGGAAGGGGCAGAGTCAGGAGTTGAAAGCAGGCTGTCTAACTCCATAATCTGTGTTCTTACCACCATGCCGTATTGCTCCACGGTTGGGGGAGAGTTGCCTTTGGGTTGCTTGGTCTAGACACACTCCGTTTGTCTGTTCCCTCTTCAAGACACCAATGCGGGGAGCAGATGTAGCTCAAGTAGCTTGCTTCCCATGAATGAGGCCCCAGGTTTGATCCCTGGTACCTCCAAAAAACAAATGAAAAAACCAACTCTCATTGGGGAGCAGATGTGGCCCAGTGGTTGAGCACCTGCTTCCTATGTACAAGGTCCTGGGTTCAATCTCAAGTACCTCATAAAAAAAAACTGGATGGGAGGATGGAAAGACAATGTAGCAAAGGGATTGTACCCTCCAGCCAACCCCTTCTTTGCCCTGGAGAAGGTAGGCTTGGAGAAAAAAATACACTTTAAGATGGTTTGAACCACATATTAAAATAGTTCAAACGACCAGACACTCTCCAACGTCCACCTCCACCCCTCTCAATTCAGGCATCTGCCCAGTCTCTGACCTTCCACAAGAGGCTTGCAAGGGCTCAGGACCTACCAATAGGCTCTTTGGGGTGGGACCTTTAGTCTTTTGAGATTTTTTTCTGAATGAGATTATTACAAAGTCATTGTAATTCTTCTTGTCTTCCTTTTCTTCCTCCTCTTCTCCCTCTGTTTTAAATGTTCAAAGCATTTACATTATTTCAAGTAAGGATTTTACATTATGCCAATTTTCATAGCCCATTTTGGAATTCCTTTGCTTTTTAATAAATGAAGAACCTTTAAAACGTGGATGTGGCCTGGACTGCTGAGAAGCCTTTGCTTTGGCTCTGGTGGGCCTGAAGATCCTATTCACATAGGCTGGGAATTCCCCTGGTGCCTTAGAACTCTCAAGCCTCTGTAACAGCCAGACAAAATCACAAATTGTAGAAGTCCTAATAAAAGACAAAATGAAAGATAGTGCTCTTTACCATATGTCTGATCCAAATTAGCACTGCCAGTGGATGAGGAACTATTGAAAATTGCTGTTGCAAGGCCAAGCTGACAGGTGACACCTCTGAACTGCAATCTTCTCCCAAAACCTACGCCACTGCCTTGCAGCCATCAATTCTATTCTGCAGTTCAAAACCCAAACCAGTGCATAAAAACAGAAATAAACTTCATGCCTCTGAAAAAAGCATCATTTTATTCATTCATCAGTCGAACAAGATTGCTTCCTAGCCAGGGATCTGATCCACTGTTTTAATAATTCCAAATGTTCTGAAGAGGACTGCTGCTCCTTTTTAAAAACTGCCGTAACTTCAGGCATTTGTGACAAAACCTGGGTGAATTATTAGACAATTTCATGCTGGTTTGCAGAGTGATTAAAACAAGTGGCCTTGAATGATAGCATATGTTATAAAGAGATGGAGACTTTCACTTATAAAAGATGTATCAATCAGGGGAAAGCAAATACAAATTAAAGTTTGATGAGCAATTGGGTATTAATTGGTACTAACTCTGCTTTTATGTCACTTTGATGTGAAGCAGATCATAAACATGGTAAGCGATACTAATAATGTATATTCACTTCAATGCAACTTTATGGCTCCATTTATAAAAGAAACCAATATTGAGATTGAGTTGTGAGCATGCTAGTGTGTACTTTTCCTTTTGAGTCTCTTAACCTAACTACTGGCACTCAGGTTTTCAGCCTCAGCCTGCAGGCTACGCTGCGGTTGTTTAGACATAAGAATCATTGCCTAGCTTTTTCTTTTTGCATCGAATTTATGGTGGAAACAAACTGAACAGAGAGCTAGAGCTTTATACTTTTCTCCAGAGTTTTTTTTTTTTTTACAAATTGCCTCTTCTTTCCTGAATTTAGACAGCAAGCTCAAGGGAAAGAATGTCAACTTAATATTAAGTAGACATTAATTAGAGTAGACACATAGAGTAGTCCTATAAATAGCCAATTTTTAAAAATTACCCAATGTACTTATCTCAAATATAAAAGGAATTTTTTCCAATTGCAAAAATGCAAAAGTGACACATGACCATTGGTAAAGGAAGAAAAGAAAAAAATTTTAAATAAAATGAGAGCATACTAGGTAATCATTTTCATAATGCCCCTTTCTCTCTTAACAATCAACTTGAAAATCAATTTTTCTATTTCAGCTTACCAGGATTCATAGCCCAGTTCTGCTGTTTTTTCCTTGTGTGACCCTGGGCAAGACACTTAACCTTCTCTGTGCTTCCATTTTCTCATCTCTAAAATGGGGATAATAATATATATTTTAAAGAATTATTATTATTCTTAAAAGCATTCTTTAAAAACTACTATTCAACACTTAGCACTGTGTCTGGCATAGTGGTCAAAAAGTTATTTTATTATGACTTTTATTATTATAAGTTATTTTTATTTTGTTTGGAGTGGATGGGGTCTGTTCTGTTGTATTGCCATATTATAATTTATTTTATCAATCTGATATTGTTGAACTTTCATTTGACACCAACATTTCTCATTAATACCTGGCAGTAACTGAGAAGACATTTTCAAAATACAGCTTCTCTTTCCTGCAATGGCTGCCACTGCTCAGAAATTTAGCACAGACATGTGGAAGATATTATACTTCATCACTACATTTTTGGTTCTCGTTTCTGTATTACAAACTTGGTTCACTTGTTTTATTTGTTACTAACTACAATTTGCCTTTGGTTAGGTGAAGTGTAGACCTGCTTAGAGCTTAATTTCTTAAGATAGTTGGGAAGTCCAAGAGGATATTTTGTTCATGTTTGTGGGTACGCTTTGCCTGCTCTGGGTGGCAGAACAAGGGATGTGCATTTGAAATTTTTTTTCATAGAAGGAAACTTAACTATTAATTAGGCTAAAACCCTCAGGGAAGTATTTCTCTGGGCTATTTGCCTCAGGCCCTATATTTTTATTTTCTGCCCATTAATTGGAACCGATGATCTAAAAGAAATGTGTATTAATAAATAGCAAGGAAGGGAACTAAAAACTATAAACTGAGGCAAGGTTTCCACTGCATGTATATCAAGTCAGAGCAGCCCCCCAGCAGTAATGAAAAGGGCCAAGGGAGGGGAGGGGATCGAATGCAGGGGTTGGAGGAATCCTTGTTTGGATCTGTTTGGCTGAAAGGCAAGTTTGTGTGAGAATCAGCAAAACCGACATCTTGTGATATAAAGCCCTTAGCAAATTATTTCACATTTCTGATGCGAATATTTCTGCCCTTTTAAAAAATTAAAACTGTGACAAAAGACATGTGTTGCACTTCATTAAAACAGATTTCTTTTATTGCTACTGATGGACTCAGATGTCATAAATTTCCCTCAAGAGTAAACGGTCTATTCTCAAAATAGGCAGAGAGTCCCTGCTCTTCATATCTGCTTTTAATTCAAGAAATATATCTAACTGTAGTCTAACAAGAGTCAGTTTCAGGAGAAATTAATGAGGAACATCCATTAATTATTTATGCTCTGAAACAGTAGGTCTGCTAATGTTTCTGCTAATCACCAAAGCTAAACAGATGTATCTTCATAAAGACAATCTTGAAGAATAGAATGAGTATAAAAGAGGCACAAATAGCAAAAACATGTATATGTATAGTGATGACAGGAAACAATAATAGTAAACGCATCACTGCCCCAGGACAGTATTTGTTTAAACTGCAAGGCACAGTCACATTGTCAGAGCAAGTTCTGCTCATGTTTCCCAATATTTAAATATTATGTTAAACAATAATAAGAAGAATTGAATTTATGGGGGCTAAAACTCATGGTAAAGAATGAAAAGAATTATACTCCAATTCTTTAAAACAACATTTAGAAAGCCGTGCAATTCCCATAAGCATTCTAAAACTGACCTCTTTCATGGATTCTAAATGAATAGTAAGGTTATAATCCATAAAATCATCATATATAAATCTGAAATTATTCTTGCCTTTATTTTTGTCTTCACACAGATTTGGTCAGAATGAAATCTGCTGGATTCTTTTTTTTACAGAGAACTCCAACATACCCCCACCACCCCCAGATAACTAGATCCACTAATTTTAATATCTTGCCACATTTGCTGTATCAGTCTATGTATCTATCTGTCTGTCTGTCTTTCTGTCTGTCCATCTATTTATGAATCCATTTTCCAGAAACTTGAGTATAGGTTATATAGATAATGCTTCTTAAACACTTAATACTGCCAGGTATATTCCCTAAGAACAAGGATATTCACTTATCCTTAAGTTCAAGAAATTTAAAATTGATATAAAGCCTACAGTCCATATTCCAATATTTTCCTAAGTTCCAAAAATGTCCCTTTGAGCCTTTTCTCTTCCCCTGCTAGATCTAATCCAAGATAATGTATTGTATTTAATAGTCATTTTCTGTTTAGTTGCTTTCTTTTATTAATTGTGAGTCTACATATAAACATAAAATTTTCCATCTTAACCACTCCTAAGCATACCATTCAATGGGAATAACCACAATCACAATATTGTGGCATCCTTGACATCTTCCATTACTAAAACTTTCCTATCTCCCCAAATATAAACCTTACATCCATTATGCATTAACTTCCCATTCCTCCTGCCCCTACCCCTGGCCAACTGTACTCTAATTTCTGTCTCTGCGAGCTTACATATTCTCTGATATTTTCTTTGTAGTTACCATGGAACTTAAACTTATAGATCCTAAATCTATAACAATCTCATTTGGCTTGATGCCAATTTATCTTCAATTGTATATACAGATTATATTCCTATACACCTCCATCCCTTCATCTCTATGTAGTTCCCATTGAAAAATGTTTATATATTATGAGTCCAAAATCACTGATTTATCAATATGTTTCATCCAGTTGCATTTTGGATCCTGTAGAAGGTGCAAAGTGGAGTCACGAACAACAACAACAAAAAAATACAAGTATTAGCATTTATATTTACCCATGTCATTGCCCTCACCTGAGATCTTTATTTCTTCATTCAGCTTCAATCTATTGTCTATTGTTCTTTCTTTTCAACATGCAGAACTTCCTTTAGCATTTCTTGTAGGGCTGGTCTAGTGGTGACAAACTCCTTTAGCTTTTGTTTATCTGGGAATGTCATAATCTATCATGATTTAAAGTTAGTTTTGCGGTATAGAGAATTCTTGGTTAGCAATTTTTTCCCCCACTGCCTTCTTTCTTCCATGGTTCTTGATAAGAAATCAACATTTAATCTTATTCAGGCTCCCTTGTACATGATACATTGCTTCTGTCTTGCAGCTTTCAGAATTCTCTCTTTCTTTTGTCGGCATTTGACAGTTTGATTATAAAATGCAGTGGTGTGGATCTATTTGGGTTTATCCTGTCTGGAGTTCATTGAGTTTCTTGGATATATATATTCATGTCTGTCATTATATTTGGGACAATTCAGTTATAATTTCTTTGAATATGCTTTTGGTGCATTTCTCTCTTTCTTCCCCTTCTGGGACTCCCACATTGGTGTCCTTGATGGTGTCCCACAGGCTCCTCAGGTTTCTGTTCACTTTTCTGCTATCTTTCTTTTTTCTGCTCTTCAGATTGAATGATTTCAATTGTCTTGCTTTCAAGTTCACTGATTATTTTTTCTGCTGGCTACAATCTGCTGTTGGACTCCTTCTCAAGGAAACTTTTCATTTCTTTTTCCTTTTTTTTTTCTTTTTAGATTCCAGGACCAGGAATTGAACATGGGACCTTGTATGTCAGAAGCTGGTGCTCAAACCACTGAGCCACAACAGTTCTCCTTTAATTTCTGTTACTGTGGTCTTCAGCTCTGTTTTGCTTTTTGTTTTTTTTACCATAATTTCCATCTCTCTATTGGTATTCTCTTTGTGTTCATCTATTGCAGGGGTTCTTAACCTTTTTTTGTTCCATGGACCTCTTTGCCAGTCAGATGAAAACCATAAACCCCTTACTAAGTCCACACTATACTGTGTATTATTTAATAAATATATTACACCCACAGCAATATGTCCCCACAAGAATAATGTGGGGTTTTTATTTATTTATTTTTTAAATGTATTTCTCTCCCCTTCCCCCCTCCCCCCCAGTTGTCTGCTGTGTGTCCATTCACTGTGTGTTCTTCTGTAACCGCTTCTATCCTTATCAGTGGCACCGGTAGTCAGTGTTTCTTTTTGTTGTGTCTTTTGTTGTGTCAGCTCTCCATGTGTGCGGTACCATTCCTGGGCAGGCTGCACTTTCTTTTGCACTGGGCAGCTCTCCTTATGGAACACACTCCTTGCGTGTGGGGCTCCCTTACTCAGGGAACACCCCTGCATGTCAAGGCACTCCTTGCGTGCATCAGCACTGCACATGGGCCAGCTCCACGCTGGGTCAAGGAGGCCCGGGGTTTGAACCACAGACCTCCCATGTGGTAGGCGGACACCCTATCCATTGGGTGAAGTCTGCTTCCCCAAAAAAAATGTGTTTTTGAATTTCAATTCAAGCTCATGGACCCCTTGTTAAGAACCCCTGATCTATTGTTTTTCTGATTTAAGTTCATTGTCCATATTTTTCTTTAGGTCTTTGAGTGTGTGTATATACATATTTATTTGTTTTGTTTTTTTAAGAGGTACCAAGGATTGAACCCAGGACCTCGTACATGGGAAGCAGGCACTCAACCACTGAGCTACATTTGCTCCCCAGTGAGAGTTGGTTTTTTTCATTTGTTTTTTTGTTGTTGTTGTTGTTGTTGTTGTTTTTAGGAGATACCAGGGAATAAATCTGGGACCTTGTACATGAGAAGCAGGAGATCAACCACTTGAGCTACATCTGCTTTCCTCTTTGAGTATGTTTAGGGCCATTTTATTTAAATCCTTTGTCTGGTATGTCTCAGGTCTGGTCCTCTTCATTGATGGTTTCTAATGCTTTAATCTTTGTCTTTTCCTGGGCCTCTGCTTCCAGTTTCTTTATGTTTTACAACCTTTTGTTGAAATCTGGATTGTTAACATGTTATACCTGAAATTTAGACTCTGGGGAATCTGTTTATTAAGTTTGTAGTGTTCTGACAGAATTTTCCTTGATTGCCAGGAGAGAGAGAGAGAGAGAAAGACAGAGACGAGAGAGAGAGAGAGAGAAAGAAAACCATTTTCCTAGCCTTTACAGATTGACCCGTGCAAGTGCTCTCCTTCAGGGATTATCCACACAATGAGTTTAGAGACTAGTTCAAGGGATTGTGGGAAGATGGCAGAGTAGGAAGCTCTAGGAATAAGTCTCTCCACCAGAATAATTATTAAACAGACAGGAACTATCTGAATTAACTATTTTGAAACTCAAGGGTCCAGTAGAACACAAGAGTCCAGTAGAACACAAGAGTCGAGTAGAACACTGCATCTGGGGAAAAGCAGGAGGCAGAAGCTGGTAAATTACAGTAAATGCCAGTAAGTTGTTCTCTCTGTGCAGCAGTTACCATTGCCAAGCCCCAACTTTTGCAGACACAGCAGTGATGTCTGGCCCCTGGTGTAGCTTGCTAGTGCCAGAAAGGGATATAAAGATCCATTTCCCCAAGTTCTGGGGTGGGCAAAGGCCAATTGCTGATCATGGCTTTTGATTAGCTACTACGAATCACTGAGTGCTTGGCTCTGAGGGTGGACATTGTTCCATTCTGTCCCACACAAAGGTGGCAGAGCCAACTTAAAGACAGTACACTTCTTCAG
The DNA here is from genome assembly GCF_030445035.2 of Dasypus novemcinctus. Lineage (NCBI taxonomy): Eukaryota > Metazoa > Chordata > Mammalia > Cingulata > Dasypodidae > Dasypus > Dasypus novemcinctus. Next base: position 155,022,561 of record NC_080674.1, on the reverse strand, counting down.
AGCTGTGGCAGGCAGTTAAAGGGCTGCATTTGCTAGGCAGGTCAAGAAAGCACAGATTGGGGGAGCCATGGACGAAGCTCCTGGCACTTTTCCTGGCACCTCCCTCATCCTCTCTCTAGGGCAGTTTGGAGCCAGCCATCTCTCCTTTGTGGGTCCCTGGCCTCATTCCAACTGGAAAAGACTGTCTTGGGAAGCTCTTCTCTGGTGTGCTCCTCTCCAATAATTTGCCCTCCAGGCAAAGCATCTTGAGACAATGAAAGCAGTGTAAGAAATAACTGAGACAGATGACCTGAAAAAAGGCTTACCTGCTTTAAATCCAGCAGTGAAACACCCAGGAGAGGAGGAAGGTCTGTCTCCTGGGAAGAAGAGGGAGCACTCAAACTCCTGTAAACAGGGAAGCTCCTAACTAGCAAGCACATGCCAAGCACAAGACACAGGCTCAAAAAAGACGGGAAGGACCCTGAACTTTGCATTCATCTTGGGCAGATCTTCTTTTATTATTTATTTATAAATAAATCAATTTTATCGATACATATTAATAAAGCATACAATTCATCCAAACTGTGAAATCAGTGGTATTTGGTATAATCACATATTTATGCATTCATAATTAAATCATTATTAGAGCATTTTCATTATTTCAATAATAATAAATAAAAAACAGACAAACAAGCAAGAAAATTCATCACCTCTCAATCAATGCTTTCCCTGCAGTACAGAGTTGCTACTTCTGGCTATTCTTGCACATTTATTTATTTTTTAAGCAGTTGTTGTTGTTGTTTTTAGATATATTCACGGGCCATATAATCTATCCAAACTGTATAATCAATGGCTTTTAGTATAATCACAATGTTGTGTATTCATCACTACATAAACTTTAGAACAATTTCATTACTCCAAAAAGAAAAACTCCCTACCCCTTAGTAGTCACCTCTTAATCCCTCCTTCCTTCCTCAGCCCTACAAAACCAATAACCTAATTCATCTTTATAAATTGATTTATATTTAAATTTTATATAAATGGAATCACACAATATGTAGTATTTTGTCTAGTTTCTTTCACTTAATTGAATTTTTTTTGTCTGATATTAACATCTTGCAGTTTTAACTACATTTTTTCAGTTTCAAAGAAAAACAGTTTTTTTTTTTAATTTTTTTATTTTTTATTGACTTTCTAATAATATTACATTAAAAATATATATGTGAGGTCCCATTCAACCCCACCCCCCCACCCCCCCTCTCCCCCCCCCCCCCAACAACACTCGTTCCCATCATCATGACACATCCATTGGATTTGGTAAGTACATCTTTGGGCACCTCTGCACCTCATATACATTGGTTCACATCATGGCCCATACTCTCCTCTATTCCATCAAGTGGGCCCTGTGAGGATTTACAATGTCCGGTGATTACCTCTGAAGCACCATCCAGGGCAGCTCCATGTCCCGAAGACGCCTCCACCTCTCATCTCTTCCTGCCTTTCCCCATACCCTTTGTCCATTATGTCCACTTTTCCCAATCCAATGCCACCTCTTCTATGTGGACATTGGATTGGTTGTGTCCATTGCACCTCCATGTCAAGAGGAGGCCCAGACTCCACCTGGATGCTGGATGCAATCCTCCCATCAAAGAAAAACAGTTTTATATGCAATTTTACCCCATTCATATTTCACATATGGTTTCACTATGCTATACAGTCCCGTGTTACCTTTTTTTTGGCTATCCTTTTAGTACTAAGTATTACCTTAGATTTTTCCTTAAAAACACTGTCATACCTATATAATAGTATAGCTAGTTACATACATTATGTTGTGCTCTCACCTTTTCCATTCATTTCCAAAGATTAATACACATCCTTTTTACCAATTCTGTACAGTGACCCTCAATTTTCTATTCTCTAACCTCATTCTATGTTCTGGTGATCCATATCAAGTTATTAAGTCCATGAGATTACACAATATATTTAGTTTATAGTAGTGTAGTCATACGGTATTTGTCCTTTTGTGTCCAGCTTGCTTCATTCAGCATAATGTCCTCCAGGTTCATCCATGTTGTCATATGCTTTATGACTTCATTCTTCTCACAGCAGTGTAATATTCCATCATTATGCTCATCACAGTTTATCTATTTGACAGTTGATGAACACCTAGGATGTTTCCATCTTTTAGCAATCGTGAATAACACTTCTATGAACATCGGTGTGCAGATGTCTGCTTGTATCACTATTCTCAGTTCTTCTGGGTATACACCCACTTGTGGTATTGCTGGACCACATGGCAAATCTACATTCAACTTCTTTAGGAACTACCAGACAGTTATCCACAGTGGCTGTACCTTTCTACATTCCCACCAACATTAGTGTTCCTATCTCTTCACATCCTCTCCAACACTTGTAATTATCTTTTTAATTGTGGCCATTCTAATAGGTGTAGCTTTGATTTGCATTTCCCTAATCATAAGTGATGCTGAACATTTTTTCATGAAGATTTTTTTTTTGCCATTTGTATTTCTTCTTTAGAAAACATGTCTATTCAATTATTTTGCCCATTTTTTAATTGAGTCATTTATTTTTTTATTCTTGAATTGTATCATCTCTTTATATATCATGGCTATTAACCCTTATTAGATTTGTGATTTCCAAATATTTTCTCCCATTGAGTTGGCTATATTTTCACACTTTTGACAAATCCTTTGAGGCTCAAAAGTGTTTAATTTTGAGGAGATTCCATTTATCTATTTTTTCCTTTGTTGCTCATGCTTTGGGTGTAAGATCCAAGAAACCAGTGCCTACACAAGATCTTTAAGATGTTTCCCTAGTTTTCTTCTAGGAATTTTATGGTCCTGGCTTTTATATTCATGTCTTTGATCCATTTTCGGTTGATTCTTGTGTAGAGAGTGAGATAGGGGTCCTCTTTCATTCTTTTGGTTATGGAAACCCATTTCTCCCAGTACCATTTGTTGAAGAGATTCTTTTGTCCTATTAACATGGCCTTGATAAGTTTGTTGAAAAACATTTGGCTATAGAGGTGAAGATTTATTTCTGAACTCTCAATTCTATTCTACTGATTTGTGTCTATCTTTATGCCAATATTATGCTCTTTTGTCCACTCTAGTTTTGTAATATGTTTCAAGGTCAGGCAGTGAAATTCCTTCCACATCACTCTTCTTTTTTAGAATGCTTTTGGCTATTTGGGTGCACTTACCCTTCCAAATGAATATGGTAATTGCCTTTTCTATTTTTGTAAAGTAGGCTGTTGGAATTTTGATTGGTATTGTATTGAATCTATAAATCAGTTCGGGTAGGATTGACATCTTCACAATATTTAGTCTTCCAATCCATGAACATGGAATGTCTTTCCCTTTATTTAGGTCTTCATTGATTTTTTTTAAACATTGCTTTGTTGTTTTCTGAATATAGACCCTGTACTTCTTTGGTTAAATTTATTCCTAGGTATGTGAGTCTTTTTGTTGCTCTTGTAAATGGAATTTCCCTCCTGATTTCTTCCTCATATTTTTAAGTACTAGTGTAAAGAAACATTATTGATTTTTGCATGTTGATCTTGTAATCTACCACTTTGCTGAACTCATTTATTAGCTCAAGTAGTTTGTCATAGACGTTTGAAAATTTGCTAAATACAGCATCATGTCATCCACAAATACTAAGAGTTTTACTTCCTCTTTTCCTATTTGGATGTCTTTTTTTTTTCCTTGTCTAATTGCTTTAGCTAGAATTTCTAACACAATGTTGAATAACAGTGGTGATAGTGAGCATTTTTGTGTTTTTCCCAATCTTAAAGGGAAAGCTTTCAACCTTTCCCTTTTGAGTATGATGTTGGCTGTGGACTTTTCATATAAGCCCTTTATCATATTGAGGAATTTTCCTTCTAGTCCAATCTTTCAAAGTGTTTTTATCAATAAAGGATGCTGGATTTTGTTAAATGCTTTTTCTGCATTGATTGAGATGATCATATGATTATTTCCCTTCAATTTGATAATGTGGTATATTAGGTTAATTGATTTTCCTATGTTGAACCACCCTTGCATACAGGAATAAATCCCATTTAGTCATGGTGTATAATTCTTAATATGCTGTTGGATTCTTTTTGCAAGTATTTTGTGGAGACTTTTTACATCTATGCTCATTAGAAACACTGGTCTGTAATTTTCTTTTTTTGTAGTATCTTTATCTGGCTTTGATATTAGGATGATGTTGACTTCATAAAACGTGTAATTTTCCCTTCTCTTTAATTTTTTGGAAGAGTTTAAACAGGATTGGTGTTAATTCTTTTCAAAATGCTTGGTAGAATTCACTTGTGAAGCCATCTGGTCCTAAACTTTTCTTTATTGGGAGATTTTTGACTGATTCAATCTCTTTAAATGTGATTGGTTTGTTAAGTTCTTGTAATTCTGATAGGGTCAATGTAGGTTGTTTATGCATTTTTAGGAATTTGTCTGTTTCATCTACATTGTCTTCCAATCTAGACAGGTTGTCACCTATTGTGTCTTTCATTCCCATGAGTTTTTTTTCCTATTCAGGTTTTCAAATTTTTCTTAGTGCTCACTGTGTCTTACTGATATTCTTTATCTTTTTTTTAAGATTTATTTTTATTTTTATTTATATATCTCTCCCCACCCCCTCATTGTTTTGCATTTGCTGTGTCTTGTTCAGTTTCTTTGTTTTTCTTTAAAAAAAAAAAAAAAGAAAGACACTGGCACAAAAATAGACACATCGATGAGTGAAATCAAATTCAGAGTTAAAAAAATAGACCTCATGTCTATGGTTAATTGATTTTTGACAAATGTGCCAAGTTCACTCAATTGGGAAAGAATAATCTCTTCAACAAATGCTTCCAGGAGAATGCATATGCAAAAGAATGAAAGAGGACCCCTATCTCACACCACATACAAAAATTAATTAAAAATGGATCAATGATCTAAATATAAGAACCAGTACTATAAAACTCTTAGAAGTAAATATAGGTAAGCATCTTCAGTGTCTTGTGCCAGGCAGTGGTTTCTTAGACTTTATATCAAAAACATAGGCAACAAAAGAAAAAATAGATAAATGAGACCTTCTCAAAATTAAAAACTTTGTGCAGCAAAAGATTTTATCACAAAAGTGAAAAGACAACTTACCCAATGGGAAAAAATATTGGGAAACCACATATCCAATAATGGTTTAATATCCAGAGTATATTAAGAAATCCTACAAATCAACAATAAAAAGACAAGCAACCCAATTTAAAAATGGGCAAAATACTTGAATAGACATTTCTCCCAAGAGGATATACAAATGGCTAGAAAGCACATGAAATGATACTCAACATTATTAGCTACTATGGAAAAGCAAATCAAAACCATGAGCTATCATTTTACTAGAATGGCTACTATTTTTAAAAAAACAGTAAACTACAAGAGTTGGAGAGGATTTGGAGAAATAGGACAGGAAGCAAAAAATATTTTCTAATGGATCACTAGGGGTAAAAGTGAGTTGTCCCACTCCCATTTCCACCCCTTGATTCCTGGACTCATGAATCCTGGCTATGGGTGAAACAGTAACCTAGAGTGGATACTGATTTACAGCATTCACAGCCTCCTGGAGAACACTGCCCCAGCCCTTCAAGATATTGCCACTCCATAATTGAGTCTTCAAAAGTCCATTTCACCCCCCCCAAAAAATATATATATATATATATATAGGAAAAGGCCATTCCAGGGGAAGCAGATATACTTTGAGCAGTTGAGTCCCCACCTCTCACATGGAGGTTCCAAATTTGGTTCCCAGTGCCTCCTAAAGAAAACAAATAAACAATGAGCAAAACAACAAGAAAAACAATGAGCAAAAACAATGAGCAAACAGATGAGGGAGCCAAATCAGGGGAACCAATTGTGACTCAGTGGTTGAGCACCAGCCTCCCACATACGAGGTCCCAGGTTCAGTCTCTGGTCCTGCTACCTCAAAAAAAAAAAAAAAGCCCATTCCACTGTTTTATCAACCCATTTGCTTCAGGATGATGGGAAACATGGTAAGACCAGTGAATTCCATGTGCATGTGCCCATTCCCACACTTCATTTGCTGTGAAATGGGTTTTTTGATCAAAAGCAATGCTATGTAGAATACCATGATGGTGGATAAGGCATTCTGTGACTCCACAGATGGTAGTTTTGCCAGAAGCACTGCACAAGTCCAAATTTCATAGGGCAAGCTATAAGCTGGGAACTCTGAAGAAGTTCCTCACAGTAATAATCAGGCCAGTGCATGTTTAATCAAACAATTGGACAACTATCACCCAACCAAGTTGACACAGGGCCTTAATCATCACACAAATCAAATATGATTGTTATAGATTTAGGATGTTAAATATTAAACCCATAGTAACCACAATGAAAATATATGAAAAAAATACCCAGATAGAAATAAAGAGGGACTAATTGTGGTACAATATAAAAAATCAAATAAAATATGAATGTAGACATTAATGTAAGAATTGAGGGACAAAGGTATAAGACTTTTAAAGGCAAAATAGCAAAATGGCAGAAGGAAGTCCTGCATTATCAGTAGCAACTTTAAATGAAAATGGATTAAACTCTCCAGCCAAAAGACAGAGATTGGCAGAATGGAATTAAAAAAGCATGATTCAACTATAAGAGATTCAACTATAAGAGACTCACCTTAAGTTCAAAGACCTAAATAAATTGAGAGTAAAAGGATGGAAAAGTGTATACCATGCAAGTAGTAACCAAAAGACATTAGCAGCTATACTACTATCGGGTAACATATATATATATATTTTTTTAAGATTTATTTTATTTATTTCTCTCCCCTTCCCCCCCGCCCCAGTTGTCTGTTCTCTGTGTCTATTTGCTGCCTCTTCTTTTTTGTCTGCTTCTGTTGTTGTCAGTGGCATGGGAATCTCTGTCTCTTTTTGTTGCATTATCTTGTGTCAGCTCTCCGTGTGGGCAGCGCCATTCTTAGGCAGGCTGCACTTTCTTTCGCACTGGGCGGCTCTCCTTATGGGGTGCACTCCTTGTGCGTGGGGCTCCCCTACGCGGGGGACAACCCTGCGTGGCAGGGCACTCCTTGCACGCATCAGCACTGTGCATGGGCCAGCTCCACACGGGTCAAGGAGGCCCGGGTTTGAACCGCAGACCTCCCATGTGGTAGACAGACGCCCTAACCTCTGGACCAAGTCCGCTTCCCAACATAGACTTTAAGTCAAAAACAGTTATGAGGGACAAAGATGGTCATTACAGAGAATAGCTCAAGACCAAAGTGTAGGGGCCACCTGATCCTTTCTGCCCATACATCTTATCTTGGCTGTGATTATGTTGCCCAAGGAATTGCCCCATTTACATGGTTCTGAACGCCCCCTCTTCCTTAGGAAACAGTTTCCTCCCAATCCAGGGCACTGCACTCTATGTCCTATAGCCAGCAATCCATTGCCCCAGGCAACATGACTTAACTGCTCTCCCACAGCATTCTAGAGAGAGTTCTGTGAGCTGCCTTCTACACACAGGGCAAGTTCTATAATGGCATATCCCTCAGACCACCATCAGACAGATTTGGCCAGGTATTCATGCTCCAGGTATATGCTCAAGGATTACTCTGATCTCTCTGGACTGGGATCAGGGATCTGCCCAGGGAGTGCAGCTAGTTCCATGCCAAGCTGGTGAGGAGTGGGGAAAAGGCCAGGGATCCAGGATGCCATGAGATCCAAATGCTTTTTATTTTTTAACTCTATTTTTTTAAAAGTTTTAGATTACAGAAAAGTTACATCAAAAGTATAGGGGATTCCTGTATACCCCACCTCCTCCCCTCTCAAATTTTCTGCTTACATTAGTGTGGTACGTTAGTTACAATTGAACAAATACTGAAGCATTGCTACTAACCATGCTCTATAGTTCACATTATGCTTTACATTTGCACCATACAATTTTATAGGTTGACAAAATGAATAATGGCCTGTATCCATCATTGCAATATCATGCACAACAATTCCAGTGCCTAAAAATTGCCCTATGTTCCACCTCCCGTCAGAAACTCTGGTAACGACTATCTTTATATTAATGTTACAAGTCCTCCAGTTACTACAATAATAATGTTTACTTTGGGGAAACGGACTTGGCCCAGTGGTTAGGGCGTCCATCTACCACATGGGAGGTACGCGGTTCAAGCCCTGGGCCTCCTTGACCCGTGTGGAGCTGGCCCATGCAAAGCGCTGATGAGCGCAAGGAGTGCCGTGCCACGCAAGGGTATCCCCTGGCGTAGGGGAGCGCCACGCGCAAGGAGTGCGCCCGTGAGGAAAGCCGCCCAGCGCGAAAGAAAGTGCAGCCTGCCCAGGAATGGCGCCGCCCACACTTCCCCTTCCGCTGACAACAACAGAAGCGGATGAAGAAACAAGACGCAGCAAATAGACACCGAGAACAGACCCCCGGGGGAAGGGGGAAATTAAATAAATAAATAAATCTTTAAAAAAAAAAAGGAATTAAAAAAAAACATGTTTACTTTGGTCCATGGTTGCATTCCTGCATTTTATTTGTTTATTCTTCGACCTTGAGGATTTGGGGATGGTGATGCCCACTCTGCTTCAGATTGAGAGGAAGCTTAGATCTTATGGGGCAGATGAAAGGAATTGCTCTACTAGCAGTTGTAGATACTCTTTGCTTTTGGGATGGGAGTTGTCCTTCACCATCATTTTGCTAGTTGTCCTGGGTGAGTCCAATGAACTGGAGTGTAGTTGTTGGTTGCAACTCTGCTGCTTTTATGAGGCCTTTTTTCTTGACTTTGCACCTCACCTTGTTACTATTTTGAGGAAGGACACTAAAACATATACACATGTACATATATATGCATACACACACAAACATAAACTTCTGTGTATATACATGTATTCACATCCATACATATAAATATATACACATACGTACATAAAGGTGTGCACACATATATACATATATATATTTATTGAGTATATATAGATACTCAAGCGCCTCTCTAGGTCTACTGAATTAGAATCTTCAGAGCTAGGGTCCAGAAACATGTATTTTTAAAAATTTCCTTGGGAGAATCTGGTGTATAGTCATATTTCAGAGATACTGCTTTATGGCAGTGACTCTCAACATTGTGTCACAGCACATTTAGGTGTCTTGTGTCATTTGCTATGATTAAGATTATGAAAGAGCTGCTGTTATAAATTAGGGTGGATTTGAGTTTATCCCCTATGTATTAGTCAGGCAAAGGGGTGCTGATGCAAAGTACCAAAAATCTGTTTACTTTTATAAAGGGTATTTATTTGGGGTAAAAGCTTAGTTACAAGGCCCTAAATTGTTGGACTCAAGGTTCCTTTCTCACCAAGGTCAGTAGCCACATGCTGAAGCAAGATGATTGCTGATCTCTGCAAGGGTTCCTCTCTCTAAGCTACAGGCTGGCATAGGGCTTGTTTCTTTTTTATTCTATCTGATTGCATCATTGTCTTTTTGGTGAGTTGCTTTGCCACGTGGGGCCTGTGCCTCTCTGTGCCACACAGGTCTGGGATGTCTTTTTTTTTTTTCTTTTCTTATCAGGAGGTCCTGGGAATCGAACCCAGATCCTCCATATGGTAAATGGGAACTCAATTGCTTGAGCCACAGCCACTTCCCTGGCTTGTTTCTTTTTGTCATCTCTCCCTGGTGCTCCAGGATCAAAGTTCTCTCCTCTGCCATGTCTATGGAGTGCTCTCTACTCCCTCTGTCTTCTGTCTTCCTCTGTATCTTCTTCTGTGTGTCTTCTTGAGTGAGTGTCCATTTATTTTTTTTTTTTAATTTTTTTTTTTATTGACTTTGTAATAATATTACATTAAAAATATATATGTGAGGTCCCATTCAACCCCACCCCCCCACCCCCCCTCTCCCCCCCCCCAACAACACTCGTTCCCATCATCATGACACATCCATTGGATTTGGTAAGTACATCTTTGGGCACCTCTGCACCTCATATACATTGGTTCACATCATGGCCCATACTCTCCTCTATTCCATCATGTAGGCCCTGTGAGGATTTACAATGTCCGGTGATTACCTCTGAAGCACCATCCAGGGCAGCTCCATGTCCCGAAGACGCCTCCACCTCTCATCTCTTCCTGCCTTTCCCCATACCCTTTGTCCATTATGTCCACTTTTCCCAATCCAATGCCACCTCTTCTATGTGGACACTGGATTGGTTGTGTCCATTGCACCTTTATGTCAAGAGGAGGCTCAGATTCCACCTGGATGCTGGATGCAATCCTCCCATTTTCAGTTGTAATCACTCTAGGCTCCATGGTGTGGTGGTTGTCCTTCTTCACCTCCATCTTAGCTGAGTGTGGTAAGTCCAATAAATCAGATTGTAGGTGCTGGAGTCTGTTGAGGCTCAGGATCTGGCTATCACATTGTCAGTCCAGAGATTCAAATCCCCTAAATATATCTTAAACCCCAACATTAACTGCACCTCCAGCACATTAGCATGAAAGTCTTATGAAGGGAGATCCCATCTGAGTCCAGATTCATCACACATAAACACCATTTCCAAAGAGGGGCCATCTGCCCTGGTAGTTAACCCCATCGGCCATGACCATAACTCCCATGGGTCTCTTTAGCCCTCAAAGGAACCAATATCTGGGGGTTGTATCTGCTTTATCTGTCTCTCTGACTCTGCTCAGTTGTGCATGAGGGCAAACCTTCTGCCAGCCTCCAGACTCTTTTTTAGAAACTCGTAGCCATATAAACTCATTTCTCCTTTCCATTTCCCCCTTACTTTAGGTCAAACAGCATTTTAAAGTCATGGTATTTTATGTAGACATGGATATTCTGCTGATCCGCATTGAACCTTCCGTATAAGGTCATTTTCCAGTTGCATCATCAGTTGGTAGTTGATAGTGGTCCCTCGTTGCCAGGGAGGCTCATCCCCGGGTGTCATGTCCCACGCTGGGGGGAAGGCATTGCATTTACATGCTGAGTTTGGCTTCGAGACTGGCCACATTTGAGTAACATGAAGGCTGACAGAAGGAAATTCCCAGGCACAAAGTTGCTCTAGGCCTTGTTATTATTTTGGGTTTATCAGCTCACAAGCATAGTCATTAGTATCAGGGGCTCACTGTTGAACCCTCACTCCCTCCCGGTCCCCACCACTGTACCTGGGAGACTGTCGCTGCTCCCCTAGGGACCACGACAGAGCACCACTGGCCAGGAACCCAGTACCCCCCCTACTGTGGTTTTTAATTGTTGCCACTATGAGTATATCCAAACATTACCATGCACCCTGGACATATGTTCTGTACAGCTCCCTGTCAGTCATATATCACCTGTCATTGGTATCCCATACCAGTATCCCTCCATTGCCATTGTTGAAACACTCTGTGATCCAGAACTCCCCGAAATTTGAAGCCCAATATAATGTCATGGTCCCTTACTAGGGAATGGCATATAGCGATGAGTTTAAAGGATAGATAAAGAACTTGGATAAAGTTAGCTAAAGAACTTAGATAAAGAATGTTGACTTGAAAAAATTCCACATCCTATTTTTTTCTTTCTTTTTTTTTTTTTTTCCCCCCCCCCCCCCTAATTATTCAGCTTTTCTTCACTGGAGTCCTAGACCACAGCAATGTATATATATAATATACAGCACTCCCACACATCCACCAGAAAACCTTTTCCCTTCCACAGTGATACTCTTACGCCCTATTCATATCATATTTACTTAAAGTGATGTACAGAGTCTGAGACATTAGCTTTCTAACAAGGTGACATCTGTGTTTACATTATGGTGCATACTTTAGGATACACAGTTCTTTACATTTTTAGTTATCCTATGTTTTACATTATGGTTTACATTATCAGTCTGTCATCTCCTATATGTTATGGTGTAATATTACATGTTTTATATCCATCCTTGTGTACTCTCAAGAAACTCCTCTCTTACCCCCCATTTACTTTGGTTCCACACATTTAACGTCCATTTTCCCTTCCACCTTGGTGCCCTCAGTGATAGCCAACCTCCGTTTCCTGAGGAGCCACTTCCAGAGATAGATGGAATAGTGTTCAGGGCCTAACTTGCTCAACTGCCCCAATGCCCTGGGAGCCACCCTTTCTCTCGAGGGATACAGTTCCCTCTATTGGATGGCATTAGTCCTCCCCAGGATGTGGGTCCACCCCCACTCTCACTACTTGGGTTTCTACCCCATGGTGTCACCCACTCTGGCAGAATGAGCATTTAGACATTCCCCAGGAGCCCGTCCTGCATCAGACCCTCCCCTCCGAGCATTCTAAACAGGTAACCCTCTTTATTATATTTTGATATGATTTTCTCGGCATTTTACTCTCCACCAACACCTGACCCTCTCCTGGTTCGTATGCTACCCCTCCCTCCCCCCACTTTTGGGCAACGTTACCCACCCGCCCCTCCCCAGCCACCCTCAAACCCGCAAAGCCCCAAGCAAAGGCAACCCCTTGCCCCCCTTTTATCTCTTCTTTGTGTTCATACTTACCACCATCTCGTCTTAAATTCCACCCCTGCAGACATCGGCTCATATCCTTCCTCCACCCTCCGATTTCCTGCAAGCCTATCGTTCAGTCTCTTGCTATCTAGGGCAGCTTGTTTATTTCATATCATTGAGGTCATGTAGTATTTGTCCTTCAATGTCTGGGTTGCTTCACTCAACATAAGGTTCTCAAGATTCATCCATGTTATCACATGTGTTTGTAGTGTGTTTGTTCTTACAGCCGAGTAGTATTCCATTGTGTGTATATACCACATTTTATTGATCCACTCGTCTGTTGATGGGCATTTGGGTTGATTCCAACTTTTGGCAATAGTGAACAATGCTGCTATGAACATTGGTGTACATATATTGGTTTGTGTTCTTGTTTTCAGTTCTGCTGGGTATATTCCCAGCAGTGGTATTGCTGGGTCATATGGCAAATCTATGGCTAGTTTTTTGAGAAACCGCCATACTGTTCTCCAGAATGGTTGGATCCTTCTGCATTCCCACCAGCAGTGGATGAGTGTTCCCCTTCCTTCACATCCTCTCCAGCACTTGTATTCTTCTGTTTTTTTCATAGCTGCCAATCTTATGGGTGTAAGATGGTATCTCATTGTGGTTTTGATTTGCATTTCCCTGATAGCTAGAGATTTGGAACATTTTTTCATGTGCTTTCTTGCCATTTGTATTTCTTCTTCGGAGAAGTGTCTGTTTAAGTCTTTTTCCCATTTTTTAAATGGATTGTTTATCTTTTTATTTTCAAGATGTAGGAGTTCTTTATATATGCAAGTTATAAGTTTCTTATCAGATATATGATTGCCAAATATTTTCTCCCACTGTGTGGGCTCCCTTTTTACTTTCTTGACAAACTCCTTTGAGGTGCAGAAGGCTTTAATTTTGAGGAAGTCCCATTTATCTATTAGTTCTTTTGCTGCTCGTGCTTTTGGTGAGATATTCATAAATCCATTACCTATTACAAGGTCCTGTAGATGTTTCCCTACACTGCTTTCTAAGGTTTTTATGGTCTTGGCTCTTATATTTAGGTCTTTGATCCATCTTGAGTTGATCTTTGTATAAGGTGTGAGATGGTAATCCTCTTTCATTCTTCTACATATGGCTATCCAGTTCTCCAGACACCATTTGTTGAATAGGCCACTCTCTCCCAGTTGAGAGGGTTTGGTGGCTTTATCGAATATTATGTGGTTGTATATGTGAGGTTCTATATCAGAGCTTTCAATTCGATTCCATTGGTCTATATGTCTCTCCTTATGCCAATACCATGCTGTTTTCACCACCGTAGCTTTATAGTATGTTTTGAAGTCAGGTAGTGTGATTCCTCCAATTTCATTTTTCTTTTTCAGTATGTCTTTGGCTATTCGGGGTCTCTTTCCTTTCCAAATAAATTTCATAGTTAGTTTTTCTAGTTCCTTAAAGAAGGCTGCATTGATTTTTATTGGGATTGCATTGAATGTGTAGATCAATTTTGGTAGGATAGACATCTTAATAATGTTCAGTCTTCCTATCCATGAACAAGGAATAGTCTTCCATTTATTTAGGTCTTCTTTGATTTCCTTGAACAATCTTGTATAGTTCTCAGTGTATAAGTTCTTTACCTCTTTAGTTAAATTTATTCCTAAGTATTTGATTTTTTTATTTACTATTGTGAATGGTATTTGTTTCTTGATTTCCTCCTGATCTTGCTCATTATTGGTGTACAGAAATGCTACTGATTTTTGCGCATTGATCTTATAACCTGCGACTTTACTAAACTCATTTATGAGTTCTAGAATCTTCGTTGTAGATCTCTCAGGGTTTTCTATGTATAGGATCATGTCATCTGCAAATAATGAAATTTTGACTTCTTCCTTTCCAATTTGAATGCCTTTTATTTCTGGTTCTTGCCTCAGTGCTCGAGCAAGTACTTCTAAGACAATGTTAAATAGGAGCGGCGACAGTGGGCATCCTTGTCTTGTTCCTGAGTTTAGAGGGAAGGAGTCTAGGATTTCTCCATTGTAAACAATATTGGCTTTAGGTTTTTCATATATACTCTTTATCATGTTCAAAAAATTTCCTTGTATTCCAATCATTTGGAGTGTTTTTATCAAGAAAGGGTGCTGTATTTTGTCAAATGCTTTTTCTGCATCAATAGATATAATCATGTGATTTTTTTCCTTCAATCTGTTTATATGGTGTATTACGTTGATTGATTTTCTTATGTTGAACCATCCTTGCATACCTGGGATGAATCCCACTTGGTCGTGGTGTATAATTCGTTTAATGTGTTGTTGAATACGATTAGCAAGTATTTTGTTAAGTATTTTTGCGTCTAGGTTCATTAGAGAAATTGGTCTGTAATTTTCCTTTCTTGTGATGTCTTTGTTTGGCTTTGGTACTAGGGTAATGTTGGCATCATAGAAGGAGTTGGGTAATGTTCTTTCTGTTTCGATGGTTTGGAATAGTTTCAACAGGATTGGTGTCAGTTCTTTCCGGAATGTTTTATAGAATTCACCTGTGAAGCCATCTGGCCCTGGGCTCTTCTTAGTTGGGAGATTTTTAATAACTGATTCTATCTCTCTGCTTGTGATTGGTTTGTTAAGATCATCAATTTCTTCTTTTGTCAATATGGGCTGTTTATGTGTTTCTAGGAATTTGTCCATTTCCTCTAGATTGTCATTTTTGTTGGAATATAGTTTTTCAAAATATCCTCTTATGATAGTCTTTATTTCTGTGGGGTCAGTGGTGATATCGCCTTTCTCATTTCTTATTTTGTGTATTTGCATCTTCTCTCTTTTTTTCTTTGTTAGTGTTGCTAAAGGTTTGTCAATTTTGTTAATCTTCTCAAAAAACCAGCTCTTGGTCTTGTTTATCTGTTCAAGTGCTTTCTTATTTTCTATTTCATTTAGTTCTGCTCTTATCTTTGTTATTTCCTTCCTTCTTCTTCCTGTTGGGTTACTTTGTTGTTGTTTTTCTAATTCCTTCAAATGTGCAGTTAGTTCTTCAATTTTTGCTCTTTCTTCTTTTTTGATATATGAATTTATGGCTATTAACTTCCCTCTCAGTACTGCTTTTGCTGCATCCCATAAATTTTGGTATGTTGTGTTATCATTATCATTTGTTTCAAGGTAGTCATTGATTTCTTTTGAGATTTCCTCTTTGACCCACTGTTTTTCTAAGAGTGTGTTGTTTAATTTCCAAATCGTGGTGTGAAATCTGGGCTTCTTTCCCTTGCAAATCTCCAGCTTGACTCCACTGTGGTCAGAGATAATGTTTTGTATGATTTCAATCTTTCTGAATTCGTTCAGCCTTTCTTTGTGGCCTAGCATATGATCTATCTTGGAGAATGATCCATGTGCGCTTGAGAAAAATGTATATCCTGCTGTGTTTGGGTGTAGCGATCTATATATGTCTATTAGATCGAGCTCCTCTAATATACTATTCAGATGTTTTGTTTCTTTGGTGATTCTCTTTTGAGATGTTCTGTCCAGAGTTGATAGTGGTGTATTAAAATCCCCCACTATAATTGTAGATGTATCTATTCTTTCACTTAGTTTTTCCAGCGTTTGCCTGACATATTTAGAGGCACCCTTGTTAGGGGCATAGATATTTATGATTGTTCGATCTTCTTGACAGATTTTCCCTTTGACTAAAATGTAGTATCCTTCTTTGTCTCTCACAATTGTTTCACATTTAAAGTCTATTTTGTCTGATATTAATATAGCTACTCCTGCCTTTTTTTGGTTATTGTTAGCTTGTATGATTGTTTTCCAGCCTTTCACTTTCAATCTCCATGCGTCTCTGGGTCTAAGATGTGTCTCTTGTAGACAGCATATGGATGGGTCATATTTCCTTATCCAGTGTCCCAGTCTGAATCTTTTGATAGGTGAGTTTAATCCATTGACATTCAGTGTTATTACTATCAAGGAATTATTTGTGTTAGCCATATTTTGATTGGATTTGTGTTTGTGATATTTTGTTTGTATATTTTTTTTTTGTCTTTTTTGTTGTTGTTGTTGGTCTTATACTCTCCTCCAACTTTGCCTTTCCTGTTTTTTCCTTTCTTCCTGCAGAACTCCCTTTAGAATTTCTTGAAGGGGAGGTTTCTTGTTGGTATACTCTTTCAGTTTCTGTTTGTCTGCGAATATTTTGAACTCTCCATCATGTTTGAATGCTAGTTTAGCTGGATAGAGTATTCTTGGTTGGAAATTTTTTTCCTTTAGTACCTTGACTATATCATACCACTGTCTTCTTGCCTCCATGGTTTCAGAAGAGAAATCAGCACTTAATCTAATTGAGCTTCCCTTGTATGTGATGGTTTTCTTTTCTCTTGCTGCTTTTAGGATTTTCTCTTTGTCTTGAGCATTGGATAATTTGACAAGTATATGTCTTGGGGTGGGCCTGTTGGGGTTTATGACTTGTGGAGTGCGCTGTGCTTCTTGGATATGTACATCTGTCTCTTTCAGTAGATTTGGGAAGTTTTCAGCCATTATTTCCTGCAACACTCTTTCTGACCCCTTTCCCTTCTCTTCACCTTCTGGAATGCCTATAATACGTATGTTTGAGCGTTTTGCATTGTCATTCAGGTCCCTAAATCCTAATTGGATTTTTTCTATCTTCTTATTGACCCCTTCTACTATCTGTTTGATTTCTGATGTACTGTCTTCCACATCACTAATTCTCTGCTCTGTCTCTTCTAGTCTGCTGATATTTGCTGCAAGTGTATTTTTGATTTCTTGAACTGTGGTGTTCATTCCCATCATATCTGTTATGTTTTTGCGTATGTCTGCAATTTCCCCTCCAAGTGATGTCTTCATGTTGTTAACCTCTTTCATTACTGCATCAAATTTGTCGGTGATAAATGTTCTGAGATCTTTCATTGCTTGTGCCAAGTTTTGCTCCCCTTCGTGATTGTTGGTTTGTTGATTGGATTCAGCCATGTTTTCCTGATTATTGGTTTGGTTCGTAGATTTTTGTTGCTTTCTGGTCATCTCTTTATTTTGACGAATTTAATCAGTTCCTTAGCTTCTTTGTCTGCTCTTGGAGGTTAATTAGTTGTTATTTTTGCACAGGTGTTATATCTTCTCTTTGTCACTTTTTTCTTCTTATTCTAGTTACTTGTTGTTGGTTAAGTTCACTTTAGAGGAAAGTATTAGTGTTGGGGAAAGGCAATTGTGTAAGCAAGGGAAAAGTGTAAAGTTGTATTGGTGATGTATGTTAATAAAGCAGGAATATGAGATCTGGAAGGATGGAGGTTAGATTCATGTAGATTGTATAGAGTTATAGCTGTAGGTAGAGTACCTTTTATGAAGTTGATGACTGAATTTGGGAGGAATATGGTATGAACTACACAGCTATTGTTTTCATGAGAGAGGGAAAAAGAAAAGAAAGGTAATAGTTTCAAGAGTGGATAATAGACAGAAAACAGAACAAAGGTATTAGAAATTAAGAGTTAGACACTTTGTGGATCAAAGAACGGGAGGTGGGGGGTGGAATATAGGAGAGACAGTAGATGATAGTGGATATCAAGATGCAGGGGAAGGGGGATAGTGTAGGTAGCCTAAATCAGTTCACACAGAAATGAGGCAGTGGAGGATGGGAAAACCCAGCAAATGTGAGGTGTTCCCTGTAGCACCTATTGTATACTTGAATTAAAGTAAAAATAAGTGGAAGATGAGGGACAAGAGGGAAAGAGAAAACCGAAAAAAAAAAAAAAAAAAACTAATTATAATAAAGAAAAAAGAAAGGCAAGAAGAAAGGAAGAAAGAAAAAGAGGATGGGCAAACGGTGGGGAACGGATAGGGAGAAGAGAGATACAAGTACACACGTGTCACAATTGCAACACTATCTAAAACAACAACTTCCCCCCACTTTGCCCTAAAACCCCCCCGTCTGTCTGCCCAAATGGGTCTGCAAGCACCTCCCTTCCCACAAACCCCCAATAGGCCGCCCAGGGCCCACGAACTCCCCAGTACTGCAGAAGCTCAAAAAAAAAAAAAAAAAAAAAAAAATTAAGTAAAATTAAAAAAAAAAAAACAAAAAACAAACAAACAAACAAAAAAAACCAGAAACACCTCCGCAGGCCCGGCTCCGCCCCCCGCGGAGGCTTGGACCGGCTCTGCCCGGCTCCTCACGCCGCCTTGGCCTGGCCTGGCTCCGCCCAGCTCCGCTCGCTACAGCGGCCCAGCCGGCTCCGGCGTCCACCTCCCGCCACCGCGGCCTGGACCGGCCCTGCCCGGCTCCGTACCCGCCGCGGCCTGACCCGGGCCCGCCCGGCTCCAAACGCTACCGCGGCCCGCAGCCGGGGCCTGCACCGGCCCCGCCCGGCTCCAAGCGCTACCGCGGCCGGCAGCCGGGGCCTGCACCGACCCCGCCCGGCTCCAAGCGCTACCGCGGCCGGCAGCCGGGGCCTGCACCGGCCCCGCCCGGCTCCAAGCGCTACCGCGGCCGGCAGCCGGGGCCTGCACCGGCCCCGCCCGGCTCCAAGCGCTACCGCGGCCCGCAGCCGGGGCCTGCACCGGCCCCGCCCGGCTCCAAACGCTACCGCGGCCCGGCTCGGCCTGGCTCGGCCCCACCGAGCGGGGCTAGATGCCTCATCTCCGCCTACCCAAGAAGGGAATCCTCTACAGGTAGCTGGGATCTCCGTGTATATTTCACAAACGAATCCTCTCTGTTACCTTCCCTCCAAATCGATGTCCAGACACCGTGAGTGTCCATTTATATAGCCCACCAAGGGGACAGGGACTCAACCCTGAGTCACACCCTACTTGTGTGGTTGAATCAAAGCCCTAATCTTAATATAATTTAATCAAAGGCATCTCAGCTAAATCTAAAACCGTCAAAGGGTACTTCACTCAGAGGAATAGATTAGTCTACAAACAATCATTCTTTTTGGAACTCATAAATAATATCAAACTGCTAAACCCTATAATGAAGTTATTCTGCCTCACTTGTATTCTCTAATGCTTTATCATGTGGGAAAGAAGCAGGAGTTATTGCTAGTTCATAAACCTGCATCCTGTCTAATCTCTGTAGGAGTCAGTAGTGAATGAGTGTCACTGCTGGGGCATTAATAAATGTGGTTGAAATATTGTTTTACTCACCAGGGAAAAAATTGGAGAGCAGTTTTCAATATCTAGTCAAATTTTGCACATGTGATTTTGCATTATTTTCCACAAAATGGGGCAGGGAAGAACCCTATTGTCATCTTCAGCAGACCAACATAATGATCTGGATCAGAATTACCTTTCACATAAGCCCCTCTTACTGACAGGAATCCACCCTCACTCCTTCAATAACCCTGGACATCTTCCTCTCTGAGGCTCCTCATCTGAGATGGATTTAGCCAAGGACTCAGAGGAGATTATAGAGCAAATAAAGGCATGAAACAACACAAGAAAAGTAGATCTCTACAGTATTTATCCTGCCCTTGCTTTCCACCCAACCCCCATACAGATACCTTGTTAACATCAATGATCACTGGAATTGGCATTAAGTTGTGAAATTAAAATAGAAATAACACAGAGAGAAAACAGCCTATTACCTGAAACCAAGCTCCCTGGAAGTAGTACATTAGCTCATTTGTTCAAATGTTAGGAAAATATGCAGGGGCTGCACAAAGCATAGAGCCCATTAATTGCATTAACAAAACCCAACATGCAGTTAAAGCTTTCTGTGTCCCTTCTATGTTACATTAAACAATACAATCTGTAAATTCATGTGGCACTGTTTTCTGTACATAGACCAGCTGGATTCAAAAAGCCACACAGCTGCATGGCAACATTATATTTAGAAGGTCTTTCTACCTACATTGGTCAAATTCCAATTTCCTTCTCCATATACTTCTAACTTGCAGGACATACTTACTTCGGCATCCATAAATACAATCACAATCACTCACAGAGTAGAAAGTAATTAATCCAGGGAAACGGATGTGGCTTCACCAATTAGGCTCCCATCTATCATATAGGAGGTCCAGGGTTCGATGCTCAGGGTCTCCTGGTGAGGGCAAGCCACACCACACGGGTCAGGAGGACCCGGGTTTGAACCTTGGTAGGTGTATGCTCTATCAGGTGAGCCAAGTCCACTTTCCACATAAAAGCATATTAAAAAGGAAGGGGGGAGGGAAAAGGGAGATAAATATTTTGCTGATTACCTAAAACTGGTAACACTCATGTGTTTTGTGCCACCTTGAAACAAACCTTTCTAATTTGCCTATGAAAATATTCAAAGTTATGCTTTCCAGACCTCTTCTTTACCTTAACTGAAATGCACAGACTTCTGCTCAAGTATTTTTCTATGGAACAGGACAGATAATACCCCCACAATTGCACCCTTTATTAAAATATCTGTAAAGGGTATTGAAATAGCAATTAAACCAGCTATCAGTTGAAAGAAATAATAAATAAAAGAACTCTTTCAGAATTTCTCTTCTTCTTTCATGTTGCCAGCCTTCGATTGCTTGGAAGAAGGAGAAAATTCTCATAAAAATCTGAGCTAATACAGTTATGCAAAATCAACAGGTATGGGGGAAAATGGCAAAGATGTCTCTTCTGTGCTTATAATGTAATTTAATATGCTCCTGAACAATGGGCAAATGACATTCATTTGTTCCTGACCCAGTGAAGTAGATTACAAATTCTTTGAAAATTCTGCAAGTAGATTTTCAGCATTACTACCAATGCATGGAGAGACAATAGAAAATGATTTTCTCATACTTGAAAGCCCCACTCAGGTAATTTTTTTTTAATGGGGTGGAGGAATGGACCCCGGACCTCAAGTTGGCCTCAACCACTGAGTCACATCAGCTCCCCTGAGTTGGTTTTTTTGTTTGTTTGCTTGTTGTT
The DNA here is from genome assembly GCF_030445035.2 of Dasypus novemcinctus. Taxonomy (NCBI): domain Eukaryota; kingdom Metazoa; phylum Chordata; class Mammalia; order Cingulata; family Dasypodidae; genus Dasypus; species Dasypus novemcinctus. Next base: position 155,001,228 of record NC_080674.1, on the reverse strand, counting down.
TGTTTTTGGATTTTAGGAGGCACGGAGCACTGAACCTGGGACCTCCCATGTGGGCAGCAGGCACTCAAAGGTTTGAGCCACATCCAATCCCCACTCATGTAATTTGTGATCCCAGGGTGGAAAGTACTGTAACAAAGTAGAGGCTTGAATGTTTACATAATCCTTAGGTCTGCCAGGGGGAAAAGTCCTGTGTTGGTCATAAAATAGGCTCGTTTTTCCTCCAGGCGCTTACCTAAAAGGTTAGAGTGTACTGTTAAGATGGAATCTACAGGCAATATTCATTATTAGTGGAAAGAGGCCTTTTCACTGAATGTTCCAGATCCAATCTAGATAAAGCTAGTACCAGAAATTTCACACCTGCAATCCAAGGTTTTGATTTTAAATTTGAAGTGCAACCCAGAAGGTGGCTTCTGGGTAGTCACATTAAGTTGATCACTCCAATAATAATGAAAAACAAGAGAAAATAAAGAAAAGATACTCCCTGCGACTTAATACCCCTGGCTATTCCTGAGGGAATCAAGTTGCTGGGAATCAAACTTCTTTCTTCCTAATGGGGAATCCTTTGCTACCCAGAATGAGTAAATAAATAATCGTACAATTTTATGGATAGACAAGTGATGTTCTTAGGAAGTGTGAAATAGAGATATAAAAACAGTTTCAAAGAAAGAAAAAAAAAGATAGGGTCCCTCTAGTCACTTTGTTTAATTGTGTGGTATATCGGAAGTGATGAGTGGGATGAAAGCACAATAAAGTTAAATCATGTCCAGACAAAATGTGTTTATATTTTCAACTTTGAGTGATTAAAACATTTGAAATCTTCTAAAATGTTCAGTAAACCAATACATTTGCTTAAATGGTTATAATGGAACCCACTGAGAAAGGAGTGCTAATTTAGTTTTTTTAAAATTTTTTTATTTTTTTGTCTTTATTTTTTTAATGTTAGATTAAAAAAATATGAGGTCCCCTTATATCCCCTACCTCCCTCACCCCACTTCTCCCATAACAACAACCTCCTCCATCATCATGGGACATTCATTGCACTTGGTGAATACATCTCTGAGCACTGCTGCACCACATGGTCGATGGTCCACATTATAGTTTACACTCTCCCCCAGTCCTCAGTGGGCCATGGGAGGACATACAATGTCTGGTAACTGTCCCTGCAGCACCACCCAGGACAACTCCAAGTCCTGAAAATGCCCCCACATCACATCTCTTCTTCTCACTCCCTACCCTCAGCAGCTACCATGGCCACTTTTTCCACATCAATGCTACATTTTCTTTGATTACTAATCACAATAGTTCATGAATAGAATATCAGTAAGTCCACTCTAATCCATACTCTATTCCTCCATCCTGTGGACCCCGGAATGGTTGTGTCCACTCTACATCTATATCAAGAGGGAACTTAGATTCCACATGGATGCTGGATGCAATTCTCCTGCTTTCAGTTGTAGGCACTCTTGGCTCTCTGGTGTGGTGGTTGATCTTCTTCACCTCCATGTTAGCTGAGTGGGGTAAGTCCAATAAACCAGAGGATAGGAGTTGCAACTCTGTTGAGGCTCAGGGCCTGCCTATCACATGGACAGTCCAGAGATTCAGGTCCCCTGTGTATACACTAAACCCCGGCACCAACCACAGGTCCAGTAAAAGTAACAGGAGAGGCTTGTGAACAAAGATCACATCTGAGTCCAGCTCCATCACATAGAAACACTAACTCCAAAGTAGGGCCAACTGACATGGCACTGAACTCCATCTGCCATGACCATAGAACCTGTGGGTCTCTGTAGCCCTCAGAAGAACCAATACCTGGGGTTGTATCTATTTTATCTGTCTCTGGGACTCGGCTGAGGTGTGCGTAAGGGCGACCCCACTAGTAACCTCCCAGCTCTTTTTTGGAGACTCATAGCCATATAAACTTATTTACCCTTTCCATTTCCCCCTTTTATTCAGGTCAAAAGCATTTTTAACTTGTGATATATGTAGGCTGAGATATTCTGCTGGTCCAAGTTGACCCTTTTATTCAAGGTCATTTTCTAGTTACATCATCAGCTGGTACTTGGTAGTAATCCCTCAGTGCCAGGGAGGCTCATCCCTGGGAGTCAAGTCCCACGCTGGGGGAAAGGCAATGCATTTACATGCTGAGTTTGGCTTCAAGACTGGCCACATTTGAACAATTGGGAGGCTCTCAGGAGGTAACTCTTAGGCACCCTGCTGCTCTAGGCCTTGTTCTTATTTCAGGCACACAGGCTCACAAGCATAGTCATTAGTATCAAGGGCTCATTGTTGGACCATCCTTCTTTCTTGGTCTTTGCCATTGCACTTGGGGGATTGTTGCTGTTCCATTAGGGAATGTGATAGAGCTCCCCTGGCTAGGAACTCAGCACTCCCTCAGTTGTTGTTTTTAATTGTAACCACTATGAAAATACACAAACATTTTTATGTACCTTGATATATGCCCTGGAGAACTCCCTGCCAACCATGTGTCCCCTATCAATAACATCCCACACCTGTATTCCTCCCCTGTCATTGTTGAACCTCTCTGAGATCCAAAACTTCTTCGAAAATGAAACCCAATATATTGCCAAGTTCCGTTAATAGTAAAAAGGAATATAGTGATGAGTTTAAAGGTTAGATATAGAATACATATTAATTTAGAAAAATTAAGGTAAAAATCAATTGGGGTATCAAAAATTTAAAAATGCAAAAGCTTTGTTTTTGATATTTTGCCTTCCATCACTGCAATGTGTTGCCCTGTATGCAAATTTGCAAGGCAACTTCTTCCATCTTTTCCTCAGTGTTTATGTCCTTTCTTTTCCTTTTTTTTTTTCTAATTATTAAGCTTGTCTTCACAAAGTTTTGGATCACAGTAATTCATATATACAATATACAGTACTCCCACATATCCAACATAAAACCCTTTTCCCTTCCACAGCAATAATCTTTTTACATGTTCATACTATATTTACTGAAACTGATTAAGACAACAGCTTTCAAACAAGATAATACTTGGGTTTACATTGTGGTTTATATTTTAGACTATATGATCTTGTAAATTTTTAGTTATCTTATGTTTTACATTATGATTTACATTTTAGCCTATAGGCCCCTATACATTTTTGGTGTAATTTAACATGTCCTATATCCATCCATGCATAATCTTGTGGAACACTTCCATTGCCCCACAGTTACATTGATTCCCTCTATTCAATACCTCTTTCCCCCTCCCCTCAGGGCCCACAGTGACAATCAATCTTCATTGCTTGAAGGGCCATGTTCAGAGATACTTGCAACAATGTTGAGGGCTTGATATGCTCCACTGCCCTAACATATTGGGAGCCACCATTTCTCTCAGGAGATACAATTTCCTCTATTTGAGAACATCAGTCCTCCCCAGGATGTGGATATACCTTCACTCTCATTATATGGGTCTCCATCCAATGATATAACCCTCTATGACAAAATGAGCACTCACACACTCCCTAGAAGCCTGTCCTGCATCAGATTCTCCCCTTTAAGCATCTTAAACAGGTAACCTTCCTTATTGTATTTTTGAAAAGATTTTCTCAACATTATATTCTCAACCACATACATGACAATCTCCTATGTTTATATGTTCCCCCACCCTCCCCCCAATTTCTTGGGCAATATTACCCATCCTCCCATCCCTAACCCCGCTCAAGCCCGCAAAGCCCTACCCGAAGGTAACTCTATGCCCCCATTTTATCCCTTCCTTGTACAAATACTTACCTCCAGCTTATCATAGATTTCACCCAGGTAGGTTTCAGCTTGCATCCTTCCTCTAACCCCCAAATTCCTTTAAGCCTGTCATCCGGTCTCTAGCTCTCTGAGGCAGCTCGGTTTACTTATTTCATATCATTGAGGTCATGTAGTATTTGTCCTTCAATGCCTGGGTTGCTTCACACAACATAAGGTTCTCAAGATTCATCCATGTTATCACATGTGTTTGTAGTGTATTCGTTCTCATAGCTGAGTAGTATTCCATTGTATGTATATACCGCATTTTATTTATCCATTCATCTCTTGATGGGCATTTGGGTTGATTCCAACTTTTGGCAATAGTGAACAATGCTGCTATGAATATTGGTGTGCATATATTGGTTTGTGTCCTTGTTTTCAGTTCTACTGGGTATATACCCAGCAGTGGAATTGCTAGGTCATATGGCAAATCTATAGCTAGTTTTTCAAGAAACCACCAAACTGTCCTCCAGAATGGCTGGATCATCTGCATTCCCACCAGTAGTGGATGAGTATTCCCATTCCTCCACATCCTCTCTAGCATTTGTAGTCTTCTGTTTTTTTCATAGCCGCCAATCTTATGGGAGTAAGATGGTATTTCATTGTAGTTTTGATTTGCATTTCCCTAATAGCTAGAGATTTGGCGCATTTTTTCATGTGCTTTTTAGCCATTTGTATTTCTTCTTTGGAGAAGTGTCTGTTTAAATCTTTTTCCCATTTTTTAAATGGGTTGTTTGTCTTTTTATTTTCAAGATATAGGAGTTCTTTATATATGCAGGATATAAGTCTCCTATCAGATATATGGTTACCAAATATTTTCTCCCATTGTGTAGGCTCTCTTTTCACTTTCTTGACAAACTCCTTTGAGGTGCAGAAAGCTTTAATTTTGAGGAAGTTCCATTTATGTATTTGTTCTTTTGCTGCTTGTGCTTTTGACGTGAAATTCATGAAGCCATTTCCTATTATAAGGTCCTGTAGATGCTTCCCTACACTGCTTTCCAAAGTCTTTATGGTCTTGGCTCTTATATTTAGGTCTTTGATCCATCTTGAGTTGTTTTTTGTATAAGGTGTGAGTTGGTAATCCCCTTTCATTCTTTTACATATGGATATCCAGTTCTCCAGGCACTATTTGTTGTAAGAGGCTATTCTCTTCCAGTTGAGAGGGTTTGGTGGCTTTATCGAATATTATATGACTGTATATATGAGGATGTATACCAGAACTAATTTAGTTTTATTAATAACATAATTCATTTCAGAGTATATCATCTGGATGATGATTTTACACAAGTAAAAAATGGAGAAAATGACAGCTTGTTCTGAAATATTTCCCTACCATTTATTCAGAAAATCCTTGAATGAGTAATGTAAAGTTATTTCACATATTCTGTACGAATGATATATCTTTTCAACAGTTATCCTATTGTTCCTTTGTCCCATTTGGAAGTGTAGTAACTTCAGGTATAAGTGTGACTCTCATGTACAACAGCACATTAAACTGTAGCTAACAGTCAAAACATTTTAGTGCTTTCTTTTCAGTGTGGTTATTTGTAACCTGAATGTTGGTACTTGTACAAGGATTTTCTTTTTTGGAAATCAACTACAAACATTATTTCCAAAGCTGTTTGATAAAAGCAAACTTCTGAACTGTTGAATGCCTAGATAATTTTTAAGCTCTTTTGAGAGAACTGTTAGTAAATCTTAAAAATTGCATTTGTTAGACTACCTCCCACCTACCTGCCCCTACCCCTTCTACACACAAAGGGCTAATTTTTTCCTGTAGAGGATTTCCCAAAACAAATATGTTCTTTAGGCAAAATATTTGCATCATATTTTCTATTTTAATTGTTTTCCTTTGTTCCCACTCTTAAGCATAATTAATTTATCATCTTTTTATATACAGGTATATACACTATAGAATTGAAAATTTTTGTTTTATGTAACAGATTCACACTAAAGGATTTATCAGGTTGCGCAGATTGTATGGCAGACAACAGAGCAATAATAAGGGTAATTGTGAAGTACTGCTTTGTTAAATATATACCCACATCAAAGAACACCAGACTTTGGGGAAATACTTATGCTCTTCTGTGGTATAAGGAGGAGTCACGAGAGGGGATTCTAGTCAGGAAAGCAAGCCTCTTGACCATTTGTGCTCAGTGATTTGTGAAACTATCAACACATGTATTTGCCTCACCTCCTGGCTACATGTAACAGGCACTGACAATTGCTTAGGATTAGGAAAAGTTATTATCTAGAGTCTCGTTGTCTTTACCTAGTTGACTAATGAGGTGTATTACAGAAATATAGAGGTGCAAGCTCAAATATGAAGCATTCCCTTCTCTCGCCTCCAAAAATGCTAACATATTTACTTGGGTTATTCCACAAGTTTTAATAACTAAGGTAGGAAATGCAACTGTGGTTAAAAATAACTCCATTCTGACAATTCAAGGAAATTCAGAAGGTCTACTAATGGTGATTTACATTTCACAAAATACTTTCAGTGGTATTACCTTTTTAAGGTTGATTACAATCCTGTGAACATTAAATGGGTACTAATATTATAAATCCCATTTTATATGAGTAAACTGAGCCTTTGAAAGACTAAGTAATTAATCCCAGGTCACATACCTGGCAAGAACTGTGACTTGAACACAGTATAAAGCAGAAGTTTACTTCAAATCTTGGCTTTGCTTTGAGATGATGAGTGATACATCTCTGTGCCTCAGTTGTACTTTGTACAATAAGGGAAAAATAATAATGTACTTCAAAGAGTTGTTGAAAGGACAAAAACAGTTTGAAAAACACAGCACAATGAATCACATATCACATATTCACAAAAAATAGCCAATATTATTCATTTCGACGGAAAGGCTAGGGTTCTCTTGATAACTGCATGACTGAGGAATGCCCCTGGTAGTGGGGGTTGAGCTGCCCGTATCAGGTTTGTGGGCCCTCAGGGGTCTGCTTGCCATCCCTCTCACAGATTAGAGATACTGGTGTTAAAAGAACCACTCAAAAATGGCACTATGCCTAAAGAAACCAAGACAAATTTTAAAATATTAATAGGAAGTATATAGAAAATAATGACCTTCACAAATCCTTTTCCAAATTTACAATAATTTCTTCTTATAACCATTAAAATTGACTAGGGAAACTGAAAATTAACCAAATAAAAGGCAGAGGTATGTTGTTCTTTATTACATTTCCAAGTTTACCATTAAGTCACTTACCAGTTATTAAAGGGCTTCTATGTGCAGAATATTTTACCCTGTCTCATCTAATACATTTTACTGAGTTCTTATTACGGCACAAAAAAATTCACCATGTTTCTAGACAACAGGTGTAGAAGATGGCCCTACTACAATGTTGAACAGTATCAAAAATTATTCTTTTCTCCTATTTTAAGTGTGCAGATTTCTTTGGATTCTGACTCATCTAGGCCACAAAGAAAGGAAAACAAGTGAAACCGACTACTGTACCTTTCTGCACCTTAAATAAATCTATGAAGCATGAAACTACTGCCAAGTTTTGATAATCAAAACCTCAAAACAAATAAAAAGTCAATCCTTCTGGGTTGTAAAACAGGAGAGGCAAAATATGCTGTAAAGTTGTTTTCACAGATAATGTAAAGTTGTTTTCACAGTTTCTGAACATGACTGAATGTACCAGCGAGGCTTTTTATTTTATTTTATTTTATTTTTTTGGATATGGCCATTTCTGAGAAATTGATAGATGTCTGCAATTCACAAATAGCTTTACAAAAAAAAATATTAGGACCTCAGCACAGAAGCTTGCCATAAAAATAGAGTCCTTACAAAAATACTCACCCTTAAGTAGATTTTAATCATTTCTTCAACCTTCAAAGACTTTTCTTCAGCTTTATCTGATTTATCAATATTTGTCACTTTGTATTGTAAAAAGTGGATGAAACTTCTTTGGCATACACTTGGGGCCTCAGGAGGCCATATAGCATCATTCTATTGAGATGACTCCAGATAATTTTCACATGAATGGCTAAAGAGCAGAAATGTATAATTTATTAGGATTTGAATAAATCACAGGGAAATACTTTAATTGATGGAAAATTTGTAAAAAAAGTAGATCCTTCCCTAACTTTAATACTTCAAAGTAAAACAACACTCATGTTTTCTTCTTCAGCATTAAATGATGGCAAAATGTTTTTAAAAACACACGACATAATCCAGTTATATTTTCAGGGGAAAAACACCTTTCTGAAAGCATGTGCTATATTACCAGTAGAATGTTACAATCTCATTTATCTCAGCAGTTTCCCTGGTATACTTACCATAGTGGAGACATTCCCAGTGGCTACAAAATTTGTCAAAAATAAAATCTGTTTACTGTTGAACCTATTTACAGCATGCCTAGTTTTCTGACTTGCTGTCAGAGAATGCAAGGTCTCCCTCAAACCATCCGCAGCAAAACTTGTATCTTGTTTTCCTTTTATTTTTTCAGATGACAATTATCACTATAACCATTACTAGTCAAGGATTTCCTCATGCCAAAATACCTAAAATTAGAAATCCACAAGGATTTGGAATGACATTACTAAAATATGAAATTTGAATATGTAAAAATCAAACAGCTCTATAAACAGAGTAACGACATAAGCATCAGTTTTATTCACTGAGAAGATATTCTTTTAAAAAATCTGTCATAAACATAACTATAAACAGACACTGCTATTCTCAGCACTTTCTGCCTAGAAAATTCAGTGTACTATATGAAAACATCATTAAATCAAAGCATGTAAACTTATTTATGTACAATATTATTTTTTAATGCCAAGGTTAAATGGAAGAAGGCACCAGAAATATTGAAAAGCACAAAGAAGCAAGGTAGAAATATTGTAAGATTATCATAATTCAGTTTGCCACTGGGAAAATATTTAAGATAAAATTGAAAATAAAATAAACACAGGTTACGATATAGCCAAATTATTTTAAAATATATCAAATTGGCTGACTGCATATTGTGGAGGTCACAGAAAATTACTTTAAAATGTTTCTCCACAAATTAGCATAAATACTGTTCTCTATGGTTTCCAATATGCTACCTAAAAACAGAGTATGTTGCCCCCCCAAGGGAGCCAGTTTCCAGCCCAAGGCAGATGAGATAGATGGAGCCAGAACAGCAGTGTTTGACAGACACTAATACATAAGACCAGTGGCATTCCACAGACTTGCAATATTCCATTTTCTTAGAAGCAGTAGAGCACAGCGGTTAAGAGCATGAGCTCTGAAGTCAGAGCGGTGTTCAAATCGTGGTCCCATCACTGGTCAATTGTGTGGCCTCAGGCAGTCACTTCACCTCTCTAAAACTCAGTTTTCAAAGCTGAACAAGAGAGGTAGGAGCACTTTCCTAAAAGGATTGTTGCAAAACACCTACTGCAGACAAACTATTCACTCGCTCTTACAGTTTGAATTCAATACATGCCTCAAAAAAACCACAAAAACCAACAAACCAACAAATGATTACAATTGTCAACAAGTTTAATTGCAAATATTTGCTTGGTACCATGGCATTGCAGGAAACAGGCTTTATTGCTTAAAGAGCCCCAAAAGGAACAGGTATGAGAAATACAAGTAAAATGCTTGTCTAAGGTGACATGAATGGGTAATTATTTTTATATAGTTTATCTCAGAATAGTTTTTATAAAATTACAGTAGTAATATGTTTGGAAAAGATACAATGTTGGAGTATATGCAATTTTTCTCACAGAGATATCAAAATGGGTTTGTTTAGAATGCTTGATGGCTAAGGTGAACTCTAAATTAAGTACAAAATTAAATTTAAAACCAAACAATCTCTTATTGATATATCAATATAATTAGAGTTATGAACTTCACAGGCAGTTCTTTCAAAAATAATTTCTGGGGAGCAGATGTGGCTTAAGCAGTTGAGCACCTGCCTCCCACATAGGAGGTACTGGGTACAATTCCCTGTGACTCGTAAAGAAGACAAACAAACAATGAGCAGACGACAAGCAAAAACAAAAACAAAAACAATCAAGCAGACAACGAACAAAAACAACAAGCAAGACAACAAGCAAAACAAAGAGCAGATGGGAAGCGGACTTGGCCCAATGGATAGGACATCCGCCTACCACATGGGAGGCCCGCAGTTCAAACCCTGGGCCTCCTTGACCCCTGTGGAGCTGGCCCATGCACAGTGCTGATGTGCGCAAGGAGTGCTGTGCCACGGAGGGATGTCCCCCATGTAGGGGAGCCCCACACGCAAGGAGTGCACCCCATAAGGAGAGCCACCCAGCACGAAAGAAAGTGCAGCCTGCCCAAGAATGGTGCTGCACACACGGAGAGCTGACACAACAAGATGACACAACAAAAAGAAACACCAATTCCCAGTGCCGCTGATAAAGATAGAAGCGGTCATAGAAGATCACAGTAAATGGACACAGAGAGGAGACAATTGGGGGGGGGGGAGATAAATAAATAAATAAATAAATAAATAAATAAATAACAAAGAGCAGGAAAGCAAATGTGGCTCAAACAGTTGGATGCCTGCCTACCACACGGGAGGCCCCGGGTTTGGTTGTTGGTGCCTCCTAAAGAAGATAAGTAAGACAGAGAACTGACATGACAGATTGACACAACAAGATGATGCCACAAGATGATGCAATGAAGAGACATAGCAAAGAAACACAATGAGAGACACAACAAGCAGGAGTGGAGGTGGCTCAGGAGATTGGGTGCCTCCCTTCCACATGGGAGGTCCCAGGTTTGGTTCCCAGTGCCTCCTAAAAAAAAGAAAACTAACAGAGAGCAGACAGTGAGTGCAAACAATGAGAGGAGGTGTGGAATAAATAAATAAATAAATATTTTTAAAAAACAACAAAGAACAATGAGCAAAAATAAAAATGAACAGGGAGCAGATGTGATTCAAGCAATTGAGCACCTGCCTCCCACGTGGGAGGTCCCAGGTTTGGTTGCCGGTGCCTCTTAAAGAAAAAAAAAAAGGAGCAGACGAGAAAAATAATGAGCAAACAGATGAGCAAGCCATCTCGGAGGGGGCAAATAGTTTCTGCAAAGTGACTTGAATTTTATAAAAAGTAGCACCAATATGCCAATCTTCTACCCCCCTCCCTAGGACAAATGGTGACAAAAATATATAATTACAGGACATGTTTTTAAAAGTCACTTACAAGTCACCTATTTAAAAATGAAAAATTATAAAATGCCATTCATGTTCAAGAGCATTAAGTAATCATTAAGAAGTTAATGTATACATTATTTTCACCTTTGGTCAACTTAAGAGCTCTAATTATTTGTCCCAGCAAAATAAACACAGAAGATAAAGTCATATCACTTTTTACTCAAAATAGTACCAGTGATATCATGAGAGTAATTGAATAACTCAAGTCACCCTGCAACTCAATAGGCTAGTGTTTTCCAAACTGCACTTGTGAAAGCCAGCTAGTAGGTCCTGACCAAAAATGTTTATGTAACAAAGAGAAATAATCAGGGGTATATTGGGTAGTAAGAGTAAGTATTGTTTTTTTTTTTCCTTTTTTTAATTATCTTTTTTTTAAAGATACATAAATCACACAAAATGTTACATTGAAAAATATGAATTTCCCATATACCCCACTCCCCACATCCTAATGCAAGTATTGTTTTGTAAGGCTTTTGTTTGGTGTGTGTAGATATACTGGGTGGCATTGTAATGTGTACTTAGGGTGAGCTGCTGAAAAGAAAAGATTCAGTCAGGGCTACACAGCAGAGTAAATTTTGTCTTCTGGAGCCCTCTACAGGCTCTAAATGTTCAGAACTCAGATTCTACAGTAAATAAACTTTTCGTTGGAGGGCAATTCAGGAACTAGAACTCAATGGTTTATATAGAAACATGTTTACATATAAAAACAGGCAACATTTAGTATAAGAACTCAAATTTAATATGTGAGCAGCCTCAATCTTGAAAACAAATTAACAAGAAACTAAATTAATCTGGCTAGGTTTGTATTATCCTTGCTATCTAATTTTAATTGGGAGAAATATACCATTATCTCACAATAATAGCTGTCTGGTGGAAAATTTAAGAAGAGATGAAATCACAAGGCCTTTGGAAAACTATTAAGAAGATATTCACCTTAAGATTTTTACAAAGTAGTGTTATAAGCTTAATTTAATCAACAGAAACAAGGTTAAGTCATTAAAAGGCTTGTTTCCACCCCTACTTTCCCACAAAGAATTAAGTAAGAACAATTTTGAACAATCATCAAGTTTTTAAACCTTTACTCCACTTATAAATACTTTAAGAACAAAAGTGTCACCGTGGCAGTCTGGTATTGTTTATGAATTCCAAAAATAGATACTAGATTGTGTTTGTAAACCAGGCCGTTCTTCTGGGCATATTAGATTGTATTTTTAGATTCATAGGTTTCTCTTTTACTTTATTACATCAAGATTAGGGCTTTTATTTGACCATGTCATTAAGGTGACTTTGTTTGAGTGCCCCCCGCCCCCATGGGCTATATAAACCAATGCTCAAAGACAGCGAAGTAGATACACAGAGAACATAGAGGAATTGAGAGCATTCCAGAGGCCCTGGGAAGAGATGAGCCTGATAGTTTGCAGCTGAAGAGAACAGAGCAGCTGAGTCTGGAAAGAAAAGAGCCCCAGGAAGAGAGATGAGCCTTGTGCTCATCTTGGCTATAGGCTGCTATAGCCAAGATCAGAAGAAGCTGTTACCAGGGAGCCTTAAGAGAAAGAGGAAGGCTGAACCCTCGCAGAGACCAGCAGTCATCTTGCTCCAACACATGGCAAGGGAAGTAGCTTAGTCTTTATGGCCTTGTGATTGCACGCTTCTGCCCCAGATTAATACCCTTTATAAATGCCAACAGATTTCTGGTACTTTGCATTAGCATCTCTTTTGGCTGACTAATACAGAATTTGGTACCAGAAGTGCCATTGTGCTTTTGCAATTACCAAAATGCTAGAATGGTTTTATAAATGGGTGAGGGGTATTTTTTAGAGGAATTGTGAGATGCTTGATAGAAAGGCCTAGATTGCTTTGAAGAGACTGTTTGTAGTAATATGGAGCCTAAAGTTATTTTTGATAAGGACTTAGAAGGAAACAATTATGAGATGTTTGATAGAAAAGGCCTAGAGTGCTTTGAAGAGACAGTGGTAGGAATATGGATGCTAAAGAGACTTTTTATGAGGACTTAGAAGTAAATTATGAAACTAATATTGGAAACTGGAAGAAAGGCAATGAGCCTTTAAAGTGTTTTAAAGTTGCAGAGAACTTAGCAAGATTGACTCCTGATGTTAGTAAATGGAAGGTAGAATTTGAAAATGGCAAACCTGGACATTTAGCTGAAGAACTTTCCAAAGTAAACTCAGAGAATGCAGCTTGGTTTCTCCTTGCAGCTTATAGCAAAATGCTAGATGAGGGAGATAAGTGAGACCTGAATTGCTGGGCACAAAGAAACCCAAAAATGAGTCTGGAAATTCCAAGCCTCTGGAAATCAAGTCCCCAGATGATAGTGCATCATTTGAGGAATTAACTAAACTTTGAACTTGTAAGTCAGGATTGAAAATGCAGTTATCCAGAAAGGACTTGTGGAAAGTTTTACTGTCTGATGGCTTGGACCCCTACTTCCTGCATGCTAAACCAACAAGCTTTTTGAGAGAGCCGTATAAACAAAACCTCTGTCAGCCTCGATTAAAAGGACATGGCCCACTGGGTGGAATGGGGGAGAGTGTAGACTACAATGTAGACCACTGTCCATGTGGTACAGCAGTGCTCCAAAATGTATTCACCAGGTACAGTGAATGTGCCACGATGACGGAGGGGGTTGTTGGTGTGGGAGGAGTGGGGTAGGGGGTTGAGGGGTATATGGGGACATCATATTTTTTTAATGTAACATTTAAGAGAAAATAAAGAAGAAGAAAAAATCTAATGAAGTATGCCCTGCACATTTTCAGAACTGTTCTGGACCAGCGACTCATGTTTCCCTTCCAGTTTCTCCTTTTGGTAATACAAACGTTTATCCCTTGTCCCTTTGGAAGCAGATACCCTTTATAAAAGCCAACAGATTTCTGGTACTTTGCATCAGCACCCCTTTTGGCTAATATGGTCACTATATCAAAGTAGTAGAACTCTGAAGTAGTTAGAAAGCCGAAGTGATATTTTCCTCTAGAACAAGCCAAGTGATTAGAAAAAGGCCTTCTCGGGCATTTTTTTTTTTTTTTTCAAAAAAAAAGGAAAGATAATTTAACAGAAAAAATAACAGCAATGTTCATCATGCTTTCTTTAATAACCCCATTGCCCCCCCAAAAAAAAAAATCTGTTTGGAGAAGCCTAAGAAAATGAGTACACCCTAACTACAACTATCTTGCAAACAATCATCAAACACTATTATGACCTTAATTTCACCTGTATCAAGTCACCTATCTCAGAATGCTGGAATGGTTTAGTTAACCTCAGGTTGATTGCAGAACCTGGTAAGAGCCCAAAATGGTAGATGATCCTGTTGAAAGAAGATTACTAGGCAATAAAATCAATTTAGCATGAATGCATAAAGGTTGTTTTTTTTTTTTTGAGTCAGTGTTGGTCGGCTCAAGTATGTCTTTGAGACTAAAAGTATTCTCCTGTGTGATAATGTTAGCTTATTTGGTTAAAAGCAACCAATCCTCTTCATGCAAAATGATCCTACATGTTTACATACACTCTCATATCTTGTGTTCACTTGTAGAAGAATTAGATCCAGATGAGATAGTATTCTGGGACTAACGATTTAAAATTTATCCTTGGTTTTGACAGGATTCACATCAGAATCAGTAAAAATATTTAATAAAACCAATAATTTTTTTGGACTTTTATAAAGGGTATTTATTTGGGATAGAAGTTACCAAGCCATAAAAGATGTTACTTCCCTCACCAAAGTCTGTTGCCACATATTGGAACAAGATAGCTGCCAATGTCTGCAAGGGTTCAGGTTCCCTCTCCCTTGACTCCATGGTTCCAGCTTTTTCCAATATCAGCTGAAGGCTTGGACGAGTTTCATCTCTCTTCTGGGGTTCATCCCTCTCTGGGCTCAGCTGCTCTCTTCTCCCCACAAGATAAGCTGTAGACTAGCACGTGAATGGCTCATCTCTCTTCCCAGGGTTTCTGCCATGTCTAATGTATCTGCTTCTCTGTGCTTACTTTCTAGGGCTCCAGCTCAAAACTCCAACCTCCCTTCTCTGTGATGTGAAAACCAATAATTTCTGTAATGGTAAGTTTCATTTTCGTGAAACATTACTCTTTAACAGATAGATTGTCTGGCCAAAAAAAAAAAAAAGTGTCCCAGAATTGTTTATTATAATACATACATACATAGGATACATTATGATCTACTGAACACAAATGGCCACACACAGCTCATTTGTTATTTACTTAATTCAGTAACAGAAAAAAAAGTTCAGTTTTGAAGAATGAAAATGGAATGTACTCCCTCCCATTCTTTAACATTTTCCTATATAAGCTGCAATTTAAAGAACTGCCCTTTTATGATAGTATGTAATCATTTAAAGGGGGATTTTATAATTTTAGGAGCTATTTTTAAAATGAGAAAAAGGAGCCCAATGGAATTTCCTTCTCTTTCACACCCACCCAGTCCTTAATGTAGATCACTTTCTTCTGTTATTTCTTACAAATACACATCACATTTAGAACTAATGTATCTCTTCTAGGTGTTCCGTCCCTTCTCCCTCTTCTGCTTAAGGAAAACACCCTCCCCTATTGTTGGCAGGCATATCAAATATCCTCAAGTTGATATAAAAATAATTGCTTTCATAAATTTGTGCTTTATCTGTGAGAAATCAAGATCCATCCATGAACAAAGAACATGGCTATCAAATGTTACTTACAAGTAATACTTTACTACTCTTCTTTCATTCTCAAGAATACCATTAAGGGAGTTATTCTGAATATTTAATGGCCCAGTGGCTTTAGAACCCAACTTCATATTGAGTGACATTCTCATACGAGCCCAACAGAAAACACACAAACATATCCACTACTCATTCTCTCACACAAGCAAACATACACACACATTTTCTTTCTTTCCAGAACAATCCAGAATTACAGCTCTTTTGGTGATTGTTATAATTTTTGGAAATGGTTCATAAATTTTCCAAATTCTTTTAAATTCGTAATACTTTTTTCTTTTTTTCTTTTTCCCCAATTGTGAACCATTCCACATTGCATCTTTATTGCAAAAGTCAACATGCTTCTTAGAAATTCAGATTGTAATCAATAAAACAAACATTACATATATGAATTTAAATGTATAAACAGTTAGAAATTCAACAATATCTCCTATTATACTATTACACAAGTTCACAATTTTGTAAAAACTATAATACAGGCATACTATACATCAAGAGGAACCACTATTCCTTTTCACATGATTTTTTTCTTCTTTTTGAAATAATGATCCATCATCATGGACCTTTATCCCCCTTAACAGGACCGTGTTCTCCAATTTATCATCTTAGCTGGTGACAATGTTTTACCAATGTTATAACGTTAAAAAGTTTAGGGGAATTCTGCATATCCCTGGAGTTACCTATCTAAACCTGGGCAGTAATCCACTAGTAAGCCAGGTTGACATGGCTGGATTCGTAGTTTTTGTTATTGTTGATCAGCTATTTATATATTTATAATGTCACACACATTAAGAAGAACAGAATTTGTCTCAGATGCTGTATGTTATTTCTGGTAAATGAAGATTCCAAGAAAACAAATCATGGTAGTTATATGCTTTTAAGAAAAACTCAACACTTGGGGATCTGAGGGTGGAGGTTAAAATTTTTAAAGGAAAAATATCTATCTTCAACTACTTTATGCTAACCTTTACTTAAATTTTCTAATATAATAATTAACTCATTTTAAATTCATTTTTGAGTCAAACATGTTTTAAAAGTCTTAGAAAGGACAGTTCCTAAGTATTTAGTCCTATTTAAATTGTACTGAAAACCAAGTTTTATACAAAAGACCTCAAACCTTATTGTTAAAAAGTGTCTCTCTGTTCTTCACTTTAATACCCTTCTCTTTCATTACCACTGCCCTCCCCCCAAAAAACTAAAACTTCAAGCAAATCCTCAACTCTCTCTGTACTAAGACTAAGATGTCAATTTTGAGGTTAAAAAATCATATGAAAAGGAATCTCATTCTAGATGAACTGTCAGTCTACTGAAAATTTTCTTACAGCTCCATTAATTTACTGTAATTTTCTGCTTCCAAATACAAAAATACAACAATTCTTATTGAAATCTATACGCTGGTAGGTTTAGTACACAAAAAAACAACAACAACAAAAAAAAAACCAAAAAAACAAAACAAAAAAAACATTTATTTACAAAATTATACAGTTTAAGAAAAAACTTTGTACAAAAAATATATAAATCCTTTGTTCCCTCTATCACGTTTAAACTGTCAGGACTCAAAATATTCACCACAATGAATCTTTCAAAATATATACTGACTGAGCCACAGACATCAAGAAAATTTCATTAGAGATGATGGAGGAGGAAGGAGCAAGATTACTTATTATAGGTACCCCATTCTAATGTTTTCCTTTTATAAATTTATTTCAGCTTGTGTTATCAGAAATATAATAATAAACTAGAAACAGGAAGACCTTATTATTATGAAGGGAAAATTACACGAACTTAAAAAATGATTCTGGCTTGACACATCATTCCAGGGAAATATGTAGGAGAAAAGATGATCAGGATGTGGGATTTAGCTTCCTGTGGCTAAGCAAATCTGGAGTCCTGAGGGTTTTGAGTTTCTCAGTGAATCGCTTCTATTTTGGGAGTCTTTACCTCAGGAATCAAAATCCTTGATATAGTGATTACCAAGAACTTTCTGAAGCCAACAGAAGTTTCAATTTTTCACACCACACATATATAAAAACACAGATGTGAATATCCTTGAAAAAAGTGACATCCTATGTACACTAATCATTTTATTTCCCCAGGGGCCAGTACAGTGTAGTGTTGCTCCTCTGCTTTCCATCTAACATTCAGAACACAATGACAAAAATTTACATATATATTTTACTTAACAGATACTCTATACAGTGTACAGTAAGAATGCACACAGTGAAGGAAACTGTCTATGGAGGGATGCCTACGTTCATGGATAGCAATAAGCTACAAAATGATGAAAATATATGGTTATCTGATCAAAGTCAAGTTATGACTTCCCATTTATTATTAGCATACCTACCCCCCTAACCCATTCCACCCCAGCTACCTCATCATCATGGTTTAAATTTAAGAAAAGAATTTCAGACACCTTTTAACCCTTTGTGTTAACTATAACTAAACTGAAGCTTTAAAAGAGAAAAATACGCTGATGACTCCCTCCCCCCCCAAAATCCTTCCATTATTTATCTTATTTATTTATCAAGGTGCTGGTTTAAACCTTTTACTGGGGACTGTCTTTTGGTGACCCAAATAAATCATTTATCTCATTACTGGGTAAGTCAGGCCCATTAATAAAGGCAGGGGAAAGAAAAGAGGGATAAGAAATGGGCAACAGGTAAAAGCTTTTACATTTTGAGAATGCTTTAAAAAAAAAAAAAAGACCAACTGAACCAATGCTACTCACTAAGTATCAAAGCAAACTAATGACTCAGTAGCAGAAGTCCAGAAGAGTTAATATGATGAGAAAATGGAAACACCAGAGCTAGATATCAATGCTTTAAAAGTATCTGAGAACATAAAGAATTTGTTGTGATTTATACTGAAATAGTACTGCTGCACATAAAAACCTTGAAAATTTTTTTTTACTGAATACAAATTGGGCTTCTCTATAGAAAAACAAACAAAATTAAAATAAATTGTACTTGTCTTCCAAGAAGACTCTTGAAAGCACTAGGGCATTTCAATTAAAAATAACTCCTACTATCCTACAACCCATCCATAATAGCTGAGAGTTAAGAGATTCCAGGCGATTTTGACGTTTAATGAAATTTTATCAGCAGATTATAATCCAAAATAAAATTTCTGAACACCCTGTCATTTACATCATAATCCAACACCAACAGCAACAAAAACAGGTGTGGAAAATAAGGCTCTAGAGATTTTCCATGTCATTCCTGTGGATCTTCACAACTGTGTAAAAGTCACTAGGCCTTTGGTGCTTTAATATCATGTACAGTTATGAGATGTGTTTAAATAGCAAACTTGCTGTCCTTAAACCTACTGCATTGAAAAGAAAAATAAAAAATTTTTTTGGCTCATTGACGTCTTTAAATAATTTTAAAAAGTTGTTCTTCTAAACAATATTCCTAAAAATTATACAGCTCGCATCAGATTTCATCTTCGCCATGAACGAGACTCATATTCATCTTCATCTTCATCATCATCATCATGCAAAAATAAATCTGAAGTTTCAGTTTCCTGAAGAAAGAGACAAATAAAATCTACTTAGTGGTATAAGAACATTAAAAAATATATAATTTAAGCCAAAGAACAAATAAACTAATATAGAAAGTACAGTAAGAGTACTTTCAAGGAAAAAACATTTTTAAAAAATGCATTAAAATTCTTTTCCCCTGCCGATATTGCTAGTTTTAATAGATTGCTATTATAATATTACCAGGAAAAGAAAGTAAAACAAAAAGTAGGGAGAGGGAGCATATTTAGGTTGGGAAACAGAAAAAATATCTATGAAATATATTTCTGATAAAATTAATTATATTCCATTAATACAAAAATGAGGAAAATAAACGACTGCTCTCAAATACTTAAACATTTCCTTTTATATCCAATTATTTGGGAGAGGTGACTAATACTAACTTAACTTTCCCATGCCATTAGCATTCTAAATTTTAGATAAAAATCTAAAATCTTACACAAAGTAGAAGTACCTATAAATATTTAAAAATACCAGGACTTTCCTCTTGCTCTTTTTTTTAACATGGGAAATGTATCTGCTTTTGTTTGGCCCATCTGGTCAATACAGTCAGAAGACTCCTGATCAACCACAAATGCTACACATCTTTTAAAAACAAGGTTATTAAGAATCAGGAATAATTTGCAATGCACGCTGCATGTCTATTTTAATAAACTCTATAAAACAGGAGTAAAAGGTAAAATTGATTTCATATATTTTACATGCATTATTTAGGTCCTTAGTTTTCCACTTCTTCCCTCTGCTTTCCAGCACTCTAACATTTAAATTGAGAAGTAAAACAAGAAACTCAAATCTATTACTTAGTGTTTAAAGACACAAAAAGTTAAAACAACCAGCTAAAATTTAATTTGTTCATATAATCCATGTCCTCATTTAACAATAAATATCTAGAACCCAAATAAAGCCAGAGTGAATGTAAATATAAAAGAAGAAAAACACAGTCACCCCTACCAGAAGAAAATAACCCCAAAAGACCTTTTTATTTTTCTGCACCTGTTCTAACTCCTTGACTTCTAGGTTAACTGCCTACATGAAGGAAGAACCCAATATTTATTTTTTATTTACACTATTTTCTTTAATGTCAAGAAAAATGTATAATTGGGAAGCTATCTAATTCAACTCTTATTTTCAATCTTTAAATTTACCTCCTCCTTGACTTCCTCTTCTTCAGTTTCAGTGGATATAGAAGGTACCTTGGGCTTGTGCCATGATATTTGTAGTCGACGGTCTTTAAATTTTGACCCTTGGTTTGTAGCCTAAAACATATTTAGAAGAACATGTTTCCATTCACATTTATTAATTATTCCTTCCAATTTTGTTCTATCTAAAAAGTGTAATGATTTAGAAAAATAAAAATTTGATAAAAGAGATCTACAAACAATCTCCAAAGAGAGTTGGGGGAAAAAGGGAGAACTTTTTAATTAGTGACTATTATGTTCTGGTTTGCCCAGAATAGTTCACGGTTTATATCTATGACCCAGTTTCATGTAAGTTTTAGTGTCTTAGTTTGGATACATTATATGGTCACCCTACTTAAAGGAGAGATGATGAAGCCAACAAATATCTTATTACTGTTGACCTGTGGCTTAGGTATCTACAAATAGAGACTCAAACCTTAAAAATATAAGTAATTTTCTAAAAAGGTAAATCAGCTCATGCCTATTCATTTCATTGCATCTCGTACAGTTCCACCTATATGTGATAAAGCTATTCCCACCTACTTCCTCTTCTGAGGAAGTAAAGAAAAGGACTCCCCAGTTCATTTATGTTTTCAACAAATGTTAAACACCTACCATCCTGATTCAAGGTAAACTCAGTTTCAGATGTGTTTCTAAACATTTTTTTCTTCCCCAACAAATTCCAATAAGGAAGAGCAAGAGTTTAATTTTAAACACAAGGCAACAGAGACAGAGATCCAAAGTCTCATAAAAATGAAAACTTAGTCAACCCTACAGTAATCTATCACTAGTGCTGGATTCTGCATACAGTTCTAAAAAACATAATAAACAGAAGAGGTCCTTTTTAATTTGGGGTGTCATTCTTGTTTGTCTGGGGAAAATGCTAAATTTCATGAAGCATTTGCCAAATATTTCAAAGAAACACTTCTGAGTACTGCATGATAAGAATGCGCTAGACTAGGTCTATAACCAGTTAATTACTACCAGTCTGTGAGCTAAGGAAAAATTATTACCCCTTGTAAGGGAATGAATTTTGTAACCTGACACCAACCATTGTGACTTAGTGGGACATACTATAGTGATGTATCAAAATGGCTCTATCCAAATAAGAATTACGTCTTTAAAAAATCAGATAATTTACTTAACAGACATCCTTTGCCCTTACTCATTGTAGCAGTTTGATATTGGATATGAATTCCAAAAACAGATATTGGATTATGTTTGTAAACTGGTATGATCCTCTGGACATATTAGATTACACTGGATTCAGAGGTTTCACTTTCACTTGATTAAATGATTAAGGCTTTGACTGGGCCACATCAGTAGGACCTGGTGGGCGGGGAATCACAGAGAAACCATGCCACAGACAAGAGGGGTAAGAGTTTTGAGCCAGGAAGTAAACACACAAAGAAGCAGTTATGTGAGGAAGGAGAGAAGGCTCCACTAGACACGGCAGAAACCTTAGGAAGAGAGACAAGCTGTTCGCCTGACAGTCTACAGCTGGTCATGTGGCGAAAGCAGAGCAGCTGAGCCCAGAGAGAAACAATTCCCAAGAAAGCCCAGAAGGTTGAACCCTTGCAGACATTGGCAGCCATCTTGCTCCAAAATACGGCAAAAGTCTTTGGTGAGGGAAGTAACTTACGCTTTATGGCCTGGTAAATGTAAGCTTCTACCCCAAATAAATACCTTTTATAAAAGCCAACAGATTTCTGGTATTTTGCATTAGCACCCTTTTGGTTAACTAATACACTCATCTTTTAACACACAGCTCAACAATTAAGAGGCTTTCATTGCTTGTTTTGTTCATTTTTTGCATTATTTGAATTTTAACTAAAGATATATTAATTCTATAATCAGAAAAAGCAATAAATATTTTTTATTCTGTAATAATTGGGTTGCCTTTCAAAAAAGGGTAGCAGCTCCGATCTCCAAAAGGAATTAAGGCATTAAATGTACTGCATAAATATTATTTAAAGACTTAGAAATTTAATTTGCTTTCTTATGCAGTCTGTTTAATGTATAACAAATCAAATAAGATTAGCAATGAGAAGAAAGAAGTATTCTGACAACACCAAGTAAAGAACTCACATACAGTGCTGTTGGGAATCTAAATAACACTGATAAATTGTGGTACATTTTTACATTTGAATACTCTATAGCAACAAAAATGGAAAACTTGTATGTAAGAATGAATTTCAAAAACATAATGTCGAGCAAAAGAAACCAGACACAAAAGAACACTGTGTGGTTCCATTTATATAAAACTCAAAATATTGGCAAAAAAACACAATAATATTTAAGAATGCACACTTAGGTGATAAAACTATAAAGCAAGCAAGGAGGTGATTTATACTAAAGTGAGCATCATGGTTACTTCTCTAAGAAGAGAAGAGGGTGACTCAGAGAGGAACAGGAGGAGGGTTTTTGGGATACTGCAATGTTCTACTTCCAGACCTGAATATTTAATAAATATTTCTTATACAAACATACCTATCACACATTTTTTATAAATAAGACTAACACTCTAGTAACAATAAGTAGACAAAATTAATGAAATAATTTTTAAAAATTTTAATTCTTTCTCTGCCTTTATTTTTTTTGACTGCCAATTGTGTATACCTGAATTCTTGTGTTGTTTGTGTAAAATGAGGTACTGTACAGAATATGTATGCAATGAAATACCATGCAGCCATAAAAAAGAATGAAGCTAAAGCATACATACTACTATAGAACAACTTCTAATACATACTAAGAAAGAAGATTATTATGCTAAAGTGTTACATAACATGTGGAAAAGAGGGAATACCTAATATGTACAGAGTATCTTCAGGAAGATATGTGAGAAACTGGTAAAAATAATTGCCTCTGGGGAAAGAAATTGTATGACTGGAGGTTGAAGGGAACCTTTTCATTGTATACCTTTTTATTCCTCATCAAGGAAATAATTCAAATAAAAAATGAATATATACGTGTTTGTGTGTGTGTGTGTAAGCAAATCAATTACATACCATTAATGAAAAAATATATGATTATGTGCAGTAGCTTAAACTAGGAACCTCTGAGGCAGAAGTTGCTCAGATAGAAATTCATCTAGCTCAGGCATTTAACTAGATCAGAAACTGATACCAAATCTTTTCCAGTCATCATTCATCAATCCCTGAATGATACAAATGAAAAAAACAAAAACGAAAAAACTCAATTGTTATCGAAGGTATGGGCAAATGGGCACTCTATTCACCACTGGACATATAAATTAACAGAAAATTATTGCAGTGTTATTTGGCAATCTGTACCAGATTCTTAAATATGCATGCCTTTAATCCAGTCATCTCATTCCTGGGAACTTTTCTAAAGCAATGTTTCTCAAGTGGACACCATAGTATTACTCTAGGAAGCATTTTTGGTTGTCACAATGAGAGAGCACTTGGCATTTAGTAGGTGGGAACCAGGGGTGCTAAAGGTCCTGCAATGTGCAGGAATGTTGCACATAATGAAGAATTAACCCATTCAAAAGTGTCCAGTCCAATATGACATATTATTAAATAGTGAAAAATGGGAAACGCCCTAACCAACCATGAATAGGGACCCAGGTACATAAATCATACTTTCTTTCAAGGGAATGCCTTTAAATAAGGCAAACATAGCTATATTCACAAACATCTAAGATTCTCCATAATACACTGGACATTGCACTTATTGACTATTTCATCTACTTAAGTCTCCATCGCCTTATCTCTAAGATGGAGTACATATTATCTAACTTACAGAGTTGGTGCAAGAATGATAGTATATATGAGAGGGCCTTCAAAAAGAAAGAGCTCAATAAATGTTTCACCAGGAAGGAGGGCAACGACTCGAAAAGTTAAAACAGAATTACCATATGACCAAGCAATTTCACTTCTAGGTACATACTCCAATGAAGTGAAAACACGGTCTCAAACCAATACTTGTACAGCAATGTTCATGTCAGCATTATTCCTTATAGTCAAATGTAGAAACTCCTTTATGGGTTAAAGCACAAGTTCCAAAACAGTGAGAGTAGTATGTATGTGTATCATAGATACCAGGGCTGGAAAGATGTAATATTTGATTTTCAGATTTTGTGCTTTCTCTTTTATAATTTATTTTCAGATTTTCTATGCTTTCTCCTTTATAATTTATAATGTTCTAAAAGCAGAAATTATTTCTATAAAGAAATGAAAAAAAAAGCTAAGAGAAAGAAAATTAAGTGGTCTAGAGAGTTTCAATGACTTAGAAAAGGTTAAGAAAATTATTATTGCCAAATTTCACTACTAGTTCTAGCTACCAAAATTATATTTTTATCTGAAGAGAGTCTTCTATATAGCAAAGTGTACATAAAAGATAATCTGGGAAGCAGACTTGGCCCAAAGGATAGGGCATCCGCCTACCACATGGGAGGTCCACGGTTCAAACCCCGGGCCTCCTCGACCTGTGTGGAGCTGGCCTACGTGCAGTGCTGATGCGTGCAAGGAGTGCCGTGCCATGCAGGGGTGTCCCCCGCATAGGGGAGCCCCACGCGCAAGGAGTGCGCCCCGTAAGAAGAGTCACCCAGCATGAAAAAGTGCAGCCTGCCCAGGAGTGGTGCTGCACACACGGAGAGTGACGCAGCAAGATGACGCAACAAAAAGAAACACAGATACCCGATGCCGCTGATAAGGATAGAAGCTGTCACAGAAGAACACACAGTGAAAGGACACAGAGAGCAGACAACTAGGGGGAGGAAGGGGAGAGAAGTAAATAAAAATCCTAAAAAAAAATAAAAAGATAATCTCCTGATCACTTGTGCCAGATAATGAAATTAAATAACAATATGGGAAGGGGATGTGGCTCAAGAGGTTGGGTGCCTGCCTACCACACAGGAGGCCCTGGGTTCAGTTCTCAATGCCTCCAAAAGAAGATGAGTAAGACAACGAGCTGATATGGCAAACTGATGCAACAAGATTACGCAACAAGGAGACACAACGAGGAAATACAATAAGAGACACAACAATTAGTGAGCAGAGGTAGCTCAAATGATTGGGCACCTCCCTCCCACATGGGAAGTCCCGGGTTTGGTTCCTGGTGCTTCCTAAAAAGAAGATAAGCAGACAGAGAGAGCAGAGATGAGCACAAACAACAAGGTAGAGGCAGAGAAATAAAATAAATCATTAGAAAAAATAACTATAGTTCATAAAAGATCTACCATTACCAAAAGTTTTAAACAAGGTCTAATTAAGGGCAAAGAAGCACTACCAAGAAAAGTTTCTCTGAAGGTTAAATCTAGAGAAAAGTTAAGTTTTGTTCTGGTAAACACAAAAGAAAATTGATATAAGGTATCACTTTCATGCACAATAAAACTCTCAAAGATATTTTTTAGACACTCAGAAGATGAGAAAGGATAAAAACCCAGAGTAGAGAGGAGACAGAGAAAGACTAATTGTATGTGAAAAGTCTTTAATAATTATAGTAGAACTATTCAGTTGCTTTATAAAAAGTCAAAAATGGCAAGGTGGGGGAGTTAGATTTCTTGCCAGCCAGTAATAACATAAAAATTATACTTACACAAATAATTTCATGGTACAAAAACTCAGAATTCTTAACCATGTACTTCCTTAATAATCAAAGGGCTTTCTGATTAAAGATGGGAGACTGAACACCCATATAGTATGTAATTTTGTACCTTTCCCATACCGCACTGAAACGATAGTAAAGTAATTGACTTTATAAAGGCATAAATCCACAAGGACAGAGAAAATGAGAGAGAACACAACAAAGCCAAAAAATTGGGGGAGCTAGAAAGCGTAAAGACTATTGGGAAATCAATATATAAAGTTTGAAAAATTTAAAACAAGAAGTAACAAAAGAACCAATTAAAAGAGTTCAAAGTGAACATCTCCAGGGAAGGGAAAATGGGGAAAACAGAGCAGGACACTGTTTAACAATCTTGTGGCTAAGTTAATTTGATTTCTCAAATGATGTTTATGTTTAGCTTTTATAAAACCAAAAACCAAAAAACTTATAATAAAAAAAGAATCTAAGGGACTTAGGGTTTTTGCTGTTTCCTTTTTTCTTCTATTTACATACTTTCCAAGTTTTCTTCAATGAACACCATGAAAGACACTGTTAGTTGTCTAACCTTAAACAATTATTATCTCTTTTCTAAAAGATCCTGATTTCTACCACTAGCTAATCACCATATTTGAACCTCTGTTCAGAGGGTGAACCATGATTGGTTTAAACTGTTTCCTTCAAGAGGGTAAGTGTAGAAATGGGTGACAATTCTGGCAAATACATGTGAGAGTATTTGGGTAGAAGGATGTTTGTCTGGGGGAGGGGGGCTTTTTTCTAGAAAGGTTTTCCTTACTCTTTTTAAAAGTAGTAAAAGAAAAGCACACTTCCTTTTTGCCTTTGGACATTTTTATTAGAGGTTGTGATGTCTGTTGCTGATGTAGCCATCCTGACACCAGAAGGAAAAAAGCTGGAGAAAAGCCAAAGCAGTAGAACAGCAGAGGAGAAAAACTGAAAGAACATGTGTGAGTTACTGAATTAGTCTTAAAACCTCCTCATTTCCAGATTTCCTGAAAGAGAGAAAATAAATGTCCCCAGTTTTCATGTCATTTATTTATTACTGGCAGCCAGTCAATTGCACCCTGAGAGAAGCATGCATTACTTTCATAATCAGGAAAAAAAAAATCCAAGTTTCACCATATATTACTGAATATAAAAGGTAAACTACACTAACACAATTAAAAAATCTTGGTAGTTAATCAGTAGAGTCTACTTGAAAAGGGTCAAAGTACAATCCAAGTATTTCAAACATTTAGAGCACTAGCCCAAGCCCTCCTTAACCTGGGGCAAAGGAATGTATCCCTATCCCAGTGACCGTAAGCAAGGGTCTGTGCCTTACTTAAATTTTTCAGCTTTGGACCTAGACTTTAACGTTAAAATATTTAAAGGGAATTCTTCATGAAGGTCTTTAATATCCCCAGAACTCTGTGAAATGAAAGAGTTTTACATGAAGATTCTTAATTTTAAAAAGTTCTTTCCGTGCTTTCAATTTTGAAATATACAGAATTCTATTTATATATTATATAATATGTGACTATATTACTTTTCACATATTTTAACTTAAATTTTAACAATAAAGTAATATAAATAATATATAAATGCTGTGACTTTAAAATGTTATACAATATATATAAAAGAAACACATGGAAGTAACACATATATAACAGGGGGTTGACAAACTGGCCCACAAGCCAAATGCAGCCCTATACCCTGTTTTTTGTTGGCCTTTGAGCTAAGAATAGTTTTTACCTTTTTAAAGTTATTAAAAAAAGAAAAAATAGCATCAGAAGCAGCAGCAATAGCAAATGTGGCAGAGACCATTATGTAGGCAGCAAAGCTAAAATCCACAAAGCCTAAAATATTTACTATTTGCTCCTTTACAGAAAAAGTTTGCTGACCCCTGCTACATGTTAATATACTTATATATGTAATATTTATGTTTTATGCTGTTACAGATACTTGTATTATATGATAAATATGTATTATTTACTTATATGTTTTAAAGAAAAATTAACCTGAATTCCACCAGAAATAATAATTGAATGTACTTTCATTCCAAGTTTATGCACAATTTTGTATTCCACCTTTTTTAACTTGATGGTCAATCCTGAGAATTTTCTCACATCATTAAATATTAATGGCAGCAAAGGTAGTTTTAATTTTGGGAATATTTAGATTGTTCTCATTTTTCACTATTACAAAGAGTGTTATAATGAGCATACTTATAGCTACCGTTTATGTATAATCATAATAATCACATGGATGATAAATTCTTATAAACTGATTTACAAGAACAAACTTTCAAGGACTCCAGAATTAGATCTTCATACTTTAGAAAAGCTTCACTCAAACCAATCCATCATCTTTTCATACAGATATGGTTCATCCATGATCCTTGCACAATCATTAAGAATAGTAAAAGATCGTTGAAAACACTAATATTATCTTGGTCTTTGTGGGATAAAAAAGACCTTGAAGAATTCCATTAAGTGTACTAAATCAATTGACAATAATGTCTAGGCATGTGTATTTCTGTAGTTAGTTCAAAGAAAGCATACTATACTACCCAAATTACTATTACCAGAGGAAATGTGCTCCTAGTATTCAAGACTGGCTGATATTACCCTAACAAAAATTAAATTAAATTAAAATAGATTACTGAATTAATAAAATAAAATAAAATGAAATAAAATAAAGTCATCAAACCAAGGGCAGTTTTTCATTCTTGAAGTTCCTTCATCTGCCTTTGGCTTTTTGCTCCTTCCTCAAATATCTGAACACTCCCATATCCACCAGCTGAATGCCACATTTCAGATTTATCACATGTATGTACGTTAAAATCAGTTAAAATTATTAGACACTCTACTATGGGTCTACTTTTGAGAAGGACAGCAATCCATTTGAACGTGAATTCTGGATTAAAATGTAAGTGATCCTCAGGATCCAGCATGCAGCTTTCAACCTAGTAATGCCCATTTTTTTTGGTATTGGAACATTCTGCAATGAGTCATTTTTATAAAAATTCTGCTTTATCTAATTCGATATCACTTTACTAGAACTGGCACTGGGTCTAAACACCCAATTTATTTCATAAGAAGGTTTTAATTTTATATACTCAACAACACGAACAGACAAAAACCAATATTCATGCAACCTTTTAAGAACACCCTGTACTTGTGTAATTCTCTCCTCAATATATTACCTTCTCTACTCTTCAAAGCAACCCTTTGAGAACAAAACTGGTATTCTCCCACTTTATACACAAATGCAAAACAAGGCTCAGACCAGTGAAAGAACTGGCTCAATGGTGAATAGACTACTGCCCAGATAAGTCTCAAATCTGGACATTAAACTATCTACCATACTCCAAGAGTCAGGGTGAAACAGGATATTGGGCTTCCAACGAGGAAGAACACCTGAGGTGAACCTCTGTTCTTCATGATTTCTCTTATCAACACTTAATATTAAGAGCTAAAAATGTTTTATACCAAAGAAGTTGTGTAAGGAAGAGGGAACCTGGATCTTTTCAACCAAATGCATATTTTTAACTTGGTTCTGCCATTTATTAACCACATAACTTTGGCTGATCTACTTTAAAGTTTTGTTTTCACATCTGTACACACAAGATTTCACATGTCCCTTATAGTAATTTAAGTTTAAATAAGATAATGTGTGAAAATGCACTTGCACAAATGATAATATTTACTGAATTGATTAATGGTAGTTGGAAAAAGTATAAATTCTGTATATGCATAAAATAAAGGTATTTCCTACAGTAAATCTTTATTGCATGTTTGTCTAAAAGTAAGTGGCACCACTGTAAACAGATACCTAAACATGTTATGTTATCCTAATAAATTCCTTCTTTGAATTTTGCCTCTATCGCAGATTGATTTCACTTAATGCATTATATATAATTTGGCAAATCATATAATAATCTTAAAACAAAAATCAAATATAAGTTTGATCAACTTATCACTACGAATGCATTTATGTCAAGTATTTTGGAATTACACGCAAAAGCTGCTTCTTGACCTTCAAATATATTAATAAGAATTTGCTAATACCCATGTTTTTACAACAAAGTTTCCTAATCTATAAAACATTTGTTATTTACACAGAATGCAGCAAAGAAATGCTGACTACAGTGGTTTTAGAGTTAACATTCGCTACTTTAAAAACTTACTGAGAAATGCTGAAGTAATTCATCTTTTTCCTCCTCAATGAATCCCCCAACTGTTAGCGCTTTGGGGCGGTGGTCTACCACCATGTGATTTAGGGAGCCCCTTCCTCTTCCTCCACGGCCTCGACCTCTTCCTCGACCTTGAGAGGACATGGTCTTTCCTCGGCCCACAGGTAAAATACCTAATCTTGCCGCCTAAAAAACATCAATAAAGGGTAGAGTGTAGTATCCATCATTAGATCAAACCTTGAAAAACAGATGAAGAGAGAACTACTGATTGAAATGTCAAATGTGGTAGGTTAGTAACTACTCCTAAATCTTACCTCAACCTGTAACTGACTGAGTTTTTTCCGTAACTCTGTTGTGTCTTCCCCTGACGATAATCTCTTATGGAGGTCCAGTTCAGTATCTAACAGCTCTTTCTGGGCCTTTGAAACAATTAAAAGTGAAAACATTTCTTAGAGAACTTCCAAGTTCTATAAGAACATTATGCTTACAGAATAACGCACATTCCTTCTGGGGAAAAAGAGTAACTAACACAATGCAATAAACGTGTGTTTTAGGGAACATAGTTTTTTAGATGTACCACTGCAAATACATAGAGAGTATAATGATTTGAGCAGAAAATAAGAAGCAATCTTATTGCAGGAGTTGGCCTAAATATCAGACTTGGGAAAAGGCATCTGAGATGAGGGCCCTGAGAATAATTTTCATATAAGAAAACATTAAAATGAAACACAATAGTACAAAATAAATTATGTAGTAAAAATTCATTACCAATGAAGGGGAAACAGTTACATGATTACTTTCATATTTGAACCTTTTTTTTTTAAGGCGGTACAGGGGATTTAACCCGGGACCTTGTACATGGGAAGCAAGTCCTCAAACCAAGGCTCCCTGCCCTTTTTTTTAAAGAGACAAGTTCTTTATCATCCTTAGGTAGTATAACTGTGTTTGTTTCTTCCATGCACTCTTTAATTTTTAAAAGGTGCACATGCTCTTTATACAACATGGGGAAACTGCAATAAAAAGAGCATTTTTAGTATCTTAAAAGATGCACTCTTAATGAAACAGCTTTACACTTCAGTACTGATAACCACAATTTCAAAATGTAAATTAATATGGTACATAATATAATCTGCATCCTATTCATCTGACAAATTTATTCCCAGTTCTCAAAAAGGAGGAAAGTAATCTAAAATCTCAGTACAGAACTGTGGTATAATGGAACTACTATGGAAAGCAAGTACTTTCCTAGAGTAAGGAATCAGATGGAAGTAAATAAAATTAAGATTAAAATGAATCAAGAACATTTGATTATTCTTTTCAATATCATGCCACATTATTATCCATATTAAAGCCAGTGATTTTTTTTTTAATATTAAGAGGGATGATTTTATTACATTATTACAGCATTAGAAAAAATCTGCTGAAACGGGAAACATCTCTTTTCTCCCATCACTCTAGTAGTTTCATCTTTAGCATAGAACACTAAATACTTCAATTAAAAACCACATCTGTGTTCAAACAGGGTCTTGCCACCTCTTCTCAAAAAATATTACATAGCATCTATAGAAATGCTAAATAAAACCACTGTAGTAAATTGCTTGCCTACTAGACACCTAAGGGTTCCACAATAACTCTATACTGAATTAAAAAATGGAAATAAATACCTCTGTCTTTGTCTTCACTTTAGATGGTGTAGAGACTGCAGAAGATGTTTTTAATTCATCTTTCAATTGTGAGATCTTTTCTCCAAGCTCTTTCAAAGTCTTCATTATATTTGCTCTCTCTTCTGGTTTCATGTTTTTGTTTTTTTCCAGCTTCGATATTAGCATCTAAAAAAATAAAGAGGACAAGTTGAAATTATGCTTAGTAAATTTTAATATAAAGAAGGTCTAAAACTTTATATAGATAGCTTTGTAAAATCTATTCTATATATCCATTCCAGCAGTCTACCAATGAAGCTCTTGTCTCACCTTTTGGCATTCTATTTGTTTTTCTAACATTTCTTGTCTCTTTTTCCTCATATCTTGTTGTAGCTTCATTGCTTCCTATACGAACAGGTAAAGAAGAAAACAGCAATGGATAACAAAGTTTTGTTATATTATATATACATAAAATGGTGCTATATTCTTAACTCATTTCTTCTGGGACTTCCCTATATAAAACTTATTTCCCTCCTAATCAAAGTAACTGAGCCAGATATGAAACTTTTCAAAATATTTTCCCCCAACACTTCCAGAATAATTTACATTTAAATATACAAATGTATATTTAATTGTATTTTTTCATATATTAAAATATTAAATGCAAATTAGCTATATCAATGAGGATTTTTCATTTGAACCAACCAAACAGCTTTATGAAGCAAAACAGTAACTGCTCTCACCTGCCAAAGTAATAAGCCAAATCCATATTTTTGAAATTTAAAGTATAAAAATGTGAGATGTAGCTATATGCTAGATATAACAAAATCTACGGATTTTTGCCAGGAAAATTTTGCTTCCATAATCCATGGTTAGTTACATCTCTTAATTAAACAGAGATAATGCATATATTTAATTTGAAAAACCCCATGTGAGCTTAAATCTAAGTTTGGAAATGAAACTCAGAAGTGAACTGCATGAGTAACAACTATAAAAATGTTATACTTTATAAAAACATTACCTAACTTATAAGACCAGAAAGAAATTAGAAGTTAATTTTTGTATATGAAGCAGGTGCAAGACTATTACCTGTTTCTTTTTAAGAACTTCTTGAACATCGTGAGATTTAGACCCTGAACAAAGTTTTGAAGATGTCTTTAAGTTTGAGGAGCTGTAAATCATTTTTGGATGACCTGGAGTTGAAAATATCTTAAAACACAAATATGATTAAATTAAATCTTAGAAATGGCTTAAGAATAATTTTTCATAAAGACCACATTTATTTCTACATTTTCAGGAGCTTTTGTTTTACATTTAAAAACTTCATTTATAAAAACTATTTTTTTATACATAAAATTCAATGGTCACTCAAAGACGGAAACTTATTGACTTTTTAAGCAATAACATTGTTTATGTAT
Organism: Dasypus novemcinctus; assembly: GCF_030445035.2. Lineage (NCBI taxonomy): Eukaryota > Metazoa > Chordata > Mammalia > Cingulata > Dasypodidae > Dasypus > Dasypus novemcinctus. Next base: position 154,968,017 of record NC_080674.1, on the reverse strand, counting down.
GCAATCTCATGTTTTCCTTTTCTTGATATTTAATTTCTTAATTGTGGGAAAAAGATATACAGGAGCTGGACTAGTACTCAGAGGTAGACTTTAGTGTTCTTCTGTTAAACATAAACTATTTCATAGAATATTAGTGTTAGAAAAAGCCTCTCTGTGACCATGATGCGTCAAGATAAAAACAAGACCATTCTATACTCCATAATCATGAGTGAACACCCAAACCATACAAATAACTGAACATTCCTCTACCCTAACTAATACGACTACTGCTTCTGTACCAACTACAGCTTAAGAAAGGGTGAAAGCCCAAAATAATGTTTGTAACTATCAGTCTTATTATGTAGGTATGAAAGTGGTTTAGTAACATGGGACTGTGTACCATAGTAAAACTGCATGTGAAATATGAATATGGGTAAGTTGAATATATAAGACTGTTTTTCTCTGAAATTAAACAAATGTTAATACTACAAGATGTTAATATCAGACCAAAAAAACCATTATGCTAAGTGAAAGAAACCAGACACAAAGTACTACATATTGTATGATTCCATTTCTATAAAATGTAAATACAAATTAATTTATAAAGATAAAATTAGATTAGTGGCTATGTAGGGCTAGGGAAGGACTACTAAGGGGTGTAGAGTTTTTCTTTTTGTAGTAATGAAATTGTTCTAAAATTTTTGTTGTCATGAATGCACAACATTGTAATTATACTAAAAGCCACTGATTATATACTTTGGATAGATCATCACACAGTACGTGACTAAATCTCAAAAAAACTTGCTTAATAAATAAATAATTGTGCAAGAATAGACAGAGATATCAGCTATGTATATCAGGGGAAGCATTGAGACTGACAGGTAAAGAATTTTGTTTGTTTTGTTTATTATTATTATTGCAATAATGAAATGCTCTAATAATGACTGAAGTGATGAATGAATAACTTCCTGATTGTATCAAATACCACTGACTGTATACTTTGGATGAATTATATGCTTTATTAATACATATCAATAAAATGGATTTTTTTAAAAATCCCTGTTTTCAACAAAATGGAAAGCCTTCTAAGAATTATAGTACCTTGCAATCATAATTTTATACTACACTTAAATACTACATGGATTTACAACTGAATGTAAGATAAGTAATTGGCTCACAGATCTGACTTGGCAAGCAACAAGGAGGTGGCCATCTTTACTGTTCTGTTTTGATAATTCCTTTCTACTTCTGAAAAGATGAGATCCTAGTTAATCTTCCTTTCTTTAAGGAAAGCAGAGCTACTAGGTACACTATAATGTGACTCAAACCATTCCTAGTATATTTTGCTCTTTTTTCTCCTTTCTTTCTAACACTAATTATGAATATGTGATACAAGAAATGCAGGAAATAATATTAAGAAATTCAGCAACACTAATAATGAACAATCTGAAGAGGAAATTAAGAAAAAATTTCATTTACAACAGCAATTAACAGAATCAAATATCGAGGAATAAATTTAACCAAGCGTAACATATAAAGACTTGGGACTTAAACACAGAAAACTACAAAACATTGCTAAAAGAAATCAAAGAAGTCCTAAAGAAATGGAAGGACATTCCATATTCATGGATTGGAAGACTAAATATTGTCAAGATATTAATTCTACCCAAAGTGCAGATTCAAGGCAATCCTAATCAAATTTCCAACAGCATTATTTGCAGAAATGGAAAAGCCAAACATCACACTTATTTGGAAGGGTAAGGGGCCATGAATAGCCAAAACCATCTTAAAAGAACGAAGGGAGTGGATTCTTACTTCTTGCCTTTAAAGCATAGTACTTAGCTACAGTTGTCAAAAAAGCATGGTACTGGCACAAGGACAGAGACACAGACCAATGGAACTGAATTGAGAGCTCAGAAATAAACCCTCAAATCTACGGGCAACTGATTTTGACAAAGGTACCAAGTCCCTTAAACAATAGGTACTGCGAAAACTGAATATTCATATGCTAAAAAATGAAAGGGGACTTCATATACAAAAATTAACTCAAAATGGATCAAAGACCTAAATAAGAACCAGGAGTACAGAACTCCTAGAAGAAAACATAGGGAAGCACTTTCAAGACCTTGTGTTTGGCAACGGTTTCTTAGACCTTACAACCAAAGCACAAGCAACAAAAGAAAAAACATATAAATGGGACTTTATCAAAATTAAAAACTTCGCTGTGCACTGAAAGAATTTATCGTGAAAGTAAAAAGACAACCTACAGAATGGGAGAAAATATTTGGAAATCACCAATCTGGTAAGAGTTTAATATCCAGAATATATAAAGAAATCCTACAACTCAACAACAACAACAAAAACATCAAAATATGAACAAAAGCCTTCTCCAAAGAAGATATACAAATGGTCAAAGAACACATGAAAAGATGTTGAACATCATTAACTATTATGGAAATGCAAATCAAAACCCTAATGAGATACTATTTCGTGCCCAACAGAATGCCAAGTATTTTTAAAAATGAAAAATAACAAGTATTGGAGAAGATAGAGAAAAATACATTACTGATGGGAATGTAAAATGGCACAGCCACTATGAAAAACAGTTCAGAAAGTTATATATAGAATTATTATATGATTCAACAATCACACTTCTATGCATATACCCAAAGAATTGAAAGCAGGGACTTGAGCAAATATTTGCATACCAGTATTCACAGTGGCATTATTGACATTTGCCAAAAGGATGGAAACAACCCAAATGTCGATCGACAAATGAATGGATACACAAAATGTGGTATATACATACAATGGAATATTATGCAGCCCTGAAATGGAATGAAATTCTGATAAATGAGACAACATAGATGAACCTTGAAAATAAGTTGAATAAAATAAGTCAGACACAAGGAGTGGGATCAATCTCCAGTACCTTCTACAAAAAAAAAAAAAAGTAAGTCAGACACAAAGGGACAAATAATATTGATCTCAATGATATGAAATAATCAGATCAAGTAAATTTAGAGTCAGAAATTGGAATACAGTTTACCAGGAACTGGAAAGGGAGTAGGGAAAGGGGAGTTAAAGTACAGAATTTCTGTCTAGGGGAAAGGAAAAGTTCTGGTAATAGATAATGATGATGATGATAGCACAAGATTTTGAATGTAATTAACACAACTTAATTATATATGTATGTGACTAAAGGGGGGGAAATTTTAGGTATATATTTTTATGTATATATTTTATATATATATATATTTTTTTAGGTATATATTGCCAAAATTTTTTAAAAAATCTTCCCACCAAGGGAAGAAAAAATTATTGGGACAACTGAAAAAAAATCTGGAATACAGAGCGTATGCTTTTTCATCACAGTTACATTTTTTAAAACTTGATAGCTGTACTTACTTACACAGTGAGTGTCCTTGTTCTCAGAAAATGTACCTGTAGGTATGTGTTAGAAAAGCATGACATATGCAATCTTTTCTTAAATGTTTACATAACAGATGGACCAAGAGACAGAAAGAAAGGTCACAAAATGCTAAAAGGTAATAAATGTAGATATCTGGTGGAGGGGTATACTGGAGTTCTATATATTGTTTTTATATTATTTTTGTACCATTCCTTTAAGTTTAAAGTTATTTCAAAATAAAAAGCTAAAGGAAAAAAAAAAGCTTGAGAAAAAAAGTTTCCAAATTCCAAGGATAATACTTAAAAGACATTAAGCCCTGGGAAATGGATATGGCTCAAGGAATTGGGCTCCCATCTACCATACAGGAGGTACAGGGTTCTATGCCCAGGACCTCCTGGTGAGGGTAATCTGGCCCACGCGGAATGCTGGCCCACGCGGGAATGTCACCCGGTGCAGGTGTTTGCCACCTTGCCTAGGAACACCTCCCTGTGCAGGAGTGCCAGCTGACACAGAAAGAGACATAGAGAAGAGAAAATAAGAAGATGCAGAAGATGCAGCAAGAGACATAGAGGAGAGAAAATAAGAAGATGCAGAAGAGGGAGATGAGGTGGCTGTCACAAGAAAGTAATCGCCTTTCTCCCACTCCAGAAGGTCCCAGAATTGGTTCCCGGAGTCGCCTACCTAATGAGAATACAAGCAGACACAGAACACATAGAGAATGGACAAAAAGAGCAGACAATAGGGTGGGGAAGGAGGTGGGGGAATAAAATACATCTTAAAAAAAAAGACATTAAGCCCTTAAGGTCAGGGACAGTAACTTAAACATTTTTGCATCTCCATAAACACCTAATAAAAAATAGAAGTCCACAATAGCCAGTTTAGAACTTTGCATAAAGTTGTATAGAACTAACACTAGAATTCTACTATTGTGCTATTTTCTGTAACTCCTAAAACAAAGATATAGAGCCATGAGACAACTAAAACTAAATGAACAATAAAAAGGAAGCCATGCAAAAGTCAATCATGGAAATTATGTTCCCAAATATTAACTTCTCTCAATTCCCACAATACTTAATCTTCCTCAAAATTAAGCAAAACTCAGCTACTTTAACCCCACAGGAAAATTCCTCAAGTAATATAAGAATCCTGCAGAGTTCCTGATCATGTTATCATTGTGTTTTTGAAATAAAAATGGCAACACCTAACAATGTACTGAGCACTTACAATATGCTAAACACTCCTTTTATTCTTTACTAACATGAAAATTTTTAATCTCCAGAACTCAATGAGTTAGAGACTTTAAACTCAGTTTACTGAAAAAGAAACTAATATGTACAAGCTATCTAACAGACAATAAGCAGAATAAAACTCTTATATTTTTTAATGTAACATTTTTTTGTGATCTATGTATCTTTAAAGAAAAACACAATTTAAAAAATATGCTAAAAAAAAAAAGGGCAGGCCAAATGACTCAGGGCTGTCTGACTTCAAAGTCTGTAATCTTCTTTGTTTTTCTATCTTTCTATAATGAAATGTTTGAAAAATACAAAAGTAGACAGTGGTATTAAAATTTTGATGTATTCTGTTTATTAAAATGGGAAATATGTTATACATATGACACTACAATAAAACAGTTTTTTAAAAAGGCCCATGATATATACAGTCAAGATGCACTCACTTCTCTAGGAAAACGAATCGCTGGATGACACTAGGGTCATCTGTGTAAACACCTGAGGGCTGGGGATGTGCTTGCTCCTGGCTGCATCCTCAGTGCCTAATATAGTGCCTATGGACAATTCTTTTGTGGTCAAAAAATTGTGAATTTTTTGTAAAAATTTTTTTAATCCTTTTTTTTAGAGTTAAAGCATCATGTAATTTCTTCTAAATAAGTGAGTAGGTGATTCCCATAGCAAAACAAACAGGGCATTACTATTAAAGGGATGGTACTAAGACTGTTACAGTTGAGACCCCTGTCATATCAGTCAATGCTCAGTCAATGCTAACCACTGAGCACATGGCTGCCACACAACAGAAACATCATTAGGAGGGATAATGGAGGATATCCAATTTTTACTATATTTATACTTGTGATTCTTTCATCTAATTTAATGAAGAAAAGTTTTATCACAGAAATAATTTCTTATAAAAAGTATTACGTGTAAACACGTATGGTCTTATTATTCATGATTAATATGAAGCCCTGCATATAGTCTAAAAAAGCATTTGTTTTTATACCTTAAAGCTATGTACATTACTTAATAATTGAAGGATATGTGTTCTTCTAAATTCTAGTCCTATGCAGTGTATTTTAAATTCTTCCTCAGTGGTATGCTACAGCATGTTAAAATTATATACAAACATTAATCCCTTTAGTGATCAAAGAATAATGTTTTTTGATGAATACATCATGCTAATGAAACACATTTATAACTTTAAAAAATCTGATGTATCCATCACCAAGCAGCAACAATGATCAGTTTAGAAAATAATCTTGATTTATCGATATCCCAAATATCATTATCGTTTCATCTGTACATATTTCAGTTCTCTCTCTAAAATATAAAGACTTCTTTTTTAAACATAACTACACCACCATCATCACACTGAAAAAATAAATTTTTGTGGTGATGAATGCACAACATTGTGATTATATTGAAAGTCACTGATTATATAATTTCGACAGATGGTATGGTACATGAATATATCTCAATAAAATTGCTTAAAAATAAAAATTTAAAAAGATAATTTTTTAGTATCACTAAATAGTCACACCTCTGGACTGTATTATAATTTTGTAAACATTTTTCTTGTTTGAAATAGAATCTATGAAGGGCCATAGAAATAATGCACTAGATTATGCCTGATTAAAGTATACTTTCCTTATTTAACTTCCCTATTTCTTTCTTTTTTTTGCAAATAAATTATTTGCTGAAGAAACCAGGTCATTCATTCTATAATGTTCCCCACAGGATTCCTTGGTATCTTCCTCCACCCCCACCTGCAGGAAGTACCAGGAATTGAACCCAGGACTTCATCCCTGGGAGGCAACTGTGCAACTACTGAGCTGTATCTACTCCCTCCTTGGTATCTTTTAATGGGTTCCTCAGTTCTCTAATGTCCTTTAAATTGGTGAGTACATCTAAAGCCTTGATAAGAAATTTTATTCTCTCTTTGATAACTTCCTTACTTTTTTGTTTAAAAATATTCCTGGCTCACCTGGACATTACCAGCCCTAGGTCTGGAGCTAGCCATTTCTCTAAGGTTCTCTGGTTCCTTTGGGTTCTAGGTGTGGCTCATTGTCTCTGGGATGATTACAGTTTGGAGGCCTTTACAGTGAACAAAAGTGTTTTGGGTTTTGTTGTTTATTTTTTAAAGATAAAATATAACCTGAGTTTGTATTGATTACTTTCAATTCAAATTCAGGACTACAAATACTTTTTCCATTAACCTCATCAATCCTACATCTCTCTTTTCAACCATGCTGAAAATCTTGGTTGTCAATAACAATAAAATAATTCCTGATCGATCCTACCATACTTTGCAAAGAGTACCAACATTGCCAACGGTATGACTGCTGAAACTTTATACATTGCTTTGTCCTCAGAATAGATTCCATTAGGAATATACTCAAACCTCTGTGTTTTAAAGTATTTAGAACAGTTTCCCTCTATGCAGATATGCTACATCTATTTGTTTCACTCTCTATTTAATTTTTAGAGATTTTTATTTCATTTAAATTTGTTTTAGAATTATATTCAATATTTACCTGTTTCCAAATCAAGCATACAAAACGAGATACAGTTAAAGTCATCTTACTTCATCTACCTCTGCCTTCACCACCATATTTAATTTGTATGGCTTATCTTTTTGGTTTTTATTATTTTAAGCAAATACTTATCTGTGTTCATTGTCCTACTTTCTTATACCAACAGTGGCAGGCTACACATTTTTTCCTTCCATTGTGCATTTTTTACTGAATGTGTACTGAAAATCACCCAAGGTATATACAAAAATATTCCTAATTCCTTTTAAAGATGCATATACTCTATTGTGTGGGTGTACTATATCTTAACTAGTCCCCTACTGAGGGGCATCTGGGTTGTTTTCAATCTTTTGCTATTATTAGTAGTATACAATTACTAGTTTTGCATATATGTCTTTTCATATTTTCATTAGTGTACCTTTGGGATAGATCCCTATAAGGGGGATTACTGGTTTATTAAAGGGTAAATACATATATAAATACTGCCTCTACTTCCAAATTTCCTTTTATGTGGTTTTATCATTTAGCATTTCTATCAGCATCTAAAACCTTGATTCATTTGAAATTTACCTTGATATATGACATAACAATAATAAAAAAGATATCATTTCAGAGTTCCAGGAAGATGACATCAGAATAGTCAGGCAGGGCTCAACTCTCCCACAAAAACAACAGAGAAAGGGCCAAAAGCTATCCAAGGGACCTGAATTGGGGGTCAGGAGACCAGGACAGTGCTGCGCAACTCCCAGGACTATGAGGACAGAGAGACAAAGAACCCGAAACAACAAACTTGAGTTAGTAAACCCCAGTGGGGCCGGGAAGAGCTCCCATCCCCCACCCTCAACACTTTAAGGCTGGATAAAACCACTGGCTCATTACAGCCAACTGAAAGGGGAACAGACATCTTTCTCCCTGCCAGGTGTTACAGGGGAGGTTACAGGGGGAGTCAGAGAGCTGCTCTTCAGTAAATTTGGCCAGCAGAGCCCACTTTAAATCTCAGCTCTGACTAGACCAGGAACACAGGAAGGTGAATGTTGAAACACTTAAAGGTTCACCGAAGAGTGCTATCTACTGGCCAGCCAGGAAATTGCAAGGAGAAAAACCGCTTTTAGATCTCTTTTAACTCTACTCCTAGGAGAAAATCTGTGCCCTGTTACTGAGCCCCTGGCCTGATTCTGATAACTTAAGATAGGCAGTTTTAAAGACTAGGAATAAGGTAAACCAAAAATCAAAGGAAAGCAGTGGGAAAAAAAAAAATCACTACCCAAAAGAGAGAAATTAACTATCAGAGTAAATTCACCAACATATTCAGATGCCTAGATATGAGCAAAAAATTATAAACCATACTAGGGAACAAGAAATGAAGGCCCAATGTAAGGGAAAAAGCAAATATCCTAAAGAGATACAGGACTTAAATTACCTAATTCAAGAATTGAAAGAAAATATGACTAACGAGATAACGGCTATTAAGACGACACTGGGTGAGCATAGAGAACAAACTGAAAGCCTATAAAGAAAAGTAACAGAGCTTATGGGAATGAAAGACAACAGATGAGATTTAAAATATATTAGAGGCACAAAACAGCAGATTTGAATTGTTTTTCTTCGAAACTGAACAAATGTATATTAATGTTACAAGATGTTAATATAAAAAAAAATTATGGTAAGTGGAAAAAACCAGACACTAAGTACCACATGCTCTGTAATACAATTTATATAAAATGTAAATATGGATCAGTTTGTAGAGATGAAATTACATTATTGGTTATGTAGGGCTGGGGAGGGATATAGGGATTTAGAGATTACTGCTGAGGGATGTGGAGTTTTTCTTTTTGGAGTAATGAAATTGTTCTGAAGTTTTTTGTGGTGATGAATCCTCAACACTGGGATTATACTAGAGCCACTGATGATACAGTTTTGGATAGACTGTATGGTATATGAATATATCTCAGTAAAACTGCTTTAAAATAAATAAATACATGAGAACAGACAGAAATAGGAGTTATGTTCAACGGGGAAGCACAGAGAGATTGAGAAGTGATGAGTTTTTTTATTTTTTATTTTTATTACTACTGAAATAATGAAAATGCTCTAATAATGACTACAGTGATTAAAGCACAACTATGTGATTATGCCATAAACCTATGATTGCACACTTTGGATGGACTGTATGCATTACAAATATGTATCAATAAAATTGATTTGTTTGGAAAAAAAAAAGGTTATACACTTTGGATAGATTATATGGTATGTGAATATACGTCAATAAAACTGCTTCAAAAAAACAAGACTGGGTGAGCATAAAGCACAATTTAAAAGCCTGGGAAGAGAAGTAGCAGAACTTATGGGAAAGAAAGACAGGATGGATGAGATTAAAAATACATTAGGACTTCTGGGAAGATGGCAGATCAGAATGACACAGGACTCTCTTCTCTCCCAGAAAAATAGCTAGAAAACAGACAGAAATGGCCTGGAAAAATTCTTCTAGGGTTTAGGACACTAGGGGAAGGATGGACACTGCACATAAGAGGGCAAAGGAAAAAACTGTGAGTTAAAAAATGCAGCTGCAGCTGCCCGCATCCTCCCCCACCCTACAGATACTTTTGAATTCTCAGGCCTCAGGGCCAGGAGCTACTGAGTAAGGGGGTTCAAAAGATCCATCTACCTGCCTAGAAAAAAAAGAGAGGGACACAGCCTAAGGCTGACTCGGCTTTTGACAGACAAATTTGGTCTGCTGTGTCCCATGAGCCCTTCCAGGCCAGAGAGGATGTGCGAATGTTTACCTTGTGAGCCTGCGAGGAAGGAAAGAGATCTGACCCTCTCAATCTCCCTCTCTGACATCCACAACTTGTTTGGGATAGAAAGTAGGGTGGAATTATTTCCTACCCAGGAAAAGGGAAGGGGCTGCCAGCAAAAGCTGGAGAACTGCTTCTGAGAATGTTCTTAGCCTACAGGCAAGATCTTCTATTACATTGATCCACTCCATGTTGCAAGAAACACATTCCAACCCTGCACTGAACTGGAGGGCTGTCAAAGACGCCATCTGCTGGCAGACCAAGGAAGTGCATGTGAGGAAATTAAAAGTAACTAAGTATGGATGAATTGCACTGTTTATTAATATGTATCAATAAATTGATTTGTTAAAAAAAAAGTGAGGATTTTTCCAGCTTTTACAGTCTCCCTCTACAAGGCCTTAGGAAGCAAGTCTGCAAAACATTACTGGGTCCAGGGCCCATGTGAGCATCTGACAGGTACAATCCTAAAGACCCAAAACAGGTTGAGCCAAAAATCAGAAAAGAGCAGTAACACATAGCCTCTCAACACTAAATCCCTATGAAAGAGAGATAGACTGAGCATGAGTAAACTCACCATTCTAATCAGATGCCTAGACATCAGCAAAAAATTACATACTATGAAAATGGAAAAAATTGGCCCAAGAAAAGGTCCCAGAAGAGATGTTAGATTTGAGCAAACTAAACAGCGAGATTCACATAAATTTGCAAAATCAAATTAATGAGCTGAAAGACAAAGAGCTAAAAAGGTAAAAGAAATGAAGAAGACACAAAGGAGAATTTGAAAACGTGAACAGAAAAATAACAGAGCTCATGGGAATGAAAGACAAATTAGGGGAGATCAAAAACACATTAGAGGCATACAAGAGCAAACTCAAAATGATAGAAAAAAGAGTGATACAGAAGACAGAACGGCTGAAATTGAAGACAGAGAACAAAGAAAGAAAAGAATGGAAAAAATTTTAAGCAGGGTGTCAGGGAATTGAATGATAACATGAAATGCAGCAAGGTATGTGTCATGGCAGTATCAGAAAGAGAAGAGAAAGGAAAAGGGGCAGAAAGAGTATTTGAGGATATAAAAGGTGAAAATTTCCCAACTCTCACAAAAGAAATGAACTTAAATGTTCAAGAAGCACAGCATACCAAATCAGAATAAATGCAAACAGACCTACTCCAAGACAACTACTACTCAGAATGTTAAATATCAAAGATAAAAAGAAAATCCTGAGAGGAACAAGGAAGAACTGGAGCAAGGAAAAATCAAACCAACACATTGAAGAGATGCCTAGTAAGACTTCGTGTGGATTTTCCATCAAAAACCATGGAGGTGAGAAGACAGGGTGTTATGACAAATAGGATACAGAAAGAGAAAAACTATAGGCCAAGAATTCTTTCCATTTTTAAAAATTTTTTAAATGTTTTTTTTGGTCTTTATTATTTTTAATGTTACATTAAAAAAATATGAGGTCCCCATATACTCCCCACCCCCAAGAATTCTTTATCCAGCAAAATTGTGCTTCAAATATGAAGGTGACTTTAAAATACAAAAAAAAAAGAAGTTAAGAGAGTTTGTAAAAAAGAATCTATCGTTGCAGGAAATATTAAAGAAAGCCTCACAGCCTGAAAGAAAAAGATAGGAGAGAAAGGCTTAGAGGAGAGTATAGAAGAACGAATAGCAGAAAGGATACCCAAAGGAGTAAGAAGACAGAAAAAAATAGAATATAACATAGGAAAATCATAGAACATGATGGATGTAATATCACTGAATATGAATGGACTACACTACCCAGTCAAAGAAGAGAGGCTGACAGAATGGATAAAAAAACACATCAACCATCCATATACTGCCTAAAAGAGACTCACCTTAGACCCAGGAATACAAACCAGCTGAAAGTGAAAGGTTGGAAAAGTTACACAAAGAGTAACCAAAAAAGATCAGGTGTAGTTATACTAATATCAGACAAAATAGACTTTAAATGCGTAAAAGTTATAAAAGATACAGAAGCCATTATATATTAATAAGAGATAATACAATAGAAAGAAATAACAGTCATAAATATCTTTGCACCTAACTAGGATGCTCTAAAACACATGAGATAAACTCTGGCAAAACTGAAGGGAAAACAGATATCTCTAAAATCACTGGAGATTTCAACTCACCACTCACATCATTAGAACAAAAAGAAGATCAACAAGGAGACAGAGAAAGTGAACAATATGATAAACGAGCTAGACCTAACAAACATATACAGAACACTGCACCCAGACTCAGAGGGTTATCCATTCTTCTCAAATGCTCATGGATCCTTCTCCAGAATAAACCTCATGCTAGGTCACAAGACAGGTCTCAATAAATAAATGACTGAAGTAATGAATGCACAATTATGTGATTTATACTAAATACCACTGACTATACAATTTGGACGAATTGTATGCTTTATTAACATGTACCAATAAAACTAATTTGTTTAAAAAAAAAAAGATGGGAAAGAGGCTTATTTGCAAATGTGTCAAAACTGACCAATACACTACTAAATAATAAGTAGGTCAAAGAAAAACTGTGAGTGAAATTAGTAAATATACTAAGACAAATGAAAACAAAAGCAGAGTTTATCAAAATTTATAGGAGGGAAGCAGATGTGGCTCAAGCAGTTGGGCACCTGGAGATCCCAGGTTCAGTTCCCAGTGCTTCCTAAGGAAAACAAGCAAGAAAGTGAGCTGATGCAATGGGCTGGAGCAGCAAGCTGACGCAACAAGATGACACAATAAGATGATGCATCAAAGAGACACAACAAGGAAACACAATAAGAGACAAAACAAGCAGGGAGCAGAGATGGCCCAAGCCATTGGGCATCTCCCTCCCACATGGAAGGTCCCAGGTTCAGTTCCTGGGGCCTCCTAAAAAGACGACGAGCACACAATGAACAAACAGAGAGCAGATAGTGAGTGCAAAATAATGGGGGTGAGGCAGAGAAATAATAAAATAAATCATTTAAAAAAAACCAAAAACTTATGGGAAATAGCGAAGCAGTCCTAAAAGGGAAATTTTTAGCTGTAAATGCCTATATTAAAAAAGAAGAGCTAAAATCAAAGACCTGACTGAACAATTGGAAAAACTAGAAAAAGAATGGTAAACCATTTGCTAGGCAAGCAGAAGGAAAGAAAGAATAAAGACTAGAGCAGAAACAAAATAGAGAACAAAAAAAACAACAGAGAAAATCAACAAACCAACAGCTGATTCGTTGAGAAGATCAGTAAAATTCACAAATGAACCACTAGCTAGACTAATAAAAAGAGAGAAGATGCAAATGAATACAATCAGAAATGAAAGAGGGAAAGATATGACCAACCCCATAGAAATAAAAAGGTACATGAGAGGATATTATGAAAAACTGTGTCTACAAACTAGACAACGTGGATGAAACAGAAGAATTCCTAGAAATGCACAACCTACACAGACCCTACCAGAACTACAAAAACTTAACAAAACAAATCACAATTAAGGAGATTGAATCAGTCATCAAAAATCTTCCAAACAGAGAAAAGTTCAGGACCAGCATTTCAAGAAGAACTAACACCAATCCAGTTAAAACGCTTCCAAAAAATTGGAGAGGGGAAATTTACCCAGCGCATTTTATGCAGCCAACATCACCCTATACCAAAGTCAGATAAAGATACCACAAGAAAATTACAGACCCATCTCTCCAATAAACATAGATGCAAAAATTCTCAACAAATACCTGCAAGTAGAATCCAACAGCATATCAAAAGACTTATACATGGGAAGCAGATTTGGCTCAACTGACAGAGCGTCCACCTACCATATGGGAAGTTCAGGGTTCAAACCCAGGGCCTCCTGACCTGTGTGGTGAGCTGGCCCACACACAGTGCTGATGCATGCAAGGAGTACCTTGCCATGCAGGGGTGTGCCCCACACTGGGGAGCCCCACGTGCAAGGAGTGTGCCCTGTAATGAGAGTCGCCCTGCATGAGGAAAGTGCAGCCTGCCCAGGAATGGCGTCACACACACAGAGAGCTGACAGCAAGAGGACGTAACAAAGAGACACAGATTCCTGGTGCTGCTGACAAGAATGCAAGTGGACAAGAAGAACACACAGCAAATGGACACAGAGAACAGACAATGGGGGGGAGAAATAAACAAACAAACAAATAAATAAAAAGACTTATACATCACGACCAAGTGGGATTTATTCCTGGTATGCAAGGGTGCTTCAACATAAGAAAATCAATCAATGTAATATACCACATTAACAAACAGAAGGAAAAATACCACATGATCATCTCGATAGATGCGAGAAAGGCATTTGACAAAATCCAGCATCCTTTCTTGATAAAAACACTTTGAAAGATAGGACTAGAAGGAAAAGTCCTCAATATGATAAAATGCCTATATAAAAAACCCACATCCAAAATTGTACTCTTGAGGAAAGTTGAAAGTTTCCCCTCTAAGATCAGAAACATGACAAGAATGCTCACTGTCACTAGTATTACTCAACATTGTGCTAGAAGTACTAGCTAGAATAATTAGACAAGAAAATAAATAAAAAAACATCCATATAGGAGGAGGAAGTAAAACTCTATTTGCAGATAACATGATCTTCTATTTAGAAAATTATGAAATGCTTACAACAAATTCAGCAAAGTGGTAGGATACAAAAGTAACACCAAAAAAAATCAGAAATATTTCTCTACACTAGTATTGAACAATCTAAAGAGGAAATCGGGGGGGGGGGGGAATTCCATTTACAATAGCAATAAAAAAGACTCAAATATGTAGGAATCAATTTAACTAAAGAAGTACAGGATCAATATGCAGAAAGTTACACAACAATGCTAAATGAAATCAATGAAAGACAATCCATGTTCATAGACTGGAAAACTAAATATTGTGAAGATGTCAATCCTCCTGGAACTGATTTACAGATTCAATGCAATATCAATCAAAACTCCAATAGCCTACTTTACAGAAAAAGAAAAGGCAATTACCAAACTCATTTGGGAGGTAAAGTATACCTGAACAGCCAAAAGCATTCTAAAGAAGAAAAGCAATGTAGGAGTACTTTTACTCCTTGACCTTGAAACACATTATAAAGCTACAGTGGCCAAAACAGTATGGTACTGGCATAAAGAGAGACACATCAATTAGTGGAATAGGTAGTCCATGAAAAAACCCTCACCTTCTATAGCCAACTGGTTTTTGAAAAACCTATCAAAGCCACGTTAACAGAATAAAATAGTCTCTTCAACAAACTGTGCTGGGAGAACTGGATATCTATAGCCAAAAGAATGAAAGAAAACCTCTATGTCACTCCCTATACAAAAATCAACCCAAAAGGAATCAGAGACCTAAATATAAAACCCAGGACCACAAACTCCTAGAAGAAAAATGTAGGAAAATATCTTCAAGATCTCATGGTAGGGAAATGGACGTGGCTCAAGTGCCTACCACATGGGAGTTCTGTGGTTCAGTTCCTGGTGCCTCCTAAAGAAGAGAGTGAGCTGGCCTGACTCGCAGGGGCAGCAAGCTGACACAAGATGATGCAACAAGAGACACAAGAAGAAAAACATAATGAGCGACATAACAAAGCAAGAAAAGGAGGAGGCTCAAGCAATTAGGTGCCTCTCTCCCACACTGGAGGTCCCAAGAACAGAACCCAGTGCCTCCTAAAGAAACAAGGAAGATGAACAGACACAGCAAGTGGAAACAATGAGGGGGTGGGGAGAAATATATTAATAATTCTAAATAACATCTTGTGGTAGGTGGTAGTGGTTTCTTGGACTTTACACCCAAAGCATGAGGAACAGGCAAAAAAAAAAAATAGGTAACTGGGACTTCTCAAAATTAAAAACTTTTTTTTTTTTTTTATTTTTAATTTTTTTATTTTTTATTGACTTTGTAATATTACATTAAAAATATATATGTGAGGTCCCATTCAACCCCACCCCCCCACCCCCCCTTTCCCCCCCCCAACAACACTCGTTCCCATCATCATGACACATCCATTGGATTTGGTAAGTACATCTTTGGGCACCTCTGCACCTCATATACATTGGTTCACATCATGGCCCATACTCTCCTCTATTCCATCATGTAGGCCCTGTGAGGATTTACAATGTCCGGTGATTACCTCTGAAGCACCATCCAGGGCAGCTCCATGTCCTGACAAAATTAAAAACTTTTGCACCTCAAAGGACTTTGTGAAAAGGGTGAAAAGGCAGCTAATCCAATGGGAGAATATATTTGGAAATCACATATCCTATAAGGGTTTAATATCCATGATATATAAAGAGATGCTACAACTCAATAATAAAAAGACTAACGACCCAATTAAAATAAGGGCAAAAGACTTGAATAGACATTTTTCTAAAGAAGAAATACAAATGGAAAAAAAAAAAATGTGAAAAAATGTTCAACATCACTAGTGATTAGGGAAATGTAAATCAAAGCTACAATGAGATATATATCATTTCCCACCTATGAGAATGGCCACTATTAAAAAGACAGAGAACTACAAGTGTTGGAGAGGGTGTGAAGAGATAGGAACACATTCACTGTTGGTGGGGATGCAGAATAATATAGACACTGTGGAGGACTCTCTGGCACTTCCTAAAGAAGTTGAATATAGATTTGCCACATTACCTGATAATACCAACTACAGGGTATATACCAGGTAGAATTGTGAGCAGTGACATGGACAGACATCTGAACACCAATGTTCAGAGCACTATTATTCACGATTACCAAAAGATGGAAAAAAACCAGGAATCCATCAACTGATAAATGAATAAACAAACTGTGGCAGAGACACATGAAGGAATATTATGCAGCTGTAAGAAGAATGCAGACATAAAGCATATGGCAACATGGATGAACCTGAAGAACATTATGCTAAGTAAAGCAAACCAGACACAAAAGGACAAACACTGTATGATTGTGCTTCTATGAACTAAGTATACCTATGTAATCTCATGGAGTTAATGAACTTGAATATGGGTCACCAGAAAAGAGAATGAGATTAGAGAATGGAAAGCTGAGGTTTACCTTGTATAACAGGAAAGTATAGAAGAGAGATTGAGAGGTGAAGAATTCTCCTGTTTGTCTGGCTTGTTTATTATCATTATTATTACTGAAATAATGAAAATGCTCTGATCATGATTAAAGTGATGAATGCACAACTATGTGATTATACCAGATACCACTGCTTGTACACTTTGGATGAACTGTATGCTTTATTATGTATTAATAAAATCTGTTTTAAAAAATACATTAGATGCATATTACAGCAAATCTGAATTGCTCAAGGACAAATTTAGTGCTTTTGATGACAAAACATTCAAACTGGAAAAGACAGGAGAACAGAAAGAAAAAAAAATGGAAAAAAAAAGGAACAGTCTCAGGGAATTGAATGACAATGTGAAATACACAAACATATGTGTTATTGGTGTCCCAG
Source organism: Dasypus novemcinctus (assembly GCF_030445035.2). Taxonomy (NCBI): domain Eukaryota; kingdom Metazoa; phylum Chordata; class Mammalia; order Cingulata; family Dasypodidae; genus Dasypus; species Dasypus novemcinctus. Next base: position 154,950,600 of record NC_080674.1, on the reverse strand, counting down.
AAGGAAAAGAGAATGGAAAAAGAGCAGAAAGACAATCTGAGGAAATAATGACCAAGAACTTCCCAACCCTTGTGAAAGACATAAACATCAAAATCAAATAAGAAGGAGAGTGGCTCTGGCTCAGTCAGTTGGGCTCCCGTCTACCATATGGGAGGCCCTGGATTCATGTCTTGGGTCTCCTTGTGAAAGCAAGCTCACCCGTACGCTGCGGAGTGCCACCCGGCCTGCAAGTGCCACAGAGTCCCGACTCAGCAAGGTGATGCAACAAAAAGGGAGACAAGCAAAAACACAGAAGAGTGCACAGCGAATAGACACAGAGACCAGACAATAAGCAAGCTGCAAGGGGGCGGGGGCTGGAAATAAAATAAATAGACACAGAAGAACACACAGGGAATGGACACAGAGAGCAGACAGCAAGCAAGCCACAAAGGGGGGGGGAGGGGGGAGGGAAATCCAATAAAGACAACAGACAACAGACCTACTCTGAGATACCCACTATTCAGAATAACAAATATCAGAGATAAAGAGAGGATTCTGAAAGCGGAAAGAAAAAAGCGAAGAATCACATAGAAAGGAACCTCAATAAGATTAGGAAGTCCTGACCTCTCATCAGAAACCATGGAGGCAAGAAGAAAGTGGTATGATATATTTAAGGGACTGAAAGAGAAAAACTGACAGGCAAGAATTCTGTATCTGGCAAAACTGTCCTTCAGAAATGCGGATAAGCTTATAGTCTTCACAGACAAACAAAAACTGAAATATGTTACCAAAACACCAGAATTACAAGTAATACTAAAGTAGCACTGCAACCTGAAAGGAAAAAACAAGGGTGAGAGATCTGAAGAAGAATGTAGAAATGAAGATGATTAGGAAGGGTAAATTAAAGGGTAAAAGAAGCAGACAATAGTAAGATAATGACAATGGAAAGCCAAAGGACAAAATGGGCAAAGTAAATAATGCCCTTACAGTAATAACACTGAATGATAATGGCTTGAACTCCCCAAATCAAATGACTATGTCCAGACTGATAAAATGGATTAAAAAAATATGAGCCATCTAAATGCTGCCTACAGGAGACTCAATGCAGATGGAAGGACACAGCCAGGCTGAAAGTGAAAGGTTGGGAAAAGATATTCCATACAAATAGTCACCAAAAAATAGCTAGAGTACTGATACTAATATCAGACAAAACAGATTTTAAATGCAAAACTGTTATAAGGATGAAGAAGGTCATTATATATTCATAAAAGTGGCAATTCACCAAGAATAAATAACTATAATAAATATTTATGTACCTAACCTAGATACATGAGACATACACTGGCAAAACCAGAGAAATAGACATCTCTACAATAATAGTTGGAGACTGCAATACATCACTCTTAGTATTGGACAGATAATCTGGACACAGGTTAAATAAATAGAGAGTTTGAATAATATGATAAATGAACTTGCCTTAACAGACATCTATAAAGCATTGCACCCCAAAACAGTAGGATATATACATTCTTTTCAAGCACTCAGGGATTCTTCTCCAGGATAGACCGTATGTTGGGTCACAAGAAAAGACTCAAATAAATTTTAAAAGACTGAAATAATATAAAATGCATTTTTTGATCATAAAGGAATAAAGCTGGAAAACAATAATCAATGGCAAAAGGGAAAATTCATAAATATATGGGGATTAATCAACACACTCCTAAATAATCAGTGGGCAAAGAAGAATTGGAAGATAATTTAGCAAATATCTTGAAACGAATGAAAATGAGAATATAAAGGATCAAAAAGTACAGGACACTGCAAAGTAAATTCTGAGACAGAAATTTATAGCCCTCAATGCTTACATTAAAAAAGAAGAGATAAAATTCCAGCATACCTGGAAGAACTAGAAAAAGAACAAACTAATCCCAAATCAAGCCAATGGAAATAAACAGTAAAAACCAGAACGGAAATAAACAGTAAAAACCAGAACAGAAATAAATGAAACTGAGAACAGCAACAACAAAATAGAATCAACAAAACCAAAAGCTGGTTCTTTGAGAAGATGAACAAAATCAATAAAACCTTCAGTAGACTAACAAAAAAAAAAGACACAAAATCAGAAATGAGAGGGTGGACATTACCACTGACCCCGCAGAAATATGAGATCGTGAGAGGATACTATGAAAAACTGGATGCCAAAAATCTAGACAATGTAGAGAAGATGGACTAATACCTAGAAATACATAAACAACCTACACTGACCCCAGAAGACATAGAAGAAGAGAAGATGGACTAATGCCTAGAAATACATAAACAACCTACACTGACCCCAGAAGACATAGAAGACCTCAACAAACCAATCACAAATAAAGAGATTGAAACAGTCATCAAAAACTTCCCAAAGGGAAGCGACTGTGGCCCATTCAGTTGGGCTCCCATCTACCATATGGCAGGCCCTGGGTTCGCATCCCAGGGCCTCCTTGTGAAGGCAAGCTGGCCCGTACGCTGCGAAGAACTGACGACCCGCACCCCGTGGAGAGCTGACAGCCCACACGCTGCGGAGAGCTGATGGTCCACAGCTGTGGAGAGCTGGCACAGCAAGATGACACAACAAAGGGAGATAAGCAGATACAGAAAATACATGCAGCGAAAAGACAGAGAAGAGACAGCAAAAGAAGTCGCAAGGGGGGGAATAAATAGATAAATAAATAAATCTTTAAAAAAAAACAAAACTTCCCAACCATGAAAAGCCCAGGACCAGACAGACTTATAGGTGAGTTCAACCAATCATTCAAAGATGATCTAATTCCAGTCCTTCTGAAAGTTTTCAAAAAAACTGAACAGGAAAGAATGTTACCAAACTCATTATATGAAGCCAACATTACCCTAATACCAAAACCAGATTAAAAACAAAAGACATCTGCACACTGATGTTCACAGCATCATTATGCACAATTGCCAAAAAACAGAAACAACCCAGGTGTCCATCAACCAATGAATAAACAAACTGTGGTGTAAATACACAATGGAATATTATATAGTTGTAAGAAGAAATGAAGTCATTAAGCAGATGACAGCATGAATGAGCCTGGAGGACACTATGTTGAGTGAAGCAAGTCAGACATAAAAGGTCAAATAATGTATGACTGCGCTACTATGAACTAAATATATTTTGTAAACTCATGGAGTTAGTAATTAGACACAGGTCACCAGAAAATAGAACGAAGGTAGAGAATGGAAAACTGTGAGGGTTAAGTTACACAGAAGTGGTAAAAAAGTTGTAAATCTTTGGAAATGAAATGGTGAAAGCAGGTTACAATGTCTGTAACTATTATATAGGTATGACAGTATTGAAAGAGAAAGTCTAAGGACATGTATATTACTAGAAGGAAAACTAAAAAATGTAACATGGGACTATGACATACTGAAACCTCATATGAAATACAAATATGGGTAATTTTGCATATTAAGACTGTTTTTACAAAATATAAATACATATTAACTTGAGAGATAGAAACAGAACAGCAGCTATGTATGGCAGAGAAAGCAGAGAGAGATTGAGTTGATGAGTTTTGTTTGTTCTTTATTTTTTATTTTTATAATTGGAATAATGAAAATGTTCTAATAATGATTGAAGCGGTAAATACGTAACTATGTGATTATGCCAATACCACTGATTGTACACTTTGGATGGATTTATGCTTTATAAATATGTATCAATAAATTAAATAAATTTTTTTAAAAAATGGATTTGTTTTAAAAAAAAAAACACAACAAACACAGCAGAGAATAGAAGTGGAGGATGGATCAGGCAAGGGACAGCAGCACAGAACCCAGAAGAGAACAATGAAATGTATGCCTCTCCCAAGACCCATGTATATGATCCTTTACTGGCCTGTGTCTGAGACAGTTCCAAATGACCAAGCAAGGCAAGAAAAGGAGAAAATGGAAGTTAAGAGCATAGAATTTAGATTCAGACCTGGAATTTAAAACATAAATTTTGGGAAACGGACTTTGGCCCAGTGGTTAGGGTGTCCATCTACCACATGGGAGGCCCGCGGTTCAAACCCCGGGCCTCCTTGACCCGTGTGGAGCTGGACAATATGCAGGGCTGATGCGCACAAGGAGTGCCCGGCCACACAGGGGTGTCCCCCGCAAAGGGGAGCCCCACGCGCAAAGAGTGCACCCGTAAGGAGAGCCGCCCAGCGCGAAAGAAAGTGCAGCCTGCCCAGGAATGGCGCCGCCCACACTTCCCGGGCGCTGACGACAACAGAAGCGGACAAAGAAACAAGACGCAGCAAAAAGACACAGAAAACAGACAACCGGGGGAGGGGAGGGAAATTAAATAAATAAAAATAAATCTTTTAAAAATAAATAAATAAAACAAACTTATCATGAAAAATTCCAAGTACTTTCAAAAGAAGTGAGTATAAAACTGTGTTGTCTAATTCAGTATCTACTAGTCACATTTAGCTGAAATATGGCTTGAAATATGGCTAATCCAAGTTGAGACATGGTATGAATGTAAAAATACCCACTAGATATTAGTATAAGGTTTAGCATTAAAAAAAAGAATGTAAAATATTTCAGAAATTTTTATATTAATTACTTTGGACATGTTGGATTAATTAAAATCTATTATAATCTAACAAAAGATATAATTTCATCTTTCCCATATGATTACCTAGTTATCCCAATATTACTTACCAAAAAGTCATCATTTCCTCACTAATCTGAGATACTGTGTTAGCATATTCCTATTTGCAAATGAGTCTAGTTCTGGACCCTCTATTCTGTTCCAATGGTTTGTGTCAATATCAAACTGTTCTAATTAAAGAGCCTTTATAGAATTTTTACATGTCTAATAGGGCTAGCTCCCCTGATTATTATTCTTCAGAGTTTTCCTGGGTCTCTTTGAAATTACCAAGCTAGAGAGTCATCATATAGATACATTCTCAAAAACAAAAGAAATAACTTAAATCATGGTTCTATTTTATAAAAGTGTTATCAAATCAAAATTTTGACTTAATTATAATACAATCATCACTTTGTTATACTAAAGAGAAAAAATTATGAAAGAAATTGACTAATAAAGGTATCTGTATTAATAAATGGGTAAAATTCTCAAATTGCTTATTAGCTTTTGAAAGAAAAAAAAATTAGCAAATTTCTGGTCAAGTCATGGAAATTACGGAGATTCATCTGCCACACTTCAGTTGGCTGTCACATATGTCTTGGCTAGGCAAGACATTACAAATCTGGGAGATAATCAATTTGTTATTTATTTGTATCATTAAACTGCTAAATTTATTTGAAGTTCACAGAAAAACATACCTGGCAATCCTCTCCAACACCACCAGACTGATTCAGCAAGTGTGTTGTGTCACTCTGGTTTCCGCTTGCATGCCCAAGACGATGCTTAACAGGAACTTTATTAAGGACATATGCACCTGGTGTCTGTGGCTTGCTTATCATCTGGATATATAGAAAAAAACATATACAGTAAAAGTTTAAAAACATGCCTAGGAATGATAAGTTAGCACAGTGATTACTGTGTAAAGGAAGATAAGGAAATAGGAAGGGAAGGGTGTTTCACTTATTTATAAGGTTTTATTTTTTAAGTGAAGTGGTAGATAAACAAATGATTGTCATTATTATTTCTTGAAAGATGAAATAATGTCACAACAAAATGTACACATATAAGTGTATATATTCATAAAGACAAAAATTCCTCATTTTTTATGTCCCCTCCAATATGTAATGCTTTGGAAGACTTAGGGGCTTAATTGATAATAACTTAAAATGGGTAATAGTGCAACATGGCCACCCCCCAAAATATAATGCTATCTTGAGCTGCATTAACAGGACAAGATTAAAGATCATAGAGTAGATGGTATCTCTATTCTTTACACTATTCAGCTGGCACATAGGTGAAGCATTACCAACTCTGGGTCCTAACATAAAGTAGGATATAAAAAAAGAAGATGCATATTTAGATGTAAATGAACAGGATGACGAATGGAGATGAAACCATGTAATGTAAGGAATGTTCCCCCCTAAATCTGAATAAATTAACAAAGCAGAGGAACACCTGGGTGGAGATTATCATCAATTATCTGAATGGCTCTAATGTGTAGTAGTTTGTTTTTTTCCTTCGTTCAAATATGTTTCCAGGAATATGTGCCAGGCATTGTTTTAGCTACTAGGGATAGAATGAATACAACAGACAAAATCCCAATACTCAAGAAGTTTCCATTTCAGATTTAAAAGGAAAAGAATTTTTCTCCACAGGTAAAAGTAGGACAAATGGTGGACACAAGGGAGGTGGTGGATTCTAAATCAAAATAAGTTCTAGATTCAGAAATGTCCCACTGTGAAGGGTTATCATATGTTAGTGTGCTGAGGAATCACTCAGAGTATATTAATGGGTCTTATCCTGTGAAATTAACTCTATAGGTTTGGGAAAGTGAGGCCCAAGAATTTGCATCCAGATAAGGAATTGTGATATATCTAAGAATCACCTGGACCCCTAGAGATTCTAATTCAACAGGCTGGGGATAAAGCCCAAGAATCTCCATTTCTAATAAGCTTCCAAGTGATCAGATGTTGGTGTCTACAGATCAAACTATAAGTAGCACTGATGTAGAAAACCCAAGGACCACAGACTGAGAAACACTGATCTAGAGGGTGGGACAGGATGATCTTTAATTCCCTGTGAACTAGAAGATTACCTTCTGGATACCTCCATGTACCGTTGAGGGAGGAGACTGGGCCACCAGCACCTGCTGCTGATGAAGGTGCTGTGGTAGGTGATGGTGCTGCTGTGACAAGTGACTAAGAGTTTGCTGCTGTTGTAGAAGCAACTGTGTTGGAGACTGCAGTGCTGGTTGCTCATTGTTTTCCCTATGCCACAGGACTCGAATGAATCGATTGTTTAGAACCGCTTCTGTGCTGGAAATGGCTTTCCGGGCCTCCTCATTGGTGAGATATTGAATGAGGGCTGCTTCTGGATCACCCTTAAAAGCAACCTTTAAGAAAAACAAAGCAAAACCAAAAAAGACAGAAATTAACAGTTAAATGCAAATAAATTATTGGTAAATGATTCAGAAGCAGAAAACAGTCTCCTAAAATCCATTGTGAATCCTTTGTAAATTAAATTTTATATTCCCCAAAAGATGACATAAATATCTCAAAATTATATATGGGAATCAGATAAACTATTTAAAAAACAATCCAGTTATTACCTGACTACTTTGAAAATTCAAGTTAAGTTAGATTCTGTCCTGTTACCTTTTTTTTTTTCCAGGAGACATGGGGGATTGAACCCAGGACCTCATACATGTGAAGCAGGCATTCGACCACTAAAGTACATCCACTCTTCCTCCCCGTATCTTACATTCATCAAATAAATTCCAGAGATACACCCAGGACAACTAACAAGGTCATGATGATGGACAACGCCCCTCCCAAGGACAGAGAGTGTCTGCAAATGCAAGCAAGATATTTTTATCCATCTGCTATTCACCTGCCCCATGGGATCTAAACCCCCTCTCAATTAGAAACAGACTGGGCATCACCATCCCAAAATCCTCAAGATTGAGGAATGAACAATTGTCTAAAGTAAACTTATTATAATTCTATTATAAACTTAATATTATTTTAGCAATGGAAGAATTTTTATCAATGATATAAAGGCTGTGGCCACCAAAGGTTCTGATGAGAGGGAGAGGGAAGAATGGGTGTTAACATGGGGGCATTTTGGGGATGTTGGAAATGTCCGCAGGACATTGCAATGATGGATATGGGCCATTATATATTTTTTCATAACCTACAAAATTTTGCAGGACAGACTGTAAACTATAATATAAGCTACAGACCATGGTTAGTAGCAATGCTCCAATATGTGTTCAAGTATAAGAAATGTACCACACTAATGACGGATGTTGTTAATGTGGAAAAATGTGGAAAGGAGAGGGGGTGAGGCACATGGGAATCCCCTGTATTTTTAATGGAACATTTATGTAATCTAAAGCTTCGTTTAAAAAAATTTTTTTTTTTAAATTCAAGAGGGGAAACGGACTTGGCCCAGTGGTTAGGGCGTCCGTCTACCACATGGGAGGTCCGCGGTTCAAACCCCGGGCCTCCTTGACCCGTGTGCAGCTGGCCCATGCGCAGTGCTGATGCGCACAAGGAGTGCCATGCCACGCAGGGGTGTCCCTCGCACAGGGGAGCCCCATGCGCAAGGAGTGCGCCCCGTAAGGAGAGCCACCCAGCGCGAAAGAAAGTGCAGCCTGCCAAGGAATGGCACCACCCACACTTCCCGTGCCGCTGACAACAATAGAAGCGGACAAAGAAACAAGACACAGCAAATGGACACAGAGAACAGACAACCGGGGGAGGGGGGGAATTAAATAAATAAATATTTAAAAAAAAAAAAAAGAGAAAACATTTTATGGCAACAAAAATTGTAAACCATAAAAATTCTGGGTAAAAGAAAGTGAGTATCTATAAAATCCTAGGATATAGAAAGTCTTTTTAAGTATAACTTAAAATGTAGAATCCTTAAAGACAAAAAGCAAACGATTTGACCATACAAAATTTTAAATTTCTGTCATCAATAAATGCCATAAACAAATTAGATAGCAAATGGAAACACCATTTTTAACATATATGGCAAGTAAAGATTTGGTAAAGAATTATTATAAATAATAAAGAACAAATACTTAAATTTAAAAATGGGCAAAAACAATGGACAAGAACTGTAAATGGTCTATATAAAGAAGAATCTGAGGATTAAAAAAATACAAATTAAAACAAGTATAATTTTTATCAAATTGGTTTAAAAAAATTTTAATGGACCTGTATACAATATTGATGGGGTTGTATATTCTGCACTTGGGAGTATCAACTGGAACAATTCTTTTGGAGAATAGTGTCACAGTTAAAATCAAAAGTCTTGAAATTTATATACCCCTTAATTCAGCAAGATATCATTAAAAAGGTAACAAATGGTCTATCGACATGGAAGCTCATCACAGCATTGTTTTTATATAAATTAACAGAAATAACATCAATTCCCAACAACAGAGACTACTTCAATAAATTTTGGCTCTTCTATATTAAGCCATCTATAATTTTTTAAATATCATAAAGAATATTTAACAACCTAGGAAATTTTTAAGAGAAAAAAAGTAGAGACATTTAGTATGATAACATTTTTCAAAAATGTTTAAGTATATGAAAACATCTTTAAAAAGAAAAGTATGCCCATGTCTGGGATTGTGTACTTTTTTTCCCTCTTCTTTTATTTTTTTATTTTTTTTATTTTTTATTTTTTAAAGATTTATTTATTTATTTAATTTCCCCCCTCCCCTGGTTGACTGTTCTTGGTGTCTATTTGTTGTTGCGTCTTGTTTCTTTGTCTGCTTTTGTTTCTTTGTCCGCTTCTGTTGTCGTCAGCGGCACAAGAAGTGTGGGCGGCGCCATTCCTGGGCAGGCTGCACTTTTCTTTTCACGCTGGGCGGCTTTCCTCACGGGCGCACTCCTTGCGCGTGGGGGCTCCCCCACGTGGGGGACACCCTTGCGTGGCACGGCACTCCTTGCGCGCATCAGCACTGCGCATGGCCAGCTCCACACGGGTCGAGGAGGCCCGGGGTTTGAACCGCGGACCTCCCATATGGTAGACGGACGCCCTAACCACTGGACCAAAGTCTGTTTTCCCTCCCTCTTCTTAATAAACTCTTTACTCCCTTGCCTAAAAAAAAGTATGTATGTTTATATGTATTTTTCCATATAAATAAATAACAAAAGTATGTCTTTTCATCAAAAGATGAGCAGTGGCAAGATTTGGGTGATTTAATTTTCACTTGTGTTTAACATATTTTCAATTTTTGTAAAACCAGACATATAATGACACAGCACTCAGGGAAAAAACTGCTCAAAAATCTCTCATAGAGACAAACAACAAGATGGAGGCAGAGTACGGCGCTCCTAGAGTCAGCTCGTGCCACAGGGCAGTTAGTAATCACCCAGGGCTATCTAGAGTACCTGTTTGGGGGCTCCAGGAGACCAGAAGGGCATCCTGCAACATTCTTGAAAGAATGGAAGTAGGAGACTGCCCATCTGCAGAGAAGATTAGAAATAGAGCACTCTAGACCCTAGAAGCTAGTGCCCATCCTCCACTGGCAGCATAAACTGCCTAGGGAGCTATTCCACAGCTGGAATTGGAAACTCCACTTTCCAAAAACAGGGGAGGAAAAGAAGACTGGACACAAACTTCAGCTACTGATTAGTAAATTTGGTGGGCTATAGTATAATACTAAAATCAGCTCAAGTTAGAACCTATCCAAGTCAGAAAGAAGCTGGTAGCTGCCATTTTAACTCTACCCCTGGCTTCTTTCACCTGGATTGGCCTGCAGCCCTAAGCTAGGCTTTACCCCACTCCTAGCAGGCAGGAGGCTGGTAGGGCCTGTATCAGCCTTTCCGGGTAATTGCAGGTACATTCGGTTAGCACAGACTGAATAGTAAGAAGTCTACTGGGTTTTGGACTAGCATGGCATAACTGCTGACCACACTTGCAGCTCCATCCCCAACCCTGGCAAAGGAGGAAGGAGCATGATGCTTCATCAGTCTCTCTGGGCAACTATACGCTAGGCCTGTACAACTTGGATTATTACACACAGCTGTGGCTCTGTCCCTACCCCTGGAAAAGGGGAAGTTGGGAGAAGCTTCACTGGTCCCTGGGGCAATAAGGGCAGCCTGAGCCTCCACAGCTTATAGCACCAACTACATCTTTGGCTCCTACTACACAATGAACAAAGGAGAAAAGGCAAGAAAGCCCTAAACTAAAGAGAGACACTGCACCCAGAATAAATATATCTAGTAAGCCAGATGCCAAGACACCAACAAAAAATTACAATCCACACCAAGAAACAGGAAGATATGGCCCAGTCAAAGGAACAAGCCTCCAGATGACATAAAGGAGTTGAGACAACTAATCACAGATGTTTAAACAAATCAATAAGACGGCTGAAGAGATTAAGGATACTAAGAAGAAGGTGGACGAGCACCAAGAAGAAACTGAAAGCATACATAGAAAACAGCAGGTCTTACAGATATGAAAGGTGCAATAAATGAAATTTAAAATGCACTAGAATCATGTAACCGCAGATTTGAGGAGGCAGAAGAAAGAACTGGTGAGCGTGAAGAAATGGTCTCCAAAAGTGAACATACAAAAGAATGGATGAAGAAAAGAATGGAAAAATTGAACAAGGTCTCAGAGAACTAAACAACAGTAAGAGATGTGCAATCATACGTGTCATGGGTGTCCCAGAAGGAAAAGAGGAGGGAAAAAGAGCAAAAGGAATATTTGGAGAAATAATGGTAGAAAATTTCCCAACCACATCGAAGGACATGGGTATCTATGTCCAAGAAGCACGATGTACTCCCATCCAAATAAATCCAAACAGACCAACTCAGAGACATATACTAATCAGAATGTCAAACGTCAAAGACAAGGAAAGAATTCTGAGTGCAGGAAGAGAAAAGCAATGCATAATATATAAGGGGTACCCAATAAGAATAAGTGCTGATTTCTCATCAAAAACCATGGAGACAAGAAGACAGTGGTATAATATATCTAAGATCCTGCAAGTGAAAAATTTCCAGCCACAAATCTTTTATCTGGCAAGACTATCTCTCAAAAAATGAAGTTAAAGTTTAGAATATTCACAGATAAACAGAAACTGAGAGAGTTTGAAACCAAGAGACTGCCTTTGCAGGAAATACTAAAGGGTATGCTACAGTCTGACAAGAAAAGACAGGAAAGTCTCAGAAGAGACTCTAGAAATGAAGACTATACCAGTAAAAGTAACTAAAATCTCAAAAGAATGGTGAAAATAAAATACAACAGATAAAACCCAAAGGTCAAAATGGGTGAAATAAGAACTTCCTTTACAGTAATAACACTGTCAATGGATTAAAATCTTTAATCAAAAGACACAGACTGGCAGAATGGTAAGAAAATATGAGCTACCTATACGCTGTCTGCAAGAGACTCACCTGAGACCCAAAGTTACCAATAGATTCTAAGTGAAAGACTGGAAAAATATAGTCTATGTATGAAGTAACCTAAAAAAAAAAGAAAAAGAAAAAAAAAAAAAAGAAAAGCCACAGTAGCTATACTTATATCAGATGAAATAGGCTTTAAAAGAAATTAGTAGGGGCATTATCATAGTGGGTAGAGATTCACACAATAACCAAAAGAATACTGAAGTCCCATCTTGGGGAGCTCTGCCACATTCTCTACTGGAACAGCAACAATCCCCGAAGTGCAGGGCAATGACTAGTGCAGAAGGATGGTCCACTGACAGGCCTTTAATATTGACGATTATGCTTATGAGCTTTGCTCTTGAAATTACAGCTTAGCCTAGTCCTACAGGGTGCCTAAGAGTTACCTCCTGAGAGCCTCCTTGTTGCTCAAATGTGGCCTCTCTCTAAGCCAAACTCAGCATATAAATGCATTACTTTCCCCCCCAGTGTGGGACATGACTCCTGGGGATAAGCTTCCCTGGCACCAAGAGATTACTACCACCAACTAGCACCAACTAGCAATGCAACTAGAAAAAGACCTTGAATAAAAGGGAGAAAAGGTAATGAAATGAGTTTACATGGCTAAGAGACTTCAAAGTGAGTTAGGTCATCCCAGAGGTAATGCTTATGGATGTCTCAGCAGTATCTAATAGGCTGCCAAAGTAGATACTACCATAAATAGTGGGGCACCTGAGGGTTCCAGAGACACCCAGGTCCTACAGTCATGGCAGATAGCTCTGAAGTCTGATGCCTTGCCAGTGGGCCCTACTTTGGAGTTCATGCTCCCCAGTGTGACAGAGTTGGACTCAGTTGTGACTTCTCTACACATGCTTCTTCTGCCCCTTCTATTTGAATCTATATTTTATGCTGGAGTTGGTAGGTGTACGTCCAAGACACTTGAATCTTTGGGCTATGCATGTGCCAACTGGGCCCTATGTCTCAGCAGAGTTGCAACACGTACTCACCAGTTCACGGAACTCACCCAGGACAAGTAACAAGGAGATGAGGATGGACAACCACCATATCAAGGAACAGAGAGAGTCTACAACTGCAAGCAAGAGAGTCCCATCCATGAGCCGCATGAGATCAAGGTCCCCTCTCAATGAGAGGTGGAGAGGGCATCACCATCCCAGAATCCTCAGGATTGGGGAATAAAATATGGACTAGAGTGGATTTACTGGCATTCTACTATAGATTTACAGGGATTCTAGCAATGGAATAAATTTTATCTTTGATGTGGAGACAGTGGCCACTGGAGATGCTGAAGGCAGGGAGAGGGAAAAAGAAGTATAATATCGGGTCATTTTTGGGACTTAGAACTGTACTGACTGCCATTGCATGACAGACACTAGCCATTATATATACTGCCATAACCTACAATATTCAGTGGGAGAGAGTGCAAACTACAATGTAAACTATAATCCATGCTTAGTGGCAATGCTCCAAATGTGTTCATCAATTGAAATGAATGTATCATTCTAAGAAAAGAGGTTGTTAATGTGGGGAAGAATGGGAAGTGTGGGGAGTAGGGCATATTTGTTTGCGTAAAATTTTGTGTAATGTAAGTATCTTTTAAAAAATATATAAAAGAAACTAGTAATGCACAATCTGATAAGGAAGTCAGGGGAAAAAATTCCATTTACAACAGCAACTAAAAGAATCAAATATTAGGAATAAATTTAACTAACGATGTACAGCACTTGTTCTCAGAAAACTACAACTCATTGTTAAAAGAAATTTAAAAAGACCTAAATGACTGGAAGAACATTCCATGCTTATGGATGGGAAGACTAAATATCATTAAGATACCAACTTTACCCAAATTGTTTATGCAGATTCAATGCAATACCGATAAAAATTCCACCATTTCAAAAAACAAATGGAAAACAGATCATCAAATTCATTTGGAAGAATAAGGGGTCCTGAATAGCCAGAAACATCTTACAAAGGAAACACGAAGTTGGAGGACTCTCACTTCCAGACTTTAAAAATCATATTACCTTGATTCAGTGGAAAAAACAGCATGGTACTGGCATAAAGACAGACACATAGACCAAATAAACTGAACTGATGGTTCAGAAACAGACCTTCACATCTATGGTCAAGTGATTTTATAACAAATGTCTCACAATGCAAGGTGTTGGTGGTGGGCTGATGTATGGTATCCCTATATGATGTTATGCATGTTTGCTTTGTAAGTTCACAACTTTTACTACACACTTGTTTATGCTTGTTCATGTATAAATGATATAAAAACTAATAACATTAATAATATATAGGGTGGGTTGGCGGAAAAAAACACCAAATGTAGGATACTTTGGTTAGTATTAATATTTTGAGGATGCTCTTTAATCATTAGTTAAAAATGTTTCACAACAATGCAAGGTACTGGTAGTAGGATAAGGTATGAGAGCCCTGTATGATATTATATATGTTTGTTTTATAAGTTTACAACTATTACTGTAGACTTACTGTTTAAGTACATTTATATGAGTGATATGCTTCAATAATTTTTTAAAAGGGGAAAAAAACCTCTCATAAAGAATACTTTGGGACATTTCATTGAAATACCAAGTCTCCTAGTACTACCTTATTAAATTCAGTTACGTAAATTGTATTTTGGTTTGATGCCTACACTTAAGTACTAGGGGTAACACACTGAAACTAGCCTTCAAGTACCCTCAATTACAGCATAACACCTGGCCACAAATTTATAAATCCAAATATTTAACAAGTAGACAGCAAAATATAAAAACTATAGTTTATGTGATTTTAGATAGCATATTTAACTGCCTAGAATTGTGAAAATTAGAATCATACGTAACAGATTATTTCAAAATAAAAGAGTCAGTTAGTAGACAAGATGACAATCTTAGAAATTAGTAAAAACCTCAGCTCCCAATTAGAAATCTCAAAGAGATTTAAAAAATAAAGTCATTTGTTCAAGATAGAACTATAAACAAGAAAGGAGTACCTAGCCCAGTGTCTTTCAGGAAGAAGTTGCAGAAAAGAAACAAGAAATCACAAGAACGAATTCAGCTTAAACAGTCATCGTAAAGGTGGATATATATGCAAATGTGTGTGTGTGCGTGCATGCATATATATATATATATATAACATATATAACATATAACATATATAACATATACATATATAGAACAGTTTTCAATACTTAGCACGGATACCCACAAAGTGCCCAGATTCCATCACTAATACAGCCACATTTACCTGGATGTTAACAATAGTTCCAAATTTGCTGAAGTGTTCATTGAGCTTGGTAATGTTGTTCAATTCCTGAGGGATTTTCTTGACTTCTAATTTGGTGTTTGTATACTGATTCTTTCGCAAGAATCCTGGTTTACTCTGATTGTTATTCCCTTGCCTGAAAGGAATATTAATAGATCTTGGTTAATTTTCTCAACTCATGCCTAGCCAAAGGATATGTCACTAAAGAATGTAAGGTAACATTTATCAAAACATGTCTTTTGCAAAACCTTAACATTCTTCAGAAATCACTAATTTTCACATCATCCTGATTACATGGGTACAGAACATTTTATAAACAGAGAGAAAGAAGAGTAAAATAGCAAATGATTATAAAAAGTAGAAGCCTGAGACTAAAAATCAGATGCTAAAAAGAGCCACCACAATTTTCAAAGAGTCAAATTAAAGCAAGAATAGAGCAGAATAGAACATCATTTTTTATGGTGCTTTTTTAAAACTTCTGAAAAGGTACTGAACCTTTTTCTTCTTTTCTATTCAATTCCAGTGTCTTAATGATTTTTAATGTTGGGTTAAGTATAGAAATAGGTAAAACTTTATAATATCTATTATGAATATTGTAGTTTTTTTTATTTTTAGGACTTTCTAAAGATGCTCTTGGAACCCTACCTTTGAGACACAGTTTGAAAAGTACTGATAAATGACAACTCAAGTATACAAATTTACTAATGCAATATCATAACAAAAGCATTAATTAACAAATGATCTTACTTTCCCAGCCATGGTTTCTTTGTGAGTGGCCCTTCCAAACCACTCACAACTCTTTTCCGGCTATCTGGTTCAAGAACTACTCTGGTTATGTTGCTATTAACTGAAACAGGAACTGGTGGTTCAGTCTGGATGACAATGTTAGCAGCTGTTGAATACACACAAAAAAATCAGATTACTGATAATGCACTGTATTTGGGGAGTTTTACACAATTAAAATATTTGGTTCAAAAGCTAAAAGGCACTGCAAATGGTGTTCTTCTACTATAATTTACTTATCAGAAATGCCTAACAAAATGATCAACTGCCTCCTTTTTAAAAAAAATAGAACATCCAAGTTTATAAAAAGGCAATCTCCAATGTAATAACTGTTTTAGACAAGGATTATCAATGGACGTAAAACATATCAGAGAAAAGTTGTTTTGGAGAACAAGATCTTCATTGTGAGTATTACTCACTTTACAATGGAGAGATCTAGTGGTTATCATAAACCTTAGGCAAGCAATCAAACAGCATCTTCATAGACATTCTGACGTTATTTGCCTTCTGATGTGATTTAACAAGAAGCTCACTACATTATCAGAACTGTATCTTAAGATATTATGGAATTATGATCTTATGTGTAGCAATGATATTGTGCTTATATGGGACTATATCTTATTCTTAGATATAAGCTAAAAATTTAAGAATAAAATTCATGATGCCTACAACAATTTCAAGTAATTCAATAAAAAAAAAAGAAGAGAGAGGACATACACATATTAGTGAGTATATGCATGCTCAAATTTCAAAATGTTACACCACTGGTGAATGTAGACAAAGGTATTTACATTCACCAGTGGTGTAATATTTTACACTTCTTTTGATTTTCTGTAGGTCTGAAATTCTTCAAACTAAAAAGCTGGGAGAAAGAATTCAAAGCCAATATTATATATTGGTACACTTCTCCCACAACAATTAAGACTGAAATCTATGAGAAACTGACCTTAAGCTGGTTGCCTGTGGGTGGGGGAAGGTATTTTAAAAAAGAAAATAACACAAAACTATGCCTGCTACATTCTGTTTCCTGAGTTATCTTCAGCAACTCCAACAAAAATAAAATAAGCAGCAAAGAAAAACATATTAGGGTGAGATGTCAGGATAGGGATGGCATGGAGAGTGCTATGTGCCATTTAACCTGTGTAACACGGAAACCACGATATAACCATTCATATAATATAGATGTCTTTTTTTTTTTTTTTTAAGATTTTTAAATTTACTTCTCGCCCTCCCATCCCGACCCCCATGGTCTGCTATATGTATCCATTTGCTGTAATTTTTCTGTGTCTCCTTGTATTCTCATTAGGTGGCTCCAAGAACCAATCCTGGGACCTTCCGGAGTGTGAGAGAAGCAATCATTCTCTTGCACCACCTCAGCTCCCGGTTCTGCTACATCTCTTACTGTCTCTCCTCTGTGTCTCTTGTTTTGCCATCTTGCTGTGTCAGCTCTCTGCATTGGCCAGCACTCCTGCGGCGGTGGTCCTGGGCACCAAACCCTGGACCTCCTATATGGTAAACGGGAGCCAACTGCTTGAGTCACATCCACTTCCCATAACATATATTTCTTATAGCCCAGAAACTCCATTAGACTCTGGGTATAAATTAGTGAATAAAATAGGTATGATCCCTGTTCCCATACAGTTTATGATTGCAGAAGGGTAACTGATAGCAATTATTGTGATGGCATGATGCACTCTAGAATTTGAGACCTATTATCTCTTCCCTAAAAGTTATTACCACCTGGCATTGCCTAATGTTTTTCATTATTTAAGTGCCTTATAGAAAGGGAACAAGATATAGCTAAAGGTTCAGTTGCCCAAGATGACATAGCAAGCCTGTGGTATACGACCCATTTGCTTTCTTCACTGAAAAAATTGAGAGAAATTATCTTGATCGTGGTGTATAATCTGTATAGACAGACCAGGCTAGAAACAAAGGGAAGACTTAAAATTACCGAGAAAATGATCTCCCACTAATTTCAGGTAATTTGGTAATAACATATTATTACAGCATAGATGGTAAGAGTATATCCTTTGGAATCAGATAGACCTGGGTTCAAATTCCAGTTCTGCTACTTATTAGTATATGAACTTGGGCAAATTCTTTAACCTCTCTAAGCCTCTGTCTTCATCTATAAAAAAGAAAAAAATAGCACCTCTTCTGTGTTGTAAGGAGTATAAGAAATAATACTACATGTAAATGTATTTGGTATAATCCTCATGCAAAATCTGTTAACTTGTAGTAACAACTGTGAAATTAATTACAGTAAAGTTAACTTTTAAAAAGTTAACAAAATCAGGATAGGAAAGAAGGTAAGAACAAGAAAATGGTTGCCATATGATTAAACCATAAAAATAGTGTCAAGATGGCCCATGGCCAGTCACTCAAAATCTAATCATAATAGTAAGTTAGAAACTGGAATCTCACCCCTTTTTTCAGGGGTGGGGGATAGGGATGGACATTAACTCATGTTAAATGTTAATGCTTGCATTAAATACTGGGTTTGCTTTATTTTTAAGATTTGTGACTATACTTTGTATAGGTTCTAGAATATGGTTGTAATCACAGGTTCTAAAAATCATCAAATGATACTTTTACTGCAGTACATAAGGTTCTCAATGTTATTAGTATTAAATTTTAATGGTCATTTAAGAGTCTTAAATGATATGTTTTTTGAAGGGAAGGGGCCATGTCTTTTCATCTTTCTATACCCAATATTTAGCCTAGTACACAGCTAAAATAGTCTACAATCCTACCCAAAAAAGCTATTAAGTAACATTATATGTGTTTAAAAATAAAGAGTCTAATTATAGCTTTAAAATAAAATTTGGAGATAAAGTTATCTAAACATATTTGAGATAATTACTCACAGTACCCTTCAAAAAACATACTGTGTATTTTTAGACTTCAATCTCCTCAAGTGAAGTGAGAAATGCAAACGCAATAACCATACCTAGCAACTGCATAACAATTAACCTCAGAAAAATTTCAAGGCATTCTCACCTCTTGGATTTGCATCCATATCTCCAGATGTTAGGCCAATCAGGTTTGGGCGTTGTGTCTGTGTTCTTGAAAAAAATTGTCTGTACTGAGATCTACCAGAACTGGTAATACTAGGAGCTTCTGGGTTATAACCATCTGGTTCATATGTATCTGAGAGGAGACGAAACAAAAACAAACAACAAATCAGAAATATTATAGTTAAACTGTTCCTGACTATTATAAAATGAACAATTTCCAAAATATTTGTTTTCTTCAATAAATATTATCATATCAACCCATGCATTCTCTTTTTGATTTATAGTACATGGATACACCTTTCGGCAATAAAAGAAAAAACAGCTCCTGTTACAAAACATTGATATAAATCCATTCACCATTCCTACATGCTGATATATTTCCAGATTCATTCACCTAGCCATTCTTATCTTGTATTAACAAACTGATTCAAATTTCAATGTACATTTTTTAAAGAAAATTTGTTTTCATGTACCTGATACCATATTGAAAGACTGGTTGAGTTTCATGTTATCTATCATATCCTACCAATTCCTAGGTACTTTTTTAACTAGGGAAAAAATCAATCTACTCATCTGACCATCTGAACTTTAAACAGGAGATAAAATAGCTGGTGTCATACATAAAACAAATTCCAAATGGAACAGCCAAGAAATAATTTTATATCTATAAATATAATAATCTTGCCACCACCTTTCTCATCAATGCCACTTTTGATGTGTTTTCTCTACAAATCAAATTTTAACTTTTAAAATTCTAATGCTAAATAACTATTTCTTTAGAATTAAAAAAAAATTCGGAAAGTGTTCATCTCTAAATGGTATATATCCTCTTCATCCTAACGTAAAATGAAAGTCAATTAAGATTGACTAAAGACACTGATATTTAGAACTATGATTTAGGAGTCTGTACCTCTTTTACTTTTTTAATGGACAAATGTCTTATGTTGTTCACATTAAGTTTCAACCACAAGGTAAGATATATTGAAATCTTTATTATTGGTCAATCCCTTCTATGATTCAGAGTACAAGATCTGCAAATTATGATAAAGAGTTTTCAGCTACTACTCAGTACTCCTGACATAAAATCTACAGTGAAGGCCACAGAAAGTTTTAAATAAGGTTCATAATCAAATGACCTTTTTCGATAAAATTCTGGGAATATGCAGTACTGCAAGAAACTTAATCTTTTAATAAATTATGATGAACTGAGATTTAAAGGTGAGGTAAAAAATGTTTAAAACCCCTTGAGATATCCACAAAACACTCCATAAATCCTCAAAAAGCACATGCTAAGTAAGAGATGGAAGAGTTTTCAAGAATCACTACATTATACCCAGCAAGGGGCAGAGGGAAAAAAACATGTTCATCCATTGTAAGAAAAAAGAAGTTTGTTTTTGTTTCATTTTAAAGAAAGATTAACCTACTTTTTCTTGTAATGTAGGTTCTTATCTAACAGATTAGAAATTAGCTCAGAACTAACATAGCTTGTTACCCAGGAACTAAAAGTAAATACAGAGGACACCAGAGATGACAGACACAGGAGGCCTAATCATGTAGCAGTCACTAGGGAAAAATGAAAAAAGCAGAGGAACAGAAAATAAAACTACCTAAGAGCTTTAATGTGAATTTGTGGCTGCAGATCAGGATTCCAGGTCACCTCTTAGGCTGGCCAGCTTAAGGAACAAAAGATTAGCAAAGTAAATGGCCATCTGTAGCAAAGCTTACCTGGGACCAGAGGGGTGGGGCTGGAGACTGAGGTATGGTACCCAATGGAAGATCCCATAAGGTTGCGAGGTGGCACCAAACGAGCTGCCAACAGAGGAGGCGGCGTCCCCAACTGAAGTCGCTCAGATGCAGCAGCACCATGTTCACGAGAGTACATGGGCTGTCCTAGAGAGAAAAGAATGGGAGAACAGCTGGGATTAAGTCACAAGCTTCTCTTAAATAATGATGTACTTCCCAGTCAAGAACAAAGAAATTATACCAAAAACAGTAGATGAAGGAGAGGTTACTGATTCTTTCTAATTCAAAAAAGGTCAAGGAACTAGTTGCATCATGGTATAAAGAAAGAGTAATAATTGGGTAGTACGACTGTATAATCTCTTCTTTTACAATCTTACATGGGAGAGCCATGTACTTATTTAACCCAAAGCTAAAAATTCAGCTGCTTCAAGTTATCAGGCAAAGGATCCCTGAGGTATTATTACACAGAATTTTGAATCCAATGAGACATGCAGATAATACACTGTCACATCCATTTAAAGAAAAACAAAAACTCTCCCCCCATCCACACAATTTCAGGTTTGTACAAAATATACTTGCGAATGGAAAAAAGGGTAATAATAAAGGAATTAAAAACAAAAATAAAGACTACCACAAGCATATCTCACAGAGAATAAGAAATGTTCAAGAGGGAAAAAAGTTAACAAGATAGTAAAAATGTTATCCCCCTGAACAGGTAGATAACAAATGCAGATGTAAGCCTTCTGGATTATTGTGATTAATAGATAAAAGAAAAAATGGCAGAATCCTAGATAAACAGATTAGCCACTATACATATGGAATTACTATACATATTAGAAACCATTTTTTTAAAGAAAACATATTTAGGGTTTACAAATATTGTTGCAAGAATGTCAGGCACAAAGAAGCAGAACAAGATTTTAAAAAAAGATAAGGTATCAAGGAGCAAAACTTCCATTTGGTCATTTAATACTATCTTTTGTACTGACTATCCCACATGACACATACTTATGAGGCTTACGTCAGTATTTTATATCCAATTCAGACATTCACTATGTGACACAAGAAAAATAAAGTGGATGAGATTTTTTTACACTTGAGGGAATGACCTTAAAATTGTAAAATTTCTGAAGACTTTTAACAAAGCTTAACAGGACATGCTACAGAGTAATCATTTGATTTCAAAGTAAATGTTGAGGAGAAATAAATGTGCTAAATATTACTACACTTCTCTTCCCATATATGGAGCAAAGGAGGAGGTGACAAATCATATTTGCTATAGATAACATGACTGTTACTTGACATCAACCCTTTCCAAAATCTACATTAAAAAAGAAGCAATCAATCATACATTACAAAAACAATTTTGGCATATCCTCAATAATCTAAAAATAGTTGTAATCATGACCTATGGCAGAGAATTCCTTGCTAACAGTACCCTATCAACAGAACAAAGTAGCATGCTAAAGAGAAAAATCTCGGTCTTTATAACTGGTTTAAATTTATGATATAGCACTCAAATGAACTAAAAATATCTAATCAATGTCGCAAAGTAAATTAGAAACTAAAAGGCCATTGCACATAATCTATTTTTAAAACAAATGACAAAGAATATGCACTCAAACACTTCAGAAAGATGGTTGTTTATCCAAATGAAGCATGATTTTCTTAAACAATGCCTACTATAAACACTATTTTACTAAAAGAAACCCAGGTTCCTCAGATAAATGGCTGACTCTAGATCTGGGCAGAAAATATATAAGATGAGCCTGGATATACCTTGGTACATTTTGTTTTTCCAGAAGTAAGACAGCTAACAAAGACCCTGACATCATACACACACACACACACACACACACACACAAAATAAAAAACCCCAAAAGACCCTGGCATCACACACACACACACACACACAAAACAAAAAACCCCAAAACCCCAAAGAGTAAACATGAAGAGTTACCCCTGGTAAAAGATGAGTCAATTTGAACATCAAAAAGGACTGTAATAGGCAAAAACATGTCAACTATTGAGAGTCCATGAACTCATGATATTTTTAAAAAAATACAGTGGTCACCCTTTGGAAAATACTAGGGAATGCTGGAATATTCTCTTTTTGTTGCGTCATCTTGCTGCGTCAGCTCTCCACGTGTGCAGTGCCACTCTCGGTAAAACTGCATTTTCACGCGGGGTGGCTCTCTTTATGTGGTGCACTCCTTTGTGTGGGGCTCCCCTACTCGGGGAATACCCCTGTGTGGCACAGCACTCCTTGCATGCATCAGCACTGCGTGTGGGCCAGCTCACCACATGGGCCAGGAGGCCCTGGGTTTGAACCCTGGACCTCCCATATGGTAGGCAGAAATTCTATCAGTTGAGCCAAATTCGCTTCCCTGTGTATGGATTTAATCCTTACGTTTGAGAGATATGTACTTTAAGTTTTTCCAGAAGAAACGTTATGTTTGGGACTTGCTGTAAAATAATCAAATCAGTGGTAGTTTATAAATAATAGCAAGATTCCATGTTGAAAATCACTGAAGGGTACGGAGAATCAATTTACTACCTCTCTCCTTTTGTGCATATTTGAAATTTTCCATATATTCAGTTTTTTTATACATCAGAAACAGGTTATAATAATAGTGAAAATGAACCAGTCAGAATTGTATTCAAATTCGTTTTGGTCAGTCATGAGACCAACTGAGTAATCCCAAACTACAACATCCCCATCAATCAAAATTCATGTTCTTATCCCTTTTTTTTTTTTTTTAAAGATTTACTTATTTCCTGTGCCGCTCCCCCCACTTCATTCTTTTGTGCTCGCTGTCTGCTCTCTGTGTCCATTCACTGTGTGTTCTTCTGTTCTGCTTGTCTTCTCTTTAAGCAGCACCAGAAATGATTCTGGGACCTTCTGGAGTGGGAGAGAGACACTCAATCTCTCATGTCACCTCAGTTCCCTTATCTGCTCCGTCTCTTATTGTCTCTCCTGTGTCTCTTTTTGTTGCGTCATCTTGCTGCGCCAGCTCTCCAAGTGGCCAGCACTCCGTGTGGGCCAGCTCACCACACGGGCTAGCTTACCTTCACCAGGAGACCCCGGGAATAAAACCCTGGATCTCCCATATGGTAGACAGGAGCCCAATCACTTGAGCCACATCCACTTCCCACATGGTGTCATCTGAACTTGTTCATACATATTACATGCCTAATACTAATATTTTTACATTCTCAATATTAACTCTAGTTAGCTGAAGAAAGTCTTTATTCAAACAAATTTTGGCCATTCTGTGTAATTTTCCTGATTTTTGTCTCTTAGGAGTATTCACAGAAAAAATAATTTAGATAAATTTTAAACTAAACACTCAAATCTAAAGCTAATAATTTCAACAGTTATGCCTTCTAAATACTGGCCATATTTTTCATGCGTCTTCTCTGTGAGAATATGTGATCCTGCAAATTTCTGTCATCCCTAGGCCTAAACGGTGCCTGGTGCATAGTAGGAATTCAATAGTTGTTGAAAGAAGACATAAAAGCTTATCTATTAAAAGTACCCAATCATCTGGATGAACACTTATAAATGAAAATGGGTAATATGACAGCTAATGAAACACAAACCAAAGTAAATGAACAGGGAGAAAAATTCTAGATGATACACAAGGATTCTACTGGAAATGGATTCATTCTTCTAGACATCAAACTTCATTATTCTGCACAGAAAAATGTTACACATTCACAGAATTATATGGAAAGTTTAGGAATATAGTGTTTCAATAATTTTACAAAGTTAATACTAAGAAAAGTATTTTCTGGAAGATAAAGATTATGTATGTAACCTCCTTTGAAGAGTGATAAATGCCTAAGAATCACTGACCAGAATCCCAAGATGTTAAATCCTCTTCTTACTTTTTCACACATCCAGTATAGGAAACTTAGCAGTTATAAAATATTTTTACTATTCATCTTAAAATAAGGAGAAGAAACAGAGCAAAGAAAAAAAAAGCATTTGTTACCTCAATATTTTATATTAATAGTCTTATAAAAATCCAAAAACATACACTGAGTTGGTGGCTTCACATCTGGAGCAAAATGCTTAGGAACTTCAGAGGAAAACATGATTTTAAAAGGTATATGTCAGGGAAGCAGATGGGGCTCAAGCAGTTGGGCACCCACCTTCCATATGGGAGGTCTTGGGTTCAGGTCCCAATGCCTCCTAAAAAAAAAAAAAAAAAAGACGACAAGCACACAGAGAGTAGATAGCAAGTGCAAAACAACAAGGGAGTAGGGAGACAGAAGTAAAATATATCTTTAAAAAAATGAAAACTGGAAAAAAAGGTATATGACAGGGAGTGATGTGGTTCAGCGGTTGAGAGCCAGCTTCCCACATACAGGGTACTGGGTTCAATCCATGGCCCCGGTACCTCAAAAAAAAAAAATTTTTTTTTCAACTGTCCTCTTTCAGAACAAATGACAAATGCAGTCTAAAGGAAGGTTTAATTTTGGCAAAATTAGTTCCTTTGTCACCTATGTTTCTGCAGCACTCTGATCTTTAGCTATTACAAGAAAATGCACTGTGGTTTTGTTTTTTTTTTAATGTTTTTTCCCACTATTAGATATTTTAGCTTCTTAAGAATGACTTCTTATTCATCTGCATATTTCCAGTACTTAGTACTGAGCAGACTCTTACTTCTACCTCCAAAAACTCTAGATTTTGTTTTCCTATGTCTGAAATCTACTGACATGCTTATTACAAACCAAATACCATTTGATATGCCAGGGGAGTTTTTTCTACTTATAAGCATTATTTACATGCTGTGAATTTTAATAACTTCAGTGCAAACAAAATACCATTTATTTAAACCTTCCCAATATTTAAACTTCAGGATAGCTGATGAGCTCTACTACGTTACAAAACACATTTAAACATATAGCTTCTAATTTCATTTTAACCAAAGCAACTTCTAATTTTTTTGAAATTATCTATTACTGTACTTAGAAAAGTAAACATGAATATTTGAAGGATTCAGCTTATCTGTCTCAAAGGCAATAATTTGGGAAAAAAAAATTTTAAATCAACTGAATAGAAAGACATAACAAAATTACGAGTGACAAGTATACTAAACCAAAAAAACTTTTTAAATGTATTGATTATCAGGAACTCTTATAGGTTTTCAAACTTCTCTATAAATATTATAATCAAATTTTAGAGTTTTAAAAAACAAAGATCACAAAGTGGTTTGCACAGTAGTATGAATTTCTAATCAAAACAAATATTCTAAAACTTTCAAAATATTCAGCTGCGAACGAATTAAATCTCTTTGTAATTATTAACACATATGACTACCTTCTAAAGCAGAATATTTCACAAATGACACTGGAAAGTTAGCACCTTTTTGTTGGTCTAAGACAAAATGGGAAAAACAACATAATGAGTATGCTATAAAACCAAAAACAGAAGGATTGTCCTTTATTTTGAGATTATCTTTTTTGTTGTAAAATGTCTTTTTAAATTGAAGTGAGGGGAGCGGGTGTAACTCAATGGTTTGAGTGCCTGCTTTCTATGTATGAGGTCCTGGTTTCAATCCCTGGTACCTCCTAAAAATAAAATATTAAAATATTGAAATGATATATTTTCATATTCAGTCCTTAAGATGGTAAAATAAAAATTTATTACTATATTGGTTCCACACAATGATTTTCTTAGAAATGTTATCAGCCTCTGAAAAACAGATGTTTGGGTTCTCTGATATAAAGGCCTTCATTAATAAATCGCCAAATATGTTACATTAAAAAATAATAGAAAAATGGACTCTAAGCAATATGAGTGCAGGTATCTTATTCATCTTGGTTTATCACTATCTTACACAATGCCTGGAACACAGTAAGCACTCAACAAATATTTGCTCATTTAATAAATACTATGAAATGTTAACTGTCATATGTTTTAATTAAAATGACATTTTTAGAGTTAGTCAATGTTAAATTTAACAATATAAAAATAAATGGTAAATGCCAAACTTTTAAAAAATTAAAATTAAAATGGAATTTTTATAGTGAGCCACAAAGTTAAATTTAACCACATAAAAATACGCCATCTGCAACAGACTGAAATAATCCAATTTTTCATATTTATAAGTCCAAAAGCATTCAGAAATAAAGTTAAAAGCAGACTCAGGTATAGAACACACACGAAACAGGATCGGCCATAAATTGATAACTGCCGAAGTTGGGTGTTGGGTACATGGGAGTTCACTATCTTCTTTATTTTTATATATATTTGAAATTTCCCATAATTAAAAAAGGAATGCACCAATGGAACAAACACACATGTGAAAAAACACTAGTAAACTGAAGACTGTGACACTGAATATGAAACGAGAATCACTTAACAGATGAGATTTTCCTGTTCTGATGAAGCTCAGTTGCACATGGGATGTACACAAATAAAATATCAAAGAGTAGGCCTATCTACAATTATATGTTCAATGTATAATACGTAATTTTAGAACAGAACAATAATGTTACCAAGTATTAGAAGATCTGGGCCTTGAAAGGCATTAAAAAAATAGAAGCATATAGATAATAGTGAAAATGGCAAAAGAAAGTTGAGGCATGACAGGATACAAAGGTTATGATAGGCCTGTCCAGAGAAAATGCATGTTGGTGAAGTGAAATAAGATGACCAAAATGGTGGACCAGAGTCTAGTAAACATTAGAAGCTACAGAGGAGGGGGGCAGGTGTAGCTCAGTGGTTAAGTGCCTGCTTCCCATGGGTAGGGTCTTGGGTTCAATCCCTGGTACCTCCTAAAACAAAAAAAGAACAGGCTATAGAGGAAGAAATACTGGTCAATGAAGAGCCCTCATTAGCGACCGTCATGGTTGGTTTTCTCAGGAAAATTAGTTTAGCAGCTCTATGTGGTGTGACTTAAGGGTGAAAAATAATGGAGTCAAGAAGATTGCTGCAATAATTGAAATGTGAGTGATTCAGGTATGGACAAGGGCAGAAGCCATAATAGGAATAGAAAGAAAGGGATACTTCAAAAGAAAAGAGAAAGATTTTTGACTAGATATATAAAAGCAAAGCAATGAGTTAGTGATGTCAAGGCTTTAATTCTGGGTGAATATCACGGCCATTGACAAAGACAGGGGTGGTGGGAGCTAGAGACTTAAGGAGAACAGAATACGTTTGATTTTAGAGAGTGAAATCTGAGGAGACAATAATAACTACTATAATATAATAATTAATCTCGTTTATACTTAAGTAGATGCCAGGAACTATTCAAGATGTTCTATATGTATTCATTCATTTACTCTGCCAAACAGCTCTAATGAGATGGGTAACATTATCTCCATTTTACAGAAGAGGAAACTGAGATATCAAGAGGTTAAATGACTTGTCCAAGGTGACACAAACATAAGTGATATAATTAAGATTTCAACCTGGCAGTTGCTGAACTTCCTCTCCATGAGATAATGGAGATGAAGAAATGTTTAGGAGGCAAAACAAACTTTGTATACGATAAACACAGTTACAGAGAAGATGAACATAGCCATAAAATGACCTACCACTTTGGAAAAAAACTCACAATCTGACATTTTTTAATAACCAACTACCTTCTTTTTGTGTTTTTGAAGAAAGGGATTCTTTTTAAAGCCTTCATAAACCAAACACACCCAAAACAAAAACACTAAGAAATAAAAGAGAATTGGTATGTAAGAGAACCATGTTATTAGTTAAGCATTTATTTTACAAAATTTTAAATGATGTTCTCTGGGAAGCGGATGTGGGCTCCCATCTACCATATAGGAGGTCGAATTTGATTCCCAGGGCCTCCTGGTGAAGGCAAGCTGGCCTGCATGGAGAGCTGATACAATAAGATGATGCAACAAAAAAGAGACACAGAGGAAAGATAATGAGAGACACAACAAACCAGGGAGCTGAGGTGGCTCAAGTGACTGAGTGCCTCTCTCCCATGTCAGAAGGTCCCAGGATCGGTTCCAGGTGCTTCCTAAAGAGAAGACAAGAAGAGAAAACAAGCAGACACAGAAGAACATGCAGCAAATGGTCACAGAGAACAGAGAGCAAGCACGAGTGGCAGAGGGGAGGGATAAATAAAAATAAATCTTAAAAAAGATGCTCTCTATCTTCACTCGAGTTTCCAAGTTAAATAAATGATTTTTATAAAAACTTCATCCAGCTTTTTTGTATGCCTCTTAGGAATGAAGCCTTATGTTTTAGAAGCTCAATTAGAGAAACAATCTTTGAACAGAAGCTTCAGAATGAATTTCCTTTAGATGAGACTAAGAATATTGCTACTTCATGGAGGAGTAGACTTCTTCACAACAGAAGGTCTGCCCTTCTTCCTCATTTCCAAAGAAAACTAAAATATGGCCTTATAGCATAACTGCTAATAAACTGCCCCCAGAATACATACATAACTTTTACAGTAACACAGTCCATAAAAAAATTCGAGTCTTTAAAAATTTAACATTATATGAAAAACTCTGTACATAAAATTGCCTATCTAAACTTTAGTGATTTAAATTAAACAACATTTACGTACGTTCTGATACTGTATAAAGGAGGTTCTGGGGTAAAGGAGGAGGTAGTCTTGCTCCCACTGGTGCAAGATTGGGTACTGCACTTGTTCCAGTCTGGTCACGGTTGTTTATCAAGCTTGACTGTGTTATGGGTGGTCCTACAAGTAAAAAATGAAAGAGCATTAACGTTTCATAGCTATTAAAATTATTCACTATACTAATACTAATATGGACATTCATACTTAATATACCTACTTTGGCTTTGAATAGATTTAAGGAATTTAATATATGCAGGCTTAGGCACTGTGAGTTGCATAATTAAAATAGTACTCTTAGTTCTTCAACAGGCAAAATTAATCTAGGGTGGAAAAAAATCACAACTGGGGAACAGATGTTGCTCAAGTGGTTGGGGGCCTGATTCCCACATATGAAGTCCAGGGCTCACTAAATCCCCCACCCAGGTGCCATAAAAAATTTTCTTTTAATTTAAAAAATCACAATTGACAACTGATTGCCTCTGGGGTACGTGGGGATGGAGAAGGTCTGAAAGGGGCTTGAGGGAACTTTCTGGGAAGTTTATAATGTTCTACAGAACTCAAAAGCTAATGATAAGTATACCGATGTGTACTAATATCTGCAGCTTACAGTGAAATGCATCAAAAATAAAACTGGAGAGGTGGAAAGATGTGATAATGCAAATACAATAAAATGTTAATTATAGTGAGCATATGGGTTTACAATTCTTTCAACTACTATTTGAAAATTTTCATAGTAAAAAATTGGGGCGGGGGGGGACAACATTCTTAGATTTAACTTTTAAATAGTTATGTCCCCACTGGCCCACTGGTCCCTCCCTACCCACTACATTGAAATTATATCTTCTATTGTTAGATTTTCTGTATGTGAAGATGCTTCTTCATCTGGGGAATGAAATCACAGCTTGAGATTCACAATTTACACTATTTATCTGACAATAATATATAGTCACAAATGCTAAGTTAAAAGAACTGTATGTCAACTGAGCAAACCTTTACCAACTTCAATAAAATGTGTTCTATAACGTTCTTTACTACAAAGAACCTGGGGAATGACTACAATGGATATTTCTCTACTATTTTTGCAACTTCCTGTGAGTATAATTATTTCAAAATAAAAATGTAACAAAAAAGAAAATAGGAAAAAAATATTTTACTGCTTAAAAAAATTGAATGGCAGTCATTTTAAAAATGACTTGCCATTTTTTAATAATGTTAAACATCTTCAAATGGATATTTTCTTGTATCTTTACACTTGTAAACTATTCAACCCATAATTTTTTCAGTTACATTTTCTACAATCAGCCTTTAAAAAATTAGTTTTACTTAAGTTTCTGCTACACTGGCAACTTTAAATATTTTTAAAATGACCATCTTTAAACACTTCTTGGGAAACGGACTTGGCCCAGTGGTTAGGGTGACCGTCTACCACATGGGAGGTCCACGGTTCAAACCCCGGTCCTCCTTGACCCGTGTGGAGCTGGCCCATGCGCAGTGCTGATGCGCGCAAGGAGTGCCGCCCCCACGCAGGGGTGTCCCCCGTGTAGGGGAGCCCCACGCGCAAGGAGTGCGCCCGTAAGGAGAGCGGCCCAGCACGAAAGAAAGTGCAGCCTGCCTAGGAATGGCGCCACCCACACTTCCTGTGCCGCTGACGACAACAGAAGCCAACAAAGAAACAAGACGCAGCAAATAGACACAGAGAACAGACAACCGGGCGGTGGGGGAGGGGGGATTAAATAAATAAATAAATCTTTAAAAAAATAAAATAAAATAAAATAAACACTTCTTACTCTAAATTTTGTTGGGCACACTTACTTGATTTTTTATTTGTTGCAAATAAAAATAAAACAAAAAATTAAAATAAAATAAAGAGATCCTCACAAATGACATGATATGATGTTTGGAATTAACTCCAGAAAAACTAAACAAACCAAAACAAAATTTATATATGTGTGTACATAGGTGCATGTGTGTGTAGGGGTGGAGAGATGAGAGAAGAACAGCCAAATACTGCTAATTGTTGAAGCAGGATGACAGTATATGCAGTACTTTTATTCTTCCATCTCTCTGTATGCTTGAAAATTTTCATAATGAAAAATTTAAAAATTAATATTCTTGAAGGGATTTTCTTTTAAAAACTGGGAAATTTCTTTAATTACAGGAATATTAATTTTCTGGCAACTTGGAAAATAAAACTGGCTTTTAAAAAAAAGGTTTATTTTTAATTTATTAACCACCCCCCCTCCATTGTTGCTTTTGCGCCCGCTGTCTGCTCTGTGTCCATTCACTGTGTGGTCTCCTTGTCTGCTCCTCTTCTCTTTAGGAGACACTGGGAACTAAACCTGGGACCTACAATGTGGTAGAGAGGCACTCAATCACTTGATCCAGTCAGCTAGGCCCTGCTTTGTTGTGCTTCTCACTGTATTCTCTCTTTGTGTCTCCTTGTTGTGTCAGCTAGCTGCACCAGCCTGTCATGCCAGCTTACCATCTTGCTTGTCTTCTCCAGGAGGTGCTGGGAAATGAACCTAGGACTTCCCATGTGATAGGAAGGAGCTCAATCACTTGAGCCACATCTGCTTCCCTAAAACTGGAGTTCTTACAATGCAAAAGTTTGAATTCAGGTCAACATAGGCTTAGGCCACTACAGATAAAATTTGTACTGGGAAAAAAAAATTACACTGGAGGTATTACAAATAATGCAAAGCAACAAAGCATAGGGAAAAAGGACAGAATAGCATCTTAGTTTTAGTAATACACCCCAAATTCTATTACTTATTTTTCAAACACTTAAATCAAATGTCAAGTAAGCTAAAAGAGATGAGATTCTTCTAAACAGACTTCCCCATTAAAGAAAGGAAGACTGAACCAATATAAACTTACTTGGTATGGGAAGCACAACAGAAGGTGGTGGCTGGCCATGACCTTGGGGAACAGGAAGTCTCATACTGTGACCAGGACCTGGACCTGGTCCTGGTCCTGGTCCTGGTCCTGGTCCTGGCCCTGGCCCTGGTCCTGGCATGGGCGGCATTAAGATTCCAGGAGGCGGTGGAGGAGGAAGCCCAGGAGGAGGAGGTGGGAAAGGAATCATGCTTGGCAGAGCAACTTCATCAACAACCAGGGGATCATTTCCATGATCAAACTGACACAGGTCACCAAGTACACAAAATCCTCTTTCTGTAAGAATAAAAAAAGTATCTTACTACAATCTAGTATTTAGAATTCAGAAAACAAACAAAACAAATCCCTTAAAAATCTACTTATCTGATTTTAACAAAGTGCTTTTCTCCAAGGAGTCCAAAGCCTTCTTAGTTTTATTCTGTTAATCATCAATATTCCTGAGGTAGAGGAAGGTGTATTCTCTACTTTCTGTACTATGAGATACTATGACTTGTTGAGAGAGCAAATAGCAGTCTCAAGAACAGGCTATTAGATACTATAAGATTAACCCAATTTGCTATTAAGTTTTCATAATAAAAATTCATATATTTTAAGCAAGCATCAATTTAAGAAAGCGGGAAGCCGGGGAGAGGGGTGAGGGACTTGAACTAAATGATTTAATTTCAATTACCTATTCTCATATTACTCTAAAACTATTCTTGCTATAGCAAGTTGAAATTTTAAATTAAAACAATTCAAGTGACCATTATGTACCAGGTTATTCACTCTACCGTTGTTTGTAATAGCAAAATATTAGAAACATTCCAAAAGTGCATCAATAAGGAACAGGTTGAAAACATTTTTGTACATATAGAATATTAAAAAGCCCAAAGATACTGAGGAAGCTCTTTATGTATTAATGTAGGATGAATTCTAGGAAATAGAACTAAGAGAATTTAAAATCATTATGCAGCACTGTGTGAATATACTGCAATTTATGTAAAAAAGTGAAAGAGAATGTGTATATGTATGTGTTTATGTGGATATGCATGGATTATCTTTGTAAAGATAAAAAGACACACAAGAAACTGATAACATTAAGCTAGCCCTGTGAAGGAGAACTCTGTGGCAGGGAAATCAGAGTAAGGGTGAGGTAATGCTTGAATTTTGATTTGACCTTTTTCTCTACTTCAAAATAAATAAAGTGTAAAAATATATGCATTCTAGATTTACAGATAAAAATGTTATGACATTTGAGATCTGCTTCAAATAATACAGAATGGGGTGATGTAGATAGGAGTATAGAAGACGACAAGATTACCTCTGAGTTGCTAACTGTTGAAATAAGGTAATGGACACACTGGTATTCATTATATGATCTACTTTTATAAATATTTAAATACTTCCATAATAAAAAAAGTTAAATATATACACACTCATTTGTTCATTCATTCATTCAATCAATCAAATGTAAAGTCAACATATCAAACTTCTAAGTAGGTTACAGCACCAAACACTACTCAAAGAAATTGCAATTCTTGGTTTCTACCAAATTATATGGTATACTTATAGTGTTTGAAGTAACACTAAGAACAAAAAACAAACAAAAAAAGGGTCAATTGTGAATAGTCTCTCAACAAGAGCCAAACCATTACATCAAACAAGTAAACATGCATCTTGCTAAAAGAGAATATTTTTAGCATCCCTGTTAACAAAATCTATACTATAATTAAAAGCTATGCTATATATGCAACATTTGCTTTACTGATGTCTTCAGGTATGATATAAGAGAAGGCAGTAATTTTTACCATCATAATCTCTGCATCGCCTCTTTGGTGGTGGGTTTCGGCCAAAAGAATTGGAAGAGCTATGATTGTTATAGTAATTAGACCAACTCTCAGTTGTGTTTTCAGAGTGGTGAGCAGGTGCAATCACAGTAACAGTGCTGGGAATAGACTGTGCCCCCGAGGAATACTGTTCAGAAGAGTTCGGAGGTGGTGCAGACACAGGCACATAGGAACTCTCCAAATCATTCCTTTCACTCTTAAATTTTGATCTTTCTCTGTGCTCTGCTTTAGAGATAAAATAAAAGCAAGAATGAAACAAATCAGACATTTATGGGTTTTTTATTTTTGCTTTTTAATGCAGGATGGTGCATGTTTATTCTGCATCTGGTGTCATTTATGTTTTTAAACTGATTTCCTCACTTACAAAATAGGAAAGATAAGAACACTGAAGTAACATATGAAGCTAACTATATTTCAAACTGCTCTCATTATTAATATATCTTAAAGGCAGAAATATCAACAGTGTGACCTATCTGGACCATTACCTTGTGCAAAATCTTTTATCATAACACCAAAACACCAACTGAAAAAGATTCTGCTTCCCCACTGATACTCAGTAAGAGTCCAAGAATTGAATTCCAAACTCATATCCTAGGAGTTCATATCAATGACTGGGATCCCAATAATCTACTTATTTTTTTTTCTTTTTAATTTTATAAACACTAAGCAACCTTACAGAAAAATCAATTAGTTTTTTGGGGCAAAGTGGAGGGGGAGGAAGCAGGCAACTCTCTTCCTCAAATGGTAGCTTTGTTGATTTGTCAATTGTACAAAATCACTTAAGTCTAGATAGGTACCAGGACACACTTTTTAGTCATACTACCTTGACTTAATCCTAGAAGCAGAGCACTGTCTTTGTAACAAAATCATTATTCAGTTTTTAACGACAAACATATTACCTTCAAGGGAATTTCTTGTTCCCTTACAATATGGTAAAATAAGCAAGAACCGAATTTTTAGGGAGATATCTTATCTACTCACCAACATTTCTATTTGGATCCCGGTCTTTACTGCGTCCCCTACTTCGGCTTCGACTACGACTCAGGCCTCGGCTTTTACTCCGACTCTCACTCCTGCCTCTTCTCCAGTCATACTTCTCACGGTATAATTCATTCCGTTCATAGTACCGGTCATAGTCCCTCCACTTGCCATCTTCTCTTTTTTTCTCACGTGTCCTATAATACACAGATATAAAAGCCATATATTGACTATAGAATCAAGTCTGCAAACAAATTGGTAGAATGAAGCAACCTCCCTGGAGTCACCAAAACTCATAATGTGTATGCTCTTTTAGAGAGCCATCGCATCACCACATAATTCTTCTAATCCATAACATAAAAAGGAAAAAACATTCCTACTTCAAGCACACTGGGTGGGGAGAAATGTAAAGGAGAGGTAAATCCAAAGTATGGGGAGGGATGGGAAGAAAATAAAATTTAGAACAAGAAAATAAAAAAGCCTCAAAATAAGTCTATCTAAACAAAGACCAATTTTTTCTGATGGTAGGCTGATGACTCAATACACAATCTGTACTATTTATAACATAAAATGATATAGAAAATTTTAACACCGAGCACCCCTAACCAAATGGAACATTTCATTAATATTCTCTAAGGAGACTGCTCCCACCCCTGAGCTCCTGGGGAAAGAACATAATGATGATTGTTTATAAAAGGAATAGAAAGTATGACAAAGACAAAAAACAGAGAAAGTGGAAGAAAGAAAGATAACATTCTCCTTAAATCAGTTTCGAGAGAGAAGAGTCAATCAATACATATGTTAAAAATCATTCCAACACTCTTTCAAGGCAACACAACATGAGTTATCAATGTCTTCCTAATTAAAAATAAATACAAACCTTCGTTCACTAGATTCTGAACGAGTCTTCTGGGGACTAGGATATTTCTTTTTTCTGCCATCTCGTTCTTCCTCTGCTGGCTCTTGAAATATCTATATGGAAACATTGATTATAAATAAGAACAGTTCTACAAATTACAAAATACATCCATCTGATAATCATTCTGGAATAAAATAAAAACACTGAAATCAAATCACATCTAAAAAAGTTAGGCAATAAGAAGTAGTAAAAAAGATGCCAAAAGAAAATTAATAAGCAATATGTAAATTTTTAAACATCAGTTTAAGGTAGAGCTTAGAAAGGCAGTGTAGGAGGAAAAAAAGCAATTCATTCTTTACCTTGTAGTA
Organism: Dasypus novemcinctus; assembly: GCF_030445035.2. Taxonomy (NCBI): domain Eukaryota; kingdom Metazoa; phylum Chordata; class Mammalia; order Cingulata; family Dasypodidae; genus Dasypus; species Dasypus novemcinctus. Next base: position 154,914,246 of record NC_080674.1, on the reverse strand, counting down.
GAAATAGCAAATATCTATTTTATATTTATCATGTAATAAAATGGTAAGTTTTCCCAATTATAAAACATATTCATGCAAATAACTCATCTGAGGAGGACTTATAATTCATTTCACAGAAAAAGTTTAAAGAACGAATGATTAAGCAGGTAAATTAGTGAATACTATAAAAGCAAATAGTTCATGTAAAGTATGGAAAAATGTTATTGAACTCATGGAAATGGTAAGGCTTCTTCTAAAGCCTAACAGTCCAAAATGGCCAAGAAACTTAAGAAGAGTTTATTACTGTCTTTAAATTGAAGCGCATCTCACTTTGTAAACTCCCATTTATGAAAATAAGCCAGACATACAGTCTCTGTATAAGAGAAAGGTGAAATAAAATCATTGCAAACACTAAACAAAAACTCATCAAATGGAGAAGCTCACTTACTAATACCCAAATCAGGAAATGAGGGAAGGGACCAAGAGATAACAATTTAATAAAACTAAGTGAACATAAAATGGCAGCCACAATATAGCAACCATATGATGTTGGCAAAATACTACACAATCATTAGACTATTGTTAAAATTCATCCTCTCTACCATATACAGGAAATGCAGAGGAAGTATTATTCCACTGGGATGTAACCAACAAAATCCAGATAGTAAAAATTCAACAAAAAATACCGAGTTTCTTCAAAATATTAATTATAATGAAGTAGGTGTAACAGTGGTTGAGCATACACTTGGCATGTATGAGGGCCTGAGTTCAATCCCGGTACCTCCTTTAAAAAAAAAAAAAGGAAGCAGATGTGGCTCAACCAGTTGGGGACCCACCTACCATACTAGGTCCCAGGGTTGGGTTCCTAGAAGAAAATATAGGGAAGCATCTTCAGGATCTTGTGTTAGGCAATGGTTTCTTAGACCTTATACCCAAAGCACAAGCAACAAAAGAAAAAATAAATGGGACCTCATCAAAATTTAAAACTTTTGCATCTCAAAGGACTTATCATGAAAGTGAAAAGACAACCCACATAAGGAGAGAAAATGTTTGGAAATCACACATCTGACAAGGGATTAATTTCCAGAATAAATAATGAAATTCTACAAGTCAACAGTTAAAAGACAAACAACCCAATTTAAAAAATGGGCAAAAGACTTGAGAAGACAGCTCTCCAAAGAGGATGTCCAAACGGCTAAAAAGCACATGAAAAGATGTTCAACCTCACTAGCTAACAGGGAAATGCAAATCAAACCCAAAATGAGGTATCATTTCACACCCACTAACTGGCTACTATTTTTTTTAAAAAGTTGGGGAGGATGTGGAGAAACGAAAACACCCATCCATGGCTGATGGGATTTCAAAATGTGCAGTCATCAAGGAATTCAGTTTGGCAGTTCCTCAGGGAGTATAGAAATGCTATATGATCTGCCAATCCTACTTCTACTATATACATAAAAGAACTGAAAGCAGGGACTCAAACAGATACAATGATGTTCATGTTCATAGTGGCATTATTCACAACTGCTGAAAGATGGAAGCAAACCAAGTGTCTATCACTAGATGAATGGATAAACAAAATGTAGTATATACATACAATGGAGTATTATTTAGCATTAAAAAGGAATGAAATTCTGATTCATGTGACAATTTTGATAAACCTTGAACACAACATGTTGAGTGAAATAAGCCGGACATAAAAGGACAAATATTGTATGATTTCACTCACTTGTAATAATTAGAATAAGCAAACTCATAGAATCAGAATCTAGAATAGAGGTTAGCAGGGGTTGGGGTGGGGAAGTGCATGCTTAAATGTACAGTTTCTATTTGGATTAATTATAAAGTTTTGGTAATGGATGGTGGTGATGGTAGATTGTGAAAGTAATTAATAGCACTGAATTATATATGTGAATGTGGTTAAAAGGGGAAATTTTAGGTCATATATGGTACTAGAATAAAAAAAAAAACACCACAGAGGACTATATAATACAGTGAGCACTATTATAAATGATGGAATATAGCTAATAGTACAATAAAAAAAATTCTTTCATGAATTACAACAAATGCACCATACTAATGCAAAGTATTAAAAACAGGGTGGTATATGGGAATTCTATATTCTATATATTTTATGCACAGTATTTCCATAAACCTATAACTTCTCTAACCAAAAAAAACTAATTAAAAAAAGTCAGAGTCCCAAGAGAAATTAAAACATATGTCCACACAAAAACTTGTACATGGTTCATAGCAGCAATACTCTTAAGAGTCAAAACGTAGAAACAACCCATTTATCTATCAACCCAAATATCTATCAACTAACAGGAAAAGACAAATAATATGTGATATAGCCATACAATAGAATATTATTTGGGGTTACGGGGGCATGGAGTTAAGGTTTAAAAAGCACAATTTCTATTTGGGAAAATGGAAAAATTCTGGTTAATGGAGGTTGGTGATGACAGAACAACATTGTGAACATTTAATAGCACTGAATTATATATTTGGATGTGGTTAAAAGTGTTGTACACTTAAAAATGGTTAATAAAGTAAATTTTACATTATGTGTACTTTACCACAATAAAAGAAAAAAAATAAAGTACTGACACATGCTACAAACATGGACGGGTTCTCAACTTTTTTTGTTCCACAGACCCCTTTGCCAGTCAGGTGAAAACCACAAAATACTAATAAGTCCACACTACACTATACTGTGTATTATTTAATAAATATGTCAACTGCACCCATACGTCCCCACAAGAATGTTTTTCAATTCAAGCTCAGAGACCTCTTGTTAAGAACACCAGAACCTGAACTTTGAAATTATCAAGTCAAAGAAGTTAGTCACAAAAGATCACATATTATCTGATTCAATTTATATGACACATCCAGAAAAGGTAAATCAACAGAGACAGAAAGTACATTACTGGCTGTCTAGGGCTAGAAACGGGTGTAACTTTAGGGAGTGATGGTTAATGGGCATGGGGTTTCATTTTGGGATCATGAAAATGTTCTAACCAGAGAACACAGATTCTAATTTTTAAAGTTTTCCTTCTATGTCAACCATCTGGTTTAATTTTTTTTAATCTTACATATTAGAAGTGTGATCACTATATATTTAAGAGGTTTTAATATTATTTTGGTCTATCATGGTCATACAACTCAGGGCCTCCATTCCACTGAACCATCCTGATGTAAAGGTGTTCTGAATGGCATTGTGGATAAAGGATGGGGTAATGAGTACATTGAAGTTCATCATGCTATTCTAACTCCTTTGATACGTATTCAAAATTCTCTATAATAAAATTTTAAAATACTAAAATGAAATAAAAGGTATTCAGATAAAAAATAAAACAATGTAATAAAGAGATCCTCATATTTATAGTCATAAACTTATTCATTGGGGTTAAGAAAAACTGCCTTCTATTATTTCAAATGATCATGGTATAGTGTAAAAATTATAATATCAAAAATCTATTTTCAAATCCCCTGAATACAGGGGCAATGACCAGTGAAGAAGGATGGTCCAATGATGGGCTCTTAATACTGACGATTATGCTTACAAGCCTTTTGCGTTTGAAATTCCAACTTGGCCTAGTGTTGCAGGGTGCCTAAGAGTTACCTCCTGAGAGCCTCCATGTTGCTCAAATGTGGCCACTCTCTAAGCCAAACTCAGCATATAAATGCATTATCTTCCCCCGAGTGTGGGACATGACTCCTGGGGATAAGTCTCCCTGGCACCAAGGGTTTACTACCAAGTACCAATTAGCAATGCAACTGGAAAAAGACCTTGACCAAAAGGGGGAAAGGGTAAAGACAAATGAGTTCATATGGCTAAGAGACTTCAAAGTGCGTCGGGAGGTCATTCCAGAGGTTATGCTTATGCACATTTCAGCAGGATCTCATTGACTGCCACAGTAAATATTGTCTCATATAGTGGAGCTCCTGAGGGCTCAGGAAACATCCAGGCACTATAGGCAGGGCAGACAGTTCAGAGTTTTGCGCCCTGACAGTGGGCCCTTCTTTGGAATTCATGCTCCCCAGTATGACAGAGCTGGACTCAGTTGTGGTTTCCCTGCACATGGCTCTTCTGTCCCTTGTATATGAACCTATAGTTAGTACTAGAGTTGAAAGATTTATGTCCAAGAGACTTAAATCTTTGGGCTGTAAACGTACCAGCTGGACCATGAATCTCAACAGATTTGCAACACTTACTCTCCAGTTCACTAGACTCACCCAGGACAACGAACAAGGAGATGATGATGAACAATAACCATCTCAAGGAACAGAGAGAGTCTGCAACTACAATCAAGATAGTCCATCCATCTGCCCCTTGGGATCTAAGCCTTCTTTTCAATTAGAAGTAGAGTGGACATTGTCCCAGAATCCTCAGGATTGGGAATGAACGATGGACTAGAGTGGACTTACTGGTATTCTAGTATAGACTTATTGTGATTCTAGCAAAGGAAGAGCTTTAATCATTGATGTGGAGGCAATGGCCTTGGAGGTTCTGCATGGAGGGAGAGGGAAAAACAGGTATAATACGGGGACATTTTGGGGACTTGGGAATTGTCCTGAATGATGTTGTAAAGACAGATATAAGCCATTATATAACTGCTCATAGATTACAAAATTGTGCAGGAGAAAGTGTAAACTATAATATAAGCTATAATCCATACTTAGTGACAGTGCTCCAAATTGTGTTCACCAATTGTAACAAACGTACCACACTAAAAAATAAAATAATAAAGTACACACGAACTAAAAATTTTTTTAAATGTTTTAATCTATTTTCATTAATTTTTCTTTCATATGATTGTGAATTCAGACAGACAGGGTTAAAGAATTAAGCAGCAGCAAATTTTAACTACAGCAAATTTACAAGTACTTTTTCAACTGCAGATCAAATTCAGTGCACTCCATAAATCATGGCATAGTATCTACCAACGCTTTGTCTAGCAGTGGAATGAGCTGCACCAATGATCTGAATTCTCTTACTTGGTTCCTCTGTGACCAATAGTCTAATTAAAAAACTAAAGGTACCATGTAACGGGGAACTGAAGAATAAGATAGTTAGTTTTTAGGTGGATTTGTTCTTCAGTATCCTACTAGATCAACTATACGGACTGAAGATAGACCAGAAAAGTTGAAAGATTATTAGTCAAAGGTGTATGCTGCTGTCAAACCCTTTTCCTTTCAGATTAGGAGAATAAATTATTACATGAGCTATTATTTATGTTGGTAATGACAAGATATGTATAAAATCTTGAAAAATAGGAGAAATGCCAGAAAGAAAGCTCAGCATAGCTCTACTCAGAATCCAATACGCATTTTTCACAATTTTCAAAATTAGGATTTATATAAAGATACAAAATGAAATACTGTAAGCACTTGCTTTTTAAAACTATCCGCTCAAACCTCAGGATTATGCAAATTTTCCCATATATTCAAACCAGCTCTTTGTTCAGACACTTTAAACTACTGACCTTCAATGACTGTAGAAAACATCATATACACCAAAAATTTTAGCTGATTATTAAAGAATAAATGAAAATTCTATACTATAAAGTACCAAAAAAAAGTATTTTTCGTATTTCTATTACTTAAAGAAACACACAAGGAGTCTCTCCTATTTTAAAGGACTTTATGGAAGATTAGAGGGCATGAGCTAAAAAGAAAATAAGGGTAACAGTTTCATTTGATCTAAATTAAGTATGGCCACATTTAAAAAAAAAATACTGGATCAATTCAATCACTTTGCACTTAAAAGTATATCTGAAATGACAACTAAATGCAAAATGTGACCCCTAGAATGGATCTTGTACTAAATATGCTATAAAAAAAGGGACACTGTTAGATTAACCAAATTGGGGAAGCAGATATGGTTCAAGCAGTTGGGGACCTGCCTCTAACATAAGAGGTCCCAGGCTTGGTTCCCAGTGCCTCCTACAGAAGTCAAACAAATAAAAAACAGATAATAAGCAGACACCAAGCAACATAAAAGAGCAGACGAACAAAAACAAGCAGACATTGAGGGAAAAAACTGAGCAGACAAGGAGCAAAAACAAATATGCAGGGAGTAGATGTGGCTCAAGCAGTTGAGCTCCTACCTCCCACACAGGAGATCCCAGGTTCGGTTCCTGGTGCCTCCTAAAGGGAAAAAAAGAAAAAAAAAAAAGAGCAGACAACAAGCAAAAACCACAAGCAAAGAGACGAGGGAGCCACTGGGGGTGGGAATTGGATTTGGGACAGCAGATTTGTATTGACATTAAATTTTTTTAAAGTTGACAATGGTACTGTAGTTATCTAAGAGAATATCCTTATTCTTAGGAAATAGACACTGAAGTATTTAGGGGTCAAGAACTAGGATATAGTTAACTTAACTCCCAAATGATTCAGAAAAAATTATTTGTGTAGATCCATATAGGTGGAACAAATGAGGCAAATGACGCATAAGTGAACCCAAGCAGGCAGTATATATATATATGGTGTTTTTGGTACTATTCTTATAATTTTTCTCTTAGTTTATTAATCCTCAATGAAATTAGTACTACTATGATTCTCATTTTGTTGATGAAAAAGTAGAAAAGAAAGTTAAAGTTAAGTAACTTGAACAGATACTATTTTAACTCAAGCAGCCTGATTCTAGAACCACATTCTTGTCTATACATAAAAGGAGGGTTATGAATAAACTTGATAGAACTTTCATCTTAAGTCAATCGACTAGGTTACCATCTACAATCATTTTATATCTTAACTTGTAAAAACATTTTCTTTGCCATGTTGATAGTGATTTTTATTATGTCATTAATTATAAAATACAATCGCTATATAGTTACATATATAAAAGAGTAAATGGTTTCTCTATTTACATGGCATTTATAATCTATGTATTTCTCCATCCTCTCCCCATGGCTCCCTCATCTGTTTGCTCGTTTTTTTGTTTTCTTTTGTTCCGTTTGTTTGTTTTTGCTCATTGTTGGTGCTTGTTGTCTGCCCGTTTTTTTCTTTAGGAGGCACCAGGAACTGAACCCAGGACCTTCCATGTGAGAAGTGGGCAGTCAACTGCTTGAGCCACATCTGCTCCCTGCTCGTTTGTTTTGCTCGTTGTCTTGCTTGTTGTTTTTGTTCAATGCCTGCTTATTGTCCATCTTCTGTAGAACGCACCAGGAACCAAACCCAGGACCCTCCCAGGTTGGAGGCAGGCACTCACTGCTTAATCGACATCTACTTCCTAAGTATTTCTTTTTGATGTTTCATTAATACTCAAGTCCAGCCTCTACATTTAACTAAGCTTTCTCTTTTAAAGGTATTGGATAAGAGTCCTCTAAATTCTTCAATATTACTTAACATATTTCTTGGATCTCCGAACACTCTATGAAATTCTTCTAACTCTTCAAGTCCAAGAAACTAAGAAATCTCTGATAAAAAAAGCTACATCATGCTAAACCCAGAAACTTCCATCAACAGATACTTCTAAAGAGCTCAACTTTCAACTAAGAAAGATACTGGTAACAAGATACAAGAGGCCCCCCAAAACGCAAGAAAACTTTTGCATTACCTCTTCTTTAATTTCTTCTTTTTCTTGGACTGGAGGTTTTGGTTCAGGCTTAACTGTTTCCAAAGGTGGAAGGTAATTCTTAGTATAGAGACTTTCAAAGAGTTTATCCACAAAACCTGAAGTTTCTAAAGAGAAGAAATATTACTTAAATGTTGCACAAACAGAAAACAAAATGTTGACAACATATCCTGATGGAAAAGCTGAGGAAAATCGGCTACCCTTACAGAAGAGAATCTCACTTCTGGATTTTTTTATTCTTCCCACACACTTTCTCATTTGCAAAATGATAATATATGCAAGATTATTTGCTGGAGCATTATAATAGCAAAAACCTAGAAACAAACCCACATTTCCAGAATAAGGGAGCAATTAAAAAATGTATAGGACAACCACACAACGGAATACACAGCAGCTATAAAAAGAATGAATAATGGTAATACCAAATCTCAAAAAAACAGGACTAAATATCAGTATCTGTCTATATTTCCATAAAGTAACTCTGCAAGGGGTGTGGATGTGGCTCAAGTGGCTGCTACATAGGAGGTCCTAGGTTCAGTTCCCAGTGTCTCCTGAAAAGGCAGAAACCAGTAAAAAGCAAGACAAACAAAGGAGCCAACACAGGGGAGCTGATATGACTCAGGGTTGAGCACTGGTTTCCCACACAAGATTTTGAGACCCTGGGTTCAATCCCCAACCCTGGTACCACACACACACAAAAAAAAACCCAACTCTGAAAGGTCGCAAAAACAGACACAAGTGTGTAGTGGGTGTAAGGAGGAGGTAGATGAAGAACGGTAGGGAAGACTTTTCACAGTATACCTTTATATTGCTGGATTAAAGACACTAGTACTAAAAACATAATAATTAAAAATCATCTGAAAAAATAAAATGTTGGGATAAGAATATGACCAAGCATCTTTTTATGTTCTAAAGGCTGCTCTATTTTGAAACTGTTTCAGGAGAATTGTAGGGGGAAAGCCAGATGAATTTACTAAAAGTTTAAATGTCAGAATATGTACATTGTTTTATTAAGTGCAAATATAAATAACTTTCATTGGTCCTACTTAAAAAATAGTTAGAGCATATTAAAAACACAACACAGGCTCTGTTTACACAGCAATTATTATTTTACATAAATAGTCAGTTCTAAAAGAAAATATATTTAAAAACACGTTTATATTATTAATCTGTGTAAAAGCATTTTTCCATGATTATAAAATGCTTAGCTCTAGTCAACTGTTACATATAATTTTAAAACAATAAATTGAACTCTTTAAAGCATTTTTCTTCATACGCTTCCGTATCTTAAAAAATTTTTCTTATAACATGTATTACTTTTGTACTTTAAAAACATATAACCCAATAAAGAAAAAAATATAGATAAGCATCTAACATTAAGCAATATTCGAAATATACTAAGTAGAAACAGCATATAACCAAAGAACATGTTTAATACCACTTTAGTATGTATTAAGCATAGACATAAGTCTAAAACTGCACTGTCCAAAATGGTAGCCATTAGCCCCTGCAGCTAGAGTTTAAATGAATTTAATTAAAATTGAATTTAAATTCAGCTCCTCAGTCACATTAGGTACATTTCAACTGTACTACTTAATTGGAAAGTACAGGTATAGAACATATCCATCACTGCATAAAGTTCTATTGGACAGCCCTGGTCTAGAAAGAGTACACAAGAAGATGAGTGATTTTTATCTCAGATGGAAAATTCGTGGCTATTTTCTTCTCCTTTTTAAAATGTATTTTATAATTCTTCCTCACATGTATTGCTTTTGTAATTTAAAAAAAGGTTATTAAAAAACTTTACAACTTGTATAACAAGGAATTCTCAGGTTTCCAATAAACATACCCTTACCTCTTGCCTCAATATCTTTATTATGGTTTTACTTTTTTTTTTTTTTTTAATATTTTTCATGGCTCCACAATTCACCTGACTTATCTTCAACGTAAATTAAGTAATGTAAAAGAATACATTTAGAAAAGTACTCATCTCTATTAGGGAGAAATTCTGTTAAGTATTTTTTGTATTAAAATGCATGAAAAAATATGCAATCCTGTTTTAGACTGAGAAGGCAATTTACTATCTTTTCTTAATAGATATTTGAGTTAAAGAATATTTTCTTATCACCAACAGCTGGACCAACTAATAAGTGTGTATTAACCCCATTCAACATTTATTGATTATCTTCTATTTGTCAAGCACTGCCATATTTCCAATCTAAACAAGGGGAAAGACAAGAGGAGTGGGAGACAGAGACAGATAAAAAGACAAATACAGAATGTGACAGTAGTGACAAGGGCTATGAAAAAAATAATAAACTAGGGTTGATAAAAGGGGCAAGTGAGTGGAGGCTTGGGATGTGCTACTATATAAAGGATGTCTGGGGAAAATTGCTCTGAGAAGATAACATTTTGAAAAGAGACCTGAAAGAAATGAGGAAGGGAACTATGTTCTAGGCAGAGGTATAGCAAATACAAAGACCCTGAGTTGGGAACACGTTTACCATGTTAAAAGAAAAGTGAGGGGAGTGATGGAAGTTGAGATCAGAAAGGCAGCGGGGATGTCACAGCTCTGTAGATCATGGAAAGGACCATAGACAGGATCACAGAAGTTAAATGCACAAAAAGGAGAGGATCATGCCCACCACTTTTGATTACCAAGAAACCCAGCCAAGAAAGAAAAAAAAGGATTGATTCCTTGTACTAATAAACAGCTTTATTATCCTTAAACTCTTATTCCTCAACCATCAACTAGGAAAAAAACAGAACGAAAGGAAAAAAGCAATTTTGCCAAAATGCATAATAATTAAGTACGCATTGGTATATTCAAATAGTCAAAGGACACTGACCACTTTCTTTCCTATCAAGCTTATATCTTTAAGATTTTATTTTAATTTAATTTTAATTTAAAATTTTAATTTAAAAATATTTACTCAAATACTTGGTTGAAGCCCTATAATTACCTTTTTGTAAAAAGACATCCAGTTGATCAGCACAGAAGGCCTTCAATTCTTTTTCAGGTTTGTCCTTCTTGACCAGTGCTACAACATAGTTGGCTAAGGCTGAAGGGTCAGCATCACATCTAGTTAAGACAAAGAAAAAACAAAAATTTAAAAACACATTGGACAATAGTTTCTTTGATGAAGTCGGCCCTATTCTGAAAAGCTAGATGTCAAAAACTTTGTTTTAAAAAGTGACTACACATTGTTTTTCAAGATTTGTTTTTTATTTCTCTCCCCTTCCCCCCCTCCATGTCTGTTCTCTGTGTCCATTCGCTGTGTGTTCTGTGTCTGCTTGCATTATTGTCAGCGGCACCAGGAATCTGTGTCTCTTTGTTGTGTTATCTTGCTGCATCAGCTCTCCATGTGTGCGGTGCCACTCCTGGGCAGGCTGCACTTTTTTGATGCTGGGCGGCTCTCCTTATGGGGCACACTCCTTGCATGTGGGGCTCCCCTACGCTGGGGACACCCCTGCATGGCACAGCACTCCTGCGCACATCAGCACTACATGTCGGACAGCTCATTACACGGGTCAGGAGGCCCTGGGTTTGAACCCTGGACCTCCCATGTGGTAGGCATATGCTCTATCCGTTGAGCCAAATCTGCTTCCCTATACGTTTTTTTTAAATGTGCATTTTTCAATGAGTGGGTTTTACAGATACATCATAATAAATTGTACTGCCATTAAAAAAAATAGGGGATAATGTGGGAGGAGAGGGGTCCACGGGAATCCCTCATACCTTCGATGTAACTTTTCTATAATCTAAAACCTCCTTAAAAATAAAGTTTATTTCATTTTTGAAAAAGTGACTACGTGTGTTTATTGAGTAACTTGTAACATAGATAAAACAAATGTGAAAAAAAGTGACTATGAACACAGGTGACTACTTATTACAAATAGGACATAAATACTGCCAAGTGAGATTTTTCTTTTCTTCTACTTTGTTTCCTAATTTTGAGGTTTTCATTATACTAAGAACTTTGGACCAAATCTACATTTTACTTTCTTTAGCAGAGATAGAAGGGAAAAGGTAGCAGTTGACCCCAAAATTGCTGTTTGACTACAGGCCTGTATAAGCACTGTCAATAATAATAATACCCTGGAGAACTAACTATCGGCTCCATGTAACCAATTAGAAAGAAAGGAGGTAAGTGATGGGACAGCTTTTCCTTCCAGGTGCCTCTCCTCACAATCCTAGCCAAAGGCATTCAAAAATGATGAGCAATCTCACTGCTGATCTTTCAATAAGTGTTTCTTAAGGATCTTTTTTTAAAAATGAAAAGACAAAAGAGACTGCATCTGAAATATTATTGGCAAACATTTTAGCAGCTATAAGAATAACAGATAAGAATCTGGAGTTAGAAATAGAAAGATTAAGGGAAGAGGACTTGGCCCAGTGGTTAGGGTGTCCATCTACCACACAGTTCAAACTCTGGGCCTCCTTGACCCGTGTGGAGCTGGCCCATGCGCAATGCTGATGTGCGCAAGGAGTGCCATGCCACGCAGGGGTGTCCCCGCATAGGGGAGACCCACGTGCAAGGAGTGCACCCCGTAAGGAGAGGTGCCCAGCATGAAAGAAGTGCAGCCTGCCCAGGAATGGTGCCGCCCACACGGAGAGTTGACACAACAAGATGACACAACAAAAAAGAAACACAGATTCCCGTGCTGCTGACAACAGAAGCGGACAAAGAAGAAGATGCAGCAAATAGACACAGAGAACAGACAACCAGGGCAGGGGTTCGGGGGGAAGGGGAGATAAATAAATAAATCTTAAAAAAAAAAAAAAAGATTAAGAAGTGGTAGAAGGGTGGCAGAAACAACCTTTATGTACTTTACATTTTTTTTCTAGTAAAGAGTAGCCTGACCTTGACACTCAAAAATCATCTCCTGTGCCAGGGAAGCACATGAATCCTTGGGTTTCCAACTCCTGACATAACCTGTCAGACATAATCTTTTATCTCTATAATGCAAAAGTGAAAGTTTTCATGTTATAAATATATATATATTTGATATCTTAGATTTCCCCATGAATGTACATTCAAATAATACATATCCTTTGTGGCTTCATAGAGTAGCAACTCTGAAAAAAATTCAGAATGATAATAAATAAAACCATTATGAAAGCAAAAAAGTGTTCATATCCCTAATAAAATAATATTCATATAACTAATCTTGTTCTATAATCCTTAGCTTCAAATGTCAAAGAGTTCCAGCTCCAGAGTATCAATAATATATTTAATAATTTAATGAAATAAATTAAAAAAAGAAAAAAGAAGCACTAGCTCCTTTACTTTCTTCTAGGCTGTATTTTTTAGCTAGATATTTCAATAAAATTGCAGAATTCTTTTCATTGCCAAAATTAATACTGTTTGTGGAAACAGCCAATTTCTTTAAATGCCTTTTTTGATTTTACATACCCAAATTCTAAAAGGACCAGTTCAATTATTGTTAATTTTTTAAAATTTAGAATTAAAAATATATTCTGTACAAGGGTGAAAGTACACTAGAAGAGAGTATAAGAATCAAAGATGATGAGTTATACATTAATTAAAACATGCAATTTAAAAGAAAGTCAAGACTTTTCTTAAGTTAAAATGTGAAATAAATTCTAAACAAATCACCTTAGTAGGTCCAATTGCTAAATTTTAAAATGGATATATAGTATTTCCACGCTCAAAAAATGTGGCACATGCCATGCCCACTTTGGCTATTCTAAAAACACCTTAAAATAGTCGTGTTTATTCTTATTATTCTTAATTTCACTCCTGAAAACAATAGGATATTTGACCAATCATAACTGCAATCGGCATTCACACAGAGGGGGAGAAATGCATTTCTATCTTTACTTAGAAAATTCAGATCCTGGATAAGGAGGATATTCTGAAATAGAAAGAAAAGGATTTAAAAAAAAATGAGGGAGCAGATGTGACTCAAGAGTTGAGCGCCTGCCTCCCACACGGAAGGTCCCAGGTTCAGTTCTGCTGCGGCCTAAAAAAACAAAGACAGACAACAAGCAAAACAAACGAAAAGAACAACTTAGGGAAGCCAGTGTGGCTCAGTGGTTGAGTGACAGCTTCCCACCTACAAGGTCCCAGGTTCAATGCCCTGTCCCATGTACCTAAAAAAAAAAAAAAAGAAGAAAAAAGAAAGGCAGGAAGAGGCAAGGTTATTTTCTCTGGTGCAATCAGAACCTTCCAAGAAGTCTCATGACTTTACAGGTTAGAGAGCTAGGTAAGGATATGAGGTTTTAATGAGAAGCCGGCAAAACATTCAGATTATTGGATAAGGAGTGGTTTAAACCCAGATACATTATATACATATTTAGATTCTGAAAAACAAACACAAAATTAGGCTGCTTTTGATGAAGTACTTTTTGATGTGATGGTGTTAAAACTCAAGATCAATACTTAGAGGAAGGAATTTCACTTGGATAAAGGGTAGGCTCCAAGAAAAGACAGTGATGACAGAATTTAAATATTTGTTTAATGTGAGTAAACAAATGACTATTAATAAGTGATAGTGAGAATTCTGTACCAAATACAAAAACCATGCTTACAGCTAAAGGAATGGAACCATTTAAATTTAATAGCTCCTAACATTTATCCATAAAACGTGCTATGAAGGAAATTGCCAGTCTGAAATAAGAAGTCACTCTAATTGAATGGTGAAACTTAAACACACTGGGGAGTTGTGTGTTGCAATTTTCTAATCCTTTACTATTATCTTATTATTTCAGCATACTGACCTCATACTATATAACCTTTAAAACTTGACAATTATAGTATTTTAGTTATAGTACCAATACTAATAGCCAACCAGACTTAGAGAAATGTGTCACAAAAATCCCACCATGACTAAGATCCTTGATAGATTACAAAACCAATACAAGGTCATCTCCCTTCCTTTAAATCATCACTTTTTACGTCTCTTAAAACATTTTAACCATTTATTTTGAACCAAATTTTATATGAACCCATTTCTACTTGATTACATAAGAACAAACATATTTTAGAATGCAAGAAAATTTTAAATTTTAGATCCATGTCTAGGTTAAATATACATGTGTCTAGGAAAAGGGGAGGGGAGCTTTTCTATTATAAGAGATTAGAAAAAGTAATTATATCCATATAAAATCACTACTATAGCCTTAGGAAAGGCCTTAACAACAAAACCATGAATTATTAGAGTCATTTTATAAATAACTAAATCAAGGTATAGACAGAGTAAATGAATCACTCAAGATCAGGCAAGCGGTACACCTGCAGAACTAAAATTCAGCTGTAACTCCACATTAATAAAATCTATTTCCCAGCACATATGCTTTTCTAAGTATATCTACACAACAAATCAATGTATTATAAGTATCAATGAATAGTTACCTTTCAGTTAAAACCATCAACAAAAGAAATTTCCTAAAGCCTAATACAAGTTACAAACATGAGAATTCCTTAAAAGTCACATCTATTAATAGCATAAGAACATATTTCAATTTCTATCTTCTATTTTAAGTTATAAAAAAAAATCAATTAGAATGAATTTTTATCAGGGGAGGCTAATATAAGTACTGTCCAAAAATTGCCTTAACTGTAAAATTATCAAATTTGTCTTTTCCCGCCTTAATGGAAATCTCCCTTGCAGCTATACTACACACTTGCTGAGCTGGTACACAGCTTTACAGAAGATTTCAGACATATACCCAATCCCAACAGAAAAGTAAAGGTTCTACTTTAGGTTCTAGTTCAAGAAACATTATGAGAAAACCATTACAGTCTATTTGCTTTAGGATTAAAGCCAAGATGCTCTAAACCTTTTCCACTTTCAGAAAAATGTTCATGATTCTGAATACAGGCCTAATTTCCTTCTACCTTAGTGTGATCTTTATTTAAAAAGTGAGACAACTAATACATATACTATCAGGGCACCAAAAAAAAAAAAACAAACAAAAACTCCTGATCTTAATGTGTATCAAAAACCATTAAAAATTTCATATTCTTTGACCCAATAGCTGCACTTTTGGGAAACTAGTCCAATGAAATACAGCCAAGAATACTAGCACCTATGAGACACTAAATAAATATTTATTGTATAAAAACAATATTACCTTTAACAGAAAAAGTAGAGTGAATGTAACTATTATTGCTGGGTGGTTATTAGGCATCCATTGGAAGTAATGGTTATAAAAACAATATACAAATATGAAAAATGTTTGTAATGTAATATCAATAGGAGAAATCAAGATACAAACTTTTAGGTTGATTCTGATTATACCAACATAAAAGTGTGTATATGGAAAAGAACACTGGAAGGAAATATATGACTAATTTTATTCTTTTCTCTCTTTTCTACATGTTAAGGCAATAATGCTATGTTTATTTTTAAAGAAAAGTAAATAAAAATATTAAAAAATCTGACTCTGACATTTGTGTTGAGATGTTGAGATTAATCCTTTGACAAGACGGTACTGGAAAAATAAGTAAAAATAGAGTGATCTTATCAATGAGTATATGAGAATAACTACTAAGTTCTAGGAACCTGTTAACACATATTAAAGATATACAAATATTGGTACTTATACTTCTTGTTCTCTTAATAAGGGCTTTCATGAACAAATATGATGTGGAAAAAAATACCCCTAGGTTTATCTAGAGGAAAAAACATTTACATCTGTCAGCTGCAAAAATCATATTTTGATATTTTGATTAAAGTTCCTAGAAGCAGTAGCCACCAGCTAAATATACTCACAAAATTAGGTTATTAAAAAAAAAAATCCATGGAGCTGCAAGACATAGTGCACCGTAAGTTAAACCACAGACTTCAGTTAATAGTACAATTATTTTTAAAATGTGCTTTCATCCATTGTAACAAATGTCCTACACTAACCCAAAGTGTTAATAATAGGGTGGTAAATAGTAACCCTGTATTTGATGCCTGATTTTTCTGTATGCTCACAACTTCCCTAATAAAAGAAAGAAAAGAAAGGAGAAAGGAAAAAAAAAATTTTAATCTTACTTTTCTGATTGTCAACCAACCTAAATATACCAATGAGGACATTCATTCTTATAAACATTTACTGAATGCTTACTAAGTGCCAAACATCTTGCTTGGTAATAGAATTACTGAGCAAGACATACTTTGCCCTGCAGTCAAGTGACCAAGAGATGAATATGAAAACAATAATTACAGTATGAAATAACAATGGTATAAAAGAGGTTAATAATGAAGTAACAACATTGTAAATGAATGAAAAAAGAGTGGTAGGAAACATAGGGCTATAAAATCAGCTCTGGCTTTTAGCCTATAGCAACTGGGCCTGGAAGAATGAAGTCAGACATATTTAGGAGGTAAATCAAAGGGCATAAGAACAAATATGTTAATTTAATAGACTAAAATGTGCTAAGAAATCTTTTGGTCAAAATAAATCGTATTCTATGAAATAATGAATAGCCTCCTTAAGTCCCATAGCACTTAGAGACACAGGAATTCTTTGAAGCCACTAAATATACTTAAATTTATCAGTACTTATCAATCTTAAGAACTACCTCTAAAATATTCAATTAACCCTAGTAGTTTATTCATCAAGGAGATCAGATCTAACAGCTGCTGGATGATGATCTCTCCTTTCATGTGTGCAACTGTGGAGGTTACTAGCCAACTTAATAAGGATTGCAAACTAGAGCTCAACCAAAGTAGACCCACTCCCATGACCACAAAACCAATAAAATTATCTTAATTTGTGAACCTCATTGCTGTCTTTTTCATCATATTCAGAAATGACATCACATTCAACAATGACATCATATCTAATCTACTACTGCACTGAAAAGAACTCACAGAAACTGCACATAATGTCTACGACTTTCCTCAGCAATTCCCATTTCTACCTATAGGATGTGCAATGAGACTATCTCTGCCTTCCATTAGACTGATTATTGTTATTTTGTAAATGGCAGCAGTATTTAACATTGCTAAGCAAAATATTTTGCAAAAAGAGTTTCATAATATTTCAAAAACTATAACAATCTGTTCATATTTATAAGATGAATCTTTCTGAGGTATCCAAAGCACTCTTCATAGTCTGCATCATTAATACTCATACCAAACTTGTTTGGCAGGTAAAAGGCTAATATAACTAGCTTCTGCTTAATAGAGAAAGGTTTGAAAATTTCTCCAAAGTCACATAGTGATTTAGAGATAGATATGAAGTAGAAAATAAATGCCCTGATTCACATATCTAAATTCTACTAGAACATATGGACAAATAAATATACAGATAGATAAATATGGATATCTCTGTCCAGAAGTATTATGAACCCCATCACTCTTTTTAAAATGTGCTCCAAGACAAATTTTTTCAATAAGTCAAACAATATTACAGTAGTACCAAGCAGGAATGAATGTTTATAAAATAATGGAAAATGGCACCCAGTGACAATATTTTTTTGACAGAAATGCATGCTTGCTATTGAAAAATGCTTCCTGAACTTTTCCTAAACTTGCATGCATTTATTAAGTAATTTATTTACCCCCCTGAATTTACTTATAACCTTTCTTTTGAGGGGTTCAGATACTTAAAATGAGCAGTCATTTCTGATGGAAGAAACCACATTTCCAAATTGTGCATAATCCCTGCATGGTCTCTTCCACCAGGATACTTTGAAGGTATGGAAAGATGAAAACTCCGAACAACATCTTCGTGTCTACTCTGTTCAGGCAGCAGAAGCATAAACTTCTTGACTGAGATATAATTTCCCTCCCCTTTACTGCACTTCGAACAAAATTGATAGAAGTGGGTTTTTTCCCTGCCGGCTAAAGATTCATTTCTTCCAGACTCCCTCCTTCTGTCTTTCCTCTATTAAAAGTAAATGGGGGTGGGGAGGGGAGAAGTAAATAGATATCTTCCATGTCCTCAAAAGGAGTGGAAGGTAATAGATAAGCTCTAACAACCTATGGCATACCTACATGGAATGATCTATAAACTAAATTGGTTTAGAAATATCTTTCAACCAATACATGCCTTTGTTTCACCAGTGATAAGAGGTACTGTGTTATAAAATCCTTAAATATTGGAGGCTTTTGTAAATTTAGCTAATTGTAAATTAAGCTAAGTAAGAAAATGCAGTAGGAAATCATGCTCAGCCAAAATGATTCCTACATACCCACTGCAACTATATTATCTGAAAGCCCAATTGCTCTGAAGTGCTGTTGTAGCAACATGCCAATCTGATATGAAAATTTTCTTGAATCTGGAATACGCAAAAAGTAAATTTACAAATACAACCTACTTTAACATATCATTTATTACATTTTAAGATGTCTAAACAAAAAATAATCTGCCATGTCAACATACTAAGAATGAAAATGTATGATTTTTCCATTACTATTTCTTATTAACGCCTCCATGCAAAACTATAACTTCCGTGAGTCAATAATAAGTATTATTTTGTAGTTTAGGAAAGCCACCTGTATTATTAAAGATCAATAATGATTTTATAGCTTTTTTTAAAACCCAAAACAAGTTAAAAAAAAAATAGAAGCATAATGCACACTGTAAATGGAGAACCTAAATTCAAGCAATCATTTGGAAGGATAATTTTTAACCACGAAAATTAAGTAGTATTTATGAACATTTATCAGTCCAAATAGCCAAAAAAAAAAAAGCCAAGTAAAAACACTCTTAGCAGGTTTAAGTTCCTACTCAAACTCAAATTTTGAGTAGCCAGAATTTTTAAAACCTAGCTAGAATAAAAACATTTTAGGGGGCTATAAAAAGAAAAGGCAAGTAACTTTAATGTTGAAAGGTCTTACCCTCTATTTAAGACATACAATACATGTTTAGTTCTTTTAAAAGGATCTTTGCCAACAAAATCACAGCTTGTATGAAAAATTGTTAAAAAAGAAAAAAAGAGGTAACAGGAACACCAGGTATACAAAAGGTTTTTTTTAATCTTAAATAATATAAAAGATTTTTAAAAACAGAGCTTTTTCTTTTTTCCAGCATTTTCTATGAATGTTCAATTTCATTAATCTCTCATTATTTTCCACCTTTACCACAATCCATTTTCATTTTCATGTCCCAAAACTTTGTTGTGGAAAAAGTATGATGTATATACTCAAGAAGCTATATTCTTCTCCAAAACTTTCAAGTGTGTCCAGAAGTCATTTTTACTCTAATGCATTGCTAATGTAAACTTCAGAAGCCCTTGGTGTGCATTTATTCATGCATGTGCTCTACTCACACACTCCTCATTCTCAGAATGTAAACACCACTTCGGACATCAAAATTCCCGTAATGTCAGCCTTGTGACACAGTGGACCGCAAATGACTCTCTTCCTAGGTGTTATTTTCCCACCCCAAGAAACAAAAGTAGCAAAAAATAAATAAAAGTTAATAGCAAGATTCCTCAGGAGGACCAAGAAATAAGCAGGGAAGTAGCTTGACTCTCCCAATAGCCTCAAATCTTGCTGTGCCCTTACTACCATCTCTGAAAAACACTCAATTTTTCCACTAAAGGAATCTAATCAATCAAATCATACCCATCTCTTCTACCCCTTTTCTTTCAGCCAGAAAGCCCCGACCTTTAATAAAAGGAGATGTAAGAAGTAGCAATGAAGAGGGGGCTGGAAATGATCCCTTTCCCTTTCCATGCCTTGTCTCCCAAGAGGATTAAAAAACCCTTTCTCCATTCCCCAAGCCTGCTTTCTCCTTTCCCCTAGATAACGTGTCCCAGAGAACAGCTATAACCCACTGCTCCAAATAAACATTCCACAATAAACAAAATCAACATCCCTTAGAAAGATTATAAAACAAAACAGCTGATACTCTGCTACCCTTTCGAGCCTCCCAAGCATAGTAACTAATACTATTCAAGATTATTTTAAAAGGACAGGCCTTTCTCATCTTTCTCAGCCTCTCAATAATAATAATCCTACATCCCAATACCTTCAGTTGTCTTCTGACAACTGAATATTTCAACATTTACAAAACCCTTATTCTTCCTGCTTGCCCTTTTAATTCTCCAATACCTATATCAAAAAATCCCTAGATGCTGCAGCTATACCCCTTTCGGTCCCTCCTCCAATAATAGTATTAGATTCCAGGATAGCCCTTTCAATCCTCAATCAAATTTATAAAACCTCAATATTCTTCTCCCACTCACAACGATATTGAAAAATTCGTCAGTTTTTCTAGCACTATTTACTCCTCAATAACACTTTACAGTCCCTTAATATCTGTGTTATCAAATTATCTGCTCCCCAATAATTTCTGAAACATGCCCACATATTCCTTTCAGCTTTCCGATTTTTAAAAATTCTTTGAATATTCTTGAACTCTTAGAACCCACCAAAAATCGCTATAAACCCTCAATGTCCTTGCTATCCCTTTCTGACCTCATGTTTTCAAAAAGCCCTCTATATTATGCTTCTAGTTTTAGTCCCCAAATAATTCTGTTAGTAAAAGCCTCTATATCCCGCTTTTCCAATATTCACATTTAAAACTCCCTCGATGGCTCAGGTATCGTCTCTCAATCGTCAAACGACAATATTTAAAATTTCCTATCTTTGCTGCCCTTTCTAACACCCCAATATTTACGTTTAAAAAGCCCTCGCGGTCTCTGCCTCCCCCCCCCCCACACACACACACACGGTCCCACAGCAACGCCGCCTCTACACCCCTTGCTCGCCCCCCCTCCATACACAATGGTGATAGTACTACAGAGAAGACGTCGCCGGGACCTCCAGACCGCGGCTCCCTCGCACCGCCCCTCCCCGCCGCTTCCCCTCCCCCCACGCCCCCGCGGGCCCCCAACGCCCACGTTCGCCAGCCCCGGCCCGGCCTGGCTCACTCACATCGGCTCCAGTAACTTGGCCAGCCAGGACTTGAGGGCATCCACATCCTCTATAAGCATGGTGCAGGGAGGGCGGGCTCGACCGCCACTCTTCTTCAGGCCTGCCGCGGGTCTCCCCTCGCCGCCTCTTCACGCCCCCTTCACAGCTCCCTGTGCCCTAGCCCACCGGGCATCTTAGGAGACTTCAACCTACTCCCCCGGCCGGGGCCTAACAGGAACTAACCCAAGAGCCCTCACTCAATCTACACCGATGGTTCAGGTGGGCGGGAGACAGCGCCGAGTGGCGGGTGCAAGAACCAATGGCATAGGGAGGGCCGTGCGCTCAGCACCAATGAAAAAGCTCGCTCACCTCGTCGGCCGGCCGGACCCAGTTAAGGAGAAGGAATATAACAAGGTAGGTGGAGAGCGCATGTGAACTCCTGGTGCAAGATGGTATCTTGGAGAAGGTACTGTGCCTCTCTCTTAAAGGGGCCGTGGCGCCTTTTTTGACCACGCCGCCGCCCGACGCGCAGTACCGGTGTCTGCTAGTGGCGCTGCCTGGGGGAACCCGACGAGCCCCTCAGCCTGGTTCCTTCCTCTCGTTTTTCTTGGAAACACACACTCGTGTCCCTAAATGACTCAGCTGTAGTAAATCTGCAGCACAACCTGCAATACGTACATGTTCGACACATTGCAAGGATTGCAAAATTTTAGTTTTTTTCCTTTATACACCCATTTTGATCGCCTCTTAAGCTTACAATTTTTGAGGCTATGCTTAAATTACGCAGAATGTTCCTGACAACTATGCCTTGGATTCCAATAATCGTCATTTTAAAACGTGGCGCACGGATGTAAAAGGTTGAATGGACCTCAATTTTACCAGTATTTCTAATACATACTTTATTCAGAAAGTAAAACGTTTCCAATTCTTTTTTTTTTTTTTCCTCCTTTCATCGCATATCTAAAAATCCAGTATTTTTTTGTGGGGTGAATTTTTGTCAGCAAAAAATATTTTAAAAATAATTTTAAAGAAAATTTTGAAATCCCGAAATACGGCAACTTAATTTGTACTAGGTGAGAAAGTCCTTTTGGAGTTTTGAAACCACTGGCTTGATACTGATGTTATTCAACCACAAATGCTGAGCACTGGTTGTATGCCTGCACTGTGTAAGGAAGGTGCTGGGGATCCGACGGTGAGCCCTTCCTCTTAGGAAGCAGAACAGTTTTGGCGTTAAGCATGATATTAGTAACATTTTGAAGAATAGCTGATGACCATACATCTTACATAAAACAGATTTGTCAACCCCAAATAAGCTGACATGCCATACACATAGGTATATAGGTAGGCAAATTTTTTATGTAAAAGTCCAGATAGTAAATATTTTTGGCTTCCCCAGGCAGTGAGGTAACTACTGAACTCTGCCAAATGGCATGAAACTAGCCATGGACAATATGTAAACGAATGAGTGTGGCTGTGTTCCAACAAAACTTATTGAAGTATTATATGAATTTCAATTTCGTTTAATTTTTATGTCATGGAATATTATTTCCTTTTTATTTCTTTTCAATCATTTAAAAGCATAAAAACCACTGGGTATACAAAAACAGGTGGCTAGAAGGATTTGGCTTGCTGGATGTAGTTTGTCAACTCCCTTACAAAGAGTAATAAAAGCAGTTCACTTAGAGATCATTAAATGAACTTCCCTCACTAACTGTCCCCCCCACACACACAACCCAACTATGCATATAAGGGGAAAAGTCCAGAGACTAAGTGATTTACCTAGACTCACATTCATCTGTAGATTTGGGAAGTGACATCCAAATCTTCTGACTACAAGCCTAGTGCTTTCTCACATTTCTCTTCTTTCCTGTCTCCTCCTTCCCTTCTTCCTCCTTTACAGTTATCCATATTATTCCGTCATTGCTTTCCAGTAAGGAGATGAAATGTTACCAAAAAAAAAAAAGAGAAATGCAAAAATGATATGATTAGACCTAAGACTGGGAAGACCATAAACAGTAAGTTAGAAATGGAACAGGAATTGTCTTTCTCTCAGTAAATCACTCCTTTGCAAGAATTTCAAAGTACTTTCCAAAGTTATTTATAGAACAAATTTTGTCGGCCTTGAGTCAGAGGTGAAGGTGCTGAAATATCACCTTCCTAGTGACCATGGTCATTATTTAACCCAGCATATTACAGGAACTAGAACAGATATGACTACAGTGGTGATATTTGTGGTTAGGGATCCTATGTGATTTTTTAATATTTTTCTTTTCTCAATTTTTCAAACTGCAATATTATATTACTTTTCTAAATTGAACGTATTATATATGTGTATATGTGTATATTTATGTATCTATAAAGAGTACTGCTTTGAATATAGCTATTGAACCCCAAACTCTATCTTAAGGAAGTAGCATCTGTAGAAGAGTTGCTTTTCCAGTAGTGGAAGTGGGATACGATATAGACAGTCTAACTCCATGTCTAGTTCTCTCCATTTGCTAAATAGGTGGTTGAGATTTGATCGATCAGTATTTATGGCCCAGAATTTTCCCATTTACTTTATTCAGAAGCATCTGTTATGTTCACAGAACTGATTCATCTGCAGTCCACTGATTTCAGTCATACAGTTATTGTACCACCCTGAATGGAATGCATACATACATGTCCTAATTCAACACACATATACTGAAGGCTTATCATGTGCCAGATTCTGTGCTCTAGGCTGGGGCAGAAACAAAGAAAAATCAGAAAAGTTATATACTTTTACTGTCCTTTGGAAACTCAGATTCTGATAGCCCAGTAGTCAGGCATTGGATATAAAAATCACAGCTAAAGTTGTGGAGCACTTACTCTGTGCCAGCCTATAGTAGGTATTTCAGTGCATTGTTACCTCTAATCCTTACACTATCTCTCTATGGTGGATAGTATTCACAGACAAAACTGTGACCCAAAGAGATTTGCGAGGCTAGTGAGTAGAAAGAAGGGTCCAAACTTGACCATGTCTGACTCCAAAGCCCATACCTTTAACATTTAAACCTTTAAATCATTTCACAAGCAAATACTGAAATATGAACCATGTGGTTCATTCAAAATTCATTCAGCAAATATGTAGTGAGCCCATACCATCTGCTGGCACTGTTCTTGGGTAATAGAGAGAAAGATAGGTTTTATTTTTTTTTAAATACTTTTTAAAAAAATTTATTTCTCTCCCCTTCCCTGACCCGCCCCAGTTGTCTGCTCTCTGTGTCCATTCGCTATGTGTTCTTCTTTGACCGCTTCTATCCTTATCAGTGACACTGGGAATCTGTGTTTCTTTTTGTTGTGTCATCTTGCTGCGTCAGCTCTCTGTGTGTGCAGCGCCGTTCTTGGGCAGGCTGCACTTTTCTTCACGCTGGGCAGCTCTCCTTGCAGGGCGTGCTCCTTGAGCGTGGGGCTCCCCTACGCGGGGGACACCCCTGCATGGCAGGGCGCTCCTTGCGCGCTTCAGCACTGCACATGGGCCAGCTGCACACGGGGCAAGGAGGCCCGGGGTTTGAAACATGGACCTCCCAAGTGGTAGGCGGACTCCCTATCCATTGGGCCAAGTCCACTTCCCAAAGATAGGTTTTAAATAAATTTTCTTCCTTAGTTATGGTGGATGTTAAGGTGAGTACTTAACAAAGATTGAATTTTCTCTGTTTTACCTTCAGAGATAGAGAGGAAAGGCAGATTTAAGAAAAGAGAGATTGTTAATAAGAATCACTGAAAACTACAAGAAGAACAAACATCGAAACCATCCTCACTCAGACCAAGTCCCTTTCTTGGCTTGAGAACACCTGGCCCTCGACCAGGAAGAACAGTCAACTACATGATTTCACATAAGACTTGACAGAGGTAGGCCTTCCAGAGTGAATCATGCCAGCAAGTTGATTTTTTTTTTTTTTTGGTCCTTATTCTCCACCCTGTGTCTAAGAGCTTTCCCACATGTACAATGAGAGGTGAGAATCATTTTTCAGTTATCTGTGTAGAACTTAAAAATCACAACATGCTTCCCTTATACGCACTTAAACTAAGCTTTGGTAGAATTTTAAACTAGAAAGCTCATGATTACAAACAGACCTTCTCCTGTCAATACATATGTAGATGATCATATAATTAAGCAACATATTCATCAAAACACCAGTCTCTCCTGAGTCTGGGACACCTGGAACAGTACATCCGCTCAGAGAAAAGTCACTGAAAGGCTTCTCTTAGGTATGCAAAGGCAAAGTGCGTTGGCAGACATATGGTGAGTCACCTGGCATAGTCTCTCTTAGTGATGAAAATGAAAACTGTTTTTCCTAGGAGAAATGTGTTATAAGGAGCTTATAAAAAGCTGCTTCACACTACACACCTATTAGAATGGCTAATATTAATTTTCTAAAAAACTGACAATACCTAATGCTGGTGAGGATGCAAAGCTAGAACATTCATATATTGTTGGTGGGATTGTAATATGGTGCAGCTACTCAGAACATGCAATATCATATGATGCAGCATTTGTACTCCTGGACATTTATCTCAAAGAAATGAAAACTTAAGTTCACACAAAAACTTGTATACAATTGTTTATAACAGCTTTATTTATCAAAGCTGAAAACTGGAATCACCCCAGATGTCCTTTAATAGGTGAATGGTTAAACAAATTGGTACATGCATACCCCGAAATACTATTCAGCAATAAAAAGGAATGAACTGTTGATACTTGCAACAACTTAGATGAATTATGCTGAGAGGAAAAAAAAAAAACTAATCCCCAAAAGTTACATGCTTTATGATTCCATTTATATAACTTTTTTTTAAAGATTTATTTTTTATTTACTTCTTCCCCCATTCCCCTCCCCCCCACCAGTTGTCTGCTCTCTGTGTCCATTCACTGTGTGTTCTTCTGTGTCTGCTTGCATTCTTGTCAGCGGCATCCAAAATCTGTGTCTCTTTTTGTTGCATCATCTTGTTGTGTCAGCTCTCCATGTGTGCCACTCCTGGGAAGGTTGCACTTTTTTCATGCTGGGCGGCTCTCCTTATGGGGTGCACTCCTTGCGTGTGGAGCTCCCCTACGTGGGGGACATCCCTGTGTGGCAGGGCACTCCTTGTGCACATCTGCACTGCACGTGGGCCAGCTCATCACATGGGTCAGGAGGCCCTGGGTTTGAACCTTGGATCTCCCATGTGATAGGTGGACGCCCTATCTGTTGGGTCAAATCTGCTTCCCATAACATTTTTGAAATGATAAAATTTTAGAAATAGAGGCAGGATTAGGGGCTTCCAGGGATGGGAAAGGGTGTGAGGGAAAGTGACTGTGGTTATAAAAGGGCAACAAGAAGAATCCTTGTGGTGTTGGAACTATTAAGTATCTTGACTGTGTTGGTAGACACAGGAGATACACAAATGACAACATTGTACAGAATGAAATACACTGGGCCATCCATGTGCACACAGGCATGCACACAATGAGTACAACTATACAACTAAACCTTTTTATTTTTAAGATTTATTTACTTATCCACCCCCTCTGCCCCATTGTTTTTTGCACTCACTGTCTGCTCTCTGTGTCCATTCGCTGTATGTTCTTCTGTGTCTGCTTGTCTTCTCTTTAGGCAGCACCAGGAACTGATCCTGGGACCTTCTGGAGTGGAAGAGAGGCACTCAATCACTTGCGCCACCTCAGCTCCTTGGTCTGCTATGTCTCTTATTGTCTCTCCTATGTGTCTCTTTTTGTTGCATCATCTTGCTGTACCAGCTCTCTACATGGGCCAGCACTCCTGCACAGGCCAGCATACACCACGGGTCAGCACTCCACATGGACCAGCACTCCGCACAGGCCAGCACTCCACGTGGGCCAGCTCTCTGTGCAGGCCAGCTTGCCCTCACCAGGAAGCTGCAGGAATCAAACCCTGGACCTCCTATATGGTAGATGGGAGCCCAATAACTTGAGCCACATCAGCTGCCTACAACTAAACCTTGTAACAAGGCCAATATCCTGATCATGATATTATACTATAGTTTTTTTTTCCTTCTTCTCATTTTCTTTTAAATGTTACATTCAAAAAATATGATGTCCCCATATACCTCCCACCCCGCCCTGCCCCATTTCTCTCACATCAACAACCTCTTCCATCATCGTGGCACATTCACTGAGCCTGGTGAATACATTTTGGAGCATTGCTGCATCACATGGACAGTTGTCTACATTGTAGTCTACACTCTCCCCCATTCTACCCAGTGGGCCATGGCAGGGCATACAATGTCCAGCATCTGTCCCTGCAGCACCACCCAGGACAACTCCAAATCCTGAAAATGTGCCCACATCATATCTCTTTCTTTCCTCTCCCTACCATCAGCAGCTACCGTGGCCACTTTCTCCACAGTTTTACAAAATGTTACTATTGGGGGGAACTGTGCAAAGTATACAAGGGATCTCTATGCACTCTTCCTTACAACTTCATGTGACTACAAATACCTCAATTTAAAAAAAAAATCTTCACACATCTAGACCAATGTCAGCAGAGAAAAATGATTGGAAATGGTGTCTTTGGGTGTGTGAACGCTGGACAAAGTCCTGTCCCATTCCCCAAAAGCTTCATGGGTTCCCACTGGACCTGTGTGGGAACCCAGATCTGACACCCTTGCAGATTAAAAAAGTATCTAGGACATTGAACATGTTAAAAGTTCCAGTAAATTTAATTCATTTTCTAAGTAGTGAACTTGCCTTTAAGATAAAGGAATGGCTTTCTTATCTTAAATTCTAACTAGTTTATTCCTTCCAGAATCAATGCCTTCCAGAAGAAGGCATTAGACATGTGGGGATTTCATCAGCTCCAACCATGGTGCAGGACCCATGTTCCCTCAACCTCAATAGAATAGCCAGAGGGTTTTACATCAGGCAGGACCTGCTCCCACTAAACAGCAGGAAGAAGCTACAGAAGAATGACCATCGCTCATCAGCTCCCCCTGAAGAATAAGGGTGTAAACTCTCTGAGGGGGGAGTTAAGGCAGGTTAGTAGAGAGAAAGAGAGAAGATCCAGCAGAGAACAAGACTGTGAGGTCCTGCTCAGAAACCCCCTGCTACTAAGAAAGCCAGAAACATCCCACCTACATCCTGGCCATGGGGTCCCATTTGGAACTCCTTCCAGGATCAAGGGGAAGCTCCAGATACCTCCAAACAACAGGCTTCCCCATTGGTCCCCCGAGAGCTAACAGACTGGGACCATACAGCAACCAATCAGAACAAAAAGCAGCTGGGGCCCCTCCCCAACATTAGGAAGGGGGAGGAGGAAAGTTCTTAAAAGGCCTAAGCTAGTGCCCCTTGTCATGTCTCACCCTGCAGCATGCCCACAATCTATGTCTGGAGTTGCGAGTTGTGTACCTTTTTTCTTTTCTTGTTTCTTAATGAATTCTTTTACTCCCTTGCCTACCCTCCCCCCCAAACAACAACAACAACAACAACAACAACAACAACAACAACAACAAATCATCCAGGAGAAATGAGTGCAAAACTCCACTTCAGTACTGATATCTTTTCTTACAGCAAAAATTGTGACCTGACCAGATTCCCTCAGGTTCCCTCAGGTTATCTCTCTGATATTAGAAGAAAACTATCCTCTCCTCTTTGTATTGAATAAACCCCTTGGGATTTGAACAAATCAAATAATAACTCATACTTCTTGTGTGCCAGGCACTAGGCCAAGCAATATTGCATGGATTACCCTCCTTCAGTTCATGCATTCAGCTTTTCTTTCTTTCAACAATGATTGACTGAAAACCAGTCATAGGCAAAGTACTATTACAGACCCTGGGGATATAGCAATGAAGGAAATAGACATTCTTCTGGAGCTCTAGTCTAGCAAGAGGAGAATCAGGATGAATAAAGAATCTATAAAGAAAAATAGGGCAAGCAAAAGGGACAGAGAGTGATGGGGAAGGTAAAAGGACTCTGAGCATTAGCCTGAAGGTACTTAAGGTTTGAGGTATTGTGGATAGCTGGGAGAAGAACTTTTCAGGGAAGTTTAAAGGTCCTGAGGCTGAATTTGCTTTGGCATGTGTCTTAATTTTCTAGGGCTGCTGTAACAAATTCCCTAAAGTTCTGGAGGTTAGAAGTCCAAAATCAAGGTGTCAGCAGGACCATGCTCCCTCTGAAAACTGTAGAGGAAAAATCTTTCCTAGCTACTCGAAGTTTATCGACAATCCTGGGCTTGCAGCTGCAAGGAACCACATATCTGATATTCAGAACATATAAAGAAATCCTTCAACAACAAAAAGGCAAACAACGCAATTTAAAAATGGGAAAAATTTGAGTAGACATTTCTTCAAAGTCATATAAATGGCCAAAAAGCATATGAAAAGATGTTCAACATCATTAGACACTAGGGAAATTAAAATAAGAACAATTCATGGTGGTATGGAGATACCATTTCACACCCACTAGAATGGCTACTATTAAAAAACAAAAAATAACAAGTGTTACAGAGGATGTGGGGAAATAGAAACACTTCTTCACTGTTGGTGGGAATGTAAAATGAGACAGCTGCTGTGGGAGACTGTTGGGCATTTCCCCAAAAATTTAAGTATAGAATTATCATATGAACCAGTAATCCCACTTCTAGGTATATACCCCAAAAAACTGAAAGCAAGGACTTGAACAGATATTTGCATACTGATGTTCATAGTTGCATTATTCACAATTGCCAAAAGATAGAAGCAACCCAAGTGTCCATCAATGAATGAATGGATACACAAAATGTGGTATATACACACAATGGAATATTAATTCAGCCATAAACAGGAATGAAATTTGATATATGCAGCAATATAGATGAACCTTGAAGACATCACGTTGAGTTAAATAAGCCAGACACAAAAGGACAAATATTGTATGATCTCACTGATACTAAATAATTAAAATAAGGAAACTCATAGAATCAGAATCTAGAATACTGGTTGCCAAGGGATGGGGTGGGGATAGAAAATAGGGAGTTAAGGCTTAAAATTGTACAGAGTTTCTATTTGGGGCAATGGGAAGTTTTGGTATCGGATGGTAATGATGGTAGCACAACATTGTGACTATAACTGATAGCACTGAATTATATATTTGAATGTGGTTAAAAGGGGGTAATTTTAGTTGGATATATGTTACTAGAATAAATTAAAAAAAAACAAGAACTCCATGGGACTGTACAATGCAGTAAACCCTAAGTTAAACCATGGACTACAGTTAATAGTACAATTATAAAGATGTGCTTTTAATTGTAACAAATGTATCACACCAATGCAAGGTGTTAATAATAGAGTATTCTAATATCGGGAGCTTATTTTTGGTGCATGGTTTTCTGTAAACCCACAACCTCTATTAAAAAAGAAAAGAATGGCAGTCTGACACCAGAATCCAAACTCTTACTTACTACATAAAACAGCATCTAGAGTTAGATACTAGACTTTTGGCTAATAAGACATTGGGAGTCTGACTAATGAACAGAAAAAAATATAAGTGGTATGATTTGATTATGTCTCCAGTTCATATAGTTTAGACAATTGGTATGGTAGTCTAATTTCATTAGTATGGTAGAGATAGGAATCTTAAACATCATAAATGCACAAAATTATGTATATAGATTTATAGATAGATAGATATCTGTATATAGTCATTGAGATTGAAAATGTGATTAGGGAAATGGATGTGGCTCAGGTGATTGGACTCCCACCTGCCACATGGGAGATCGCTGGTTCAGATCCCAGTGCCTCCTAAAGAAGACAGTGAGCTCGTGCAACAGGCTCAAGTGTGGCAAGCTGACATAAGAGACACAAGAAGAAAAAATATGAGAGATACAACAAAGCAGAGAGCAGAGATTCTTTGTGCCTCCTAAAGAAGACAGCAAACTGATGCGACTGGCAGGTGTGACAAACTGACACAAGAGATGCGGGGAGGAAAAACATAATGAGAAACACAATAAACCAGGGAGCAGTGGTGGCTGAAGTGATTAGGCACATCCCTCTCACATCAGAGATCCTGGGTTTGGCTCCTGGTGCCTCCTAAAGAAACAAGGAAGATGAACAGACACACCAAGTGAAAACAACAAAGGGGTGGGGAGAAATAAAAATAAACCCTAAAAAAAATGTGATCGGCTGTATTTCCCTGTTTCTTTGTTTTCATTTTTCCCTTAGTTCCCTCCTGCTCTCCCTCCTTTCCTCCCTTCCTAATGAAGTCTTTGGACTGTACCACAGTGATGAGGGTAATGGTAGTGACTATTTGAGTATGTTATTTAGTATTTTGATGATTCAGCTGTCACATTCCCATTTGAACCCATGACATGATCTGTGATGCTCTGTGGAATGTTGATGAGATGTCAGGCTGAAGCTTGTGGAACATGAGTCTGGAGTGGTGTAGCATGAGTGAATGATTTCTAATTCCTGAGAATTACAAATATCAATAGAGAAGAAATCTAGACAATAGAAGAGGAACTTCTCAAAATTTTGTTTAACCTGAGAAGTGCAACTTCTCTAATTTGGTTATATTTGTCTGAATGTGAAAGGCAGTCTCTCTAATTAACACGGCTACTTGTTCCTAGCTCATGTCAATCAGACTTAGAATTCAGTTAAGCGAGCAAACTGGTTTCCAGTATTCTCCACTTTTCCTTCTTTTTCTTGCCTTCTTCCTCCTTTTTCGCTCTCGTTTTCTCTTTCTAGCTTAATGTTTCTTGAGCACTCAACCATACACCAGGCATTGGGCTATTCACTTTGTATGGCATGTCTTGTTTTATTCTTACAGCAAGCATAAGAGATAGGTATTATCGTTATCCATATTTTATACATCAGGACCAATTAACTTAGAACAACCCCAATATTAACCAAACCTAAAAGTTCTAGAAGGATTTTTCCTTCTTGTCTTTGTACTCTTGTACCATTAAAAATTTTTTTTTTCTGTTCACCATTTAGGAAGTGTAAAGGTAGAACACTAATGTAGAAAAGAAAAATTTAAAAACAAAAGGTGTCAAATAGGGTAGGGAAGTGACAACTATATTCACTAAGTATCATGTGCCTGAGGAACAGAAGTATCAAAAGAAGTGCCTACAATTCCTTCTTCTGAGAACCTTGCCACCTAAAGGTTGGGAAGTTAGTTAAATATGCGTAAACAACAAATACAAAGGGACTCAGAGACAAACCAAAAATAATTATATCTTTATGGATCTAAATTTAGAAATGCTGACAAACACTGAATTGAGCAGAGTGACCAGTGGGTTGGGTTTGGGAATAAAATCAAGGAGGAAGCAAGTTATGTTATGGATCTTTGAAGAATGAGCGTGACATAATTTGACAGTTGGAGAAGGTATACCACACAATTATCTGGTGGCAACCAGTTTAGTTAAGCCGGAGAACAGATTATTATGGGGGCAGAGGCAAGCTTCTCCCATACCTGATCTTTTGTTTACTATTTGCCAGGCCTATACACATATACATACACACACACACACACACACAGGATTTATATATACATATTATTATCTTCATAGCAATCCTATGAGATATTTACTATTATTATTATTATCCTTATTTTACAGAGTGGCTAATTGAATTGCCCGAGGTCACACAACTAGTGAATGATGAAATAGATTTGTCTGATTCAGAGACTGGAGCTCTAATCCACTATGCTACCTTTCTAATTTCATTTATCTAGAGAGAGTAATCCATCCACCTAGCCTTACAAAGAATCAACAATTCCCAATTTAAAAACTATTACTAAGCTGTAATAACTTGTATTTTCTAAGTATCTCTTGAATGTGTTTACCTGTCTTTATTTTGACTGTCATCACCATAGTCCAAGTCACAATCACTCCTCACCTGGACCACTGCAATAAACTCCTGCTTCCACTTCTGTTCTCTTCCAACCGTTCTTCAGTATGATCTTCATAAAACACAAATAGGACCATGTCCCTTCCTTGCTTAAAAGACTTTGATGGCCTCCCATTGCTTTGTGTGTGTTTACATGTGTAAGGTACTAGGACCAGGGATTGAACCCTGGACCTTGTATGTGGAAAGCTAGCCCTCAACTACTGAGCCACATCAGCTCCCCTGAGTTGGTTTGTCTGTTTGCTTTTTTTTGTTTTTTTCAGGAGGTACTGGGAACTGAACTGGGACCTCCTATGAAAGAAGTTGGCACTCAACTGCTTGAGCCAAATCCACTTCCTACCTCTCGTTGGTTTAATGTCTGCCTCTGCCTTTAAACTATAAGCACTATGAAAGAGGTGCCTGTGTCTCACTAGTTCAAATGTTCTCTCTCCAGCACCTAGGATAGTGCCTTGCATATAGTAGAAGTGAATAAATATTTGTTGAATGAATACTGAATCCAAATGCTCCTTTATATAATGTTCTTGATAGCCTAAGTTTCCTTACTAACTTTCATCCAAGTATCCATTGAGCCCATTCCACATGCGAGGGAAGTGTTAGGCCATTATTAAACATATTTCAGAGGTAGTTGTTAAAGGGAAAAAAAAGTAAAAATACCTGTTTTTTTCTTTCTTTTTTTTAAATTCCATAGTCTTTTAAGAAGACACACTTCTGGGCTGGGGTTTCCCTCCCTGTAAAGTGCATTGCAGATGCTTAATGAGTTTACTGAATTAACTAATCAACGCATCTGAGAGTAGTTAACTTGATCACCAGAATGTAAGAGCCTAGAATCAGCGCTGTTCAAAAGAATTCTCAGCAATGATAAAAATTTTCTATTTCTGCACGTCCAATACAGTAGCCACTAGTAAAATGGGCTACTGAGTTCTTGAAGTGTGGCTAGTACGACTGAAGAACTGAATTTTAAGTTTTAATTAATTTAACTTTAAATTGCCGCTCGTGGCTAGTGGCCATCAGATCGCGCAGCGCAGCCTTGGACGGTAGCAGTTTCATGGCTGAGCCCAGCACTGGGACATCCTGGAAGGTTTTGCGTTCTCCGCTTAAAAATGAACATTGTTAATTAGTGGTTATAAAATGTCTAAATGCTGGAATATTAAATGCCACCGACAATAATATATATCCGTGAGGAGCGGCAAGCCATAATTAGAACCTCAGTCGCTGAAGAGTAATAAACTCCACCCACCCTAACAGACACGCAGCCTTACGGGGTGAAAAGGTTGAAGCCCTGGGAAGTACATCCTTGCCAGGGCGAGTGGTTCTTCTGCACTGCATCATGGACTTTGTAGTTCAACACGCCCAGAGCGTCACTACCGGTGTCAGCTTTGAGTCGGATTTTAGGGCCTACTTCCGGTAGCCCGCTGACCTCTGGGAATTATAGTCATTAGACGCCTGTTGGACGTGGGCTGTCGTAGTCTTGGAACTACAATTCCCGGTGGGCTACACGCTGCACTCGCTGTCGTTAGCCGTGAGCCGGGAGATTGCCTCAGCTGGCCCAAGTGTGTGCTTTAGTGTTGCGAGCATCTGGTTGCACTGAGAGGGAGGGGAAAGATTGTAATCACTTCTTTGAAGGGGTTCGCCGAGTCACTGTCGTGGGTTTGTAGATTCTCCAGGAGGTGCCATGGCGGTAAGTTTGGACGGGAAGAGAGGGTCCTAGAACCAGGGTGGTCTGCTCTACCTTTGCTTGAATCTAGCACCTCACCATGTGGTAGCTGCTGTCTGCCGGAAAAAAAAAATCCCTTTTTTGAAGGGCAGGCTAACCTATCCCCACTCCGACCCCCAGCTAATGCGGGCTGTCCTGGTGAATGTGCCTTTTCTAACTAGCTGTTGAGCCAGGAACTGTCTTTACAGACTACTTGCATGTCATCTGCCCTATTTCACTGGATTTTTTAAAAATCGTGGTGGATAGAGAGGAGCTTGTAACATTAATGTTTTCATTCAACAAAAATATCATTAAGCACTTCCCATAAAATAGGCAAAAATCGTTACTTTCATGGGGTTTACATGTGTGCTGTGTGTATGTGTGCATACTAAAATATATAGTAAAAAGTTGGGTATGTCATGTCCCGATGCGTGCTATGAAAAAAAAAAATGGAGCAAGAAGGGTGACCAGGGAGTGTGGGGTGGGAGTAAGGTTGCAGTTTTTAAAAGGGTGGTCAGGAATGACAAAGGAGATAAAAGAATAAGCCATGCATCTATATGGGGTAAGGAATTTCCAGGTAGAGGCAGTACTGTGAAATAAAAACAAGGAGTGTTGTGTGGCTCAAGGGCAGTGATCCAGGGGGGGATGATGTATATGTGTGTTTAGGCCATGTAAGGCTTTGTAGGGTGTTGATGTCACCTCTGAATGAGTCTGGATGCCTTTGGAATGTTTTGTATAGAGAAGTGACAAGGCCTGATTACTTTAAAATTATCCCTGTGGCTATTATGTTGAAAATAGACTAATGGTGGTGGGATGGAATTAATGGAGGTGGTGAGGAGTGGTTGGATTCTGGGTATATTCTGAAGGTGGGGCCAACAAAATTTGTCCATCTATTGGATGTTGATGGTTTGAAAAACTGGGTGGTGGAGCAGCATTTAATTGGGGTGTGTGTGAGGTCAGCAGTTTTTTATATGGACATGTTAAGTTTGAGGTGCCTATTAGACATTCCAGAAGGAGTGCTATATAAGTATTTAGATCTGTGAATCTGGAGATGAGAGGAAAGATGTGGTCATGGTCTAGAAGTGAATATTGATGGTATTTAAAACATACAGGACTGAATGAGATCACTAAGATTGGTATATATTGAGTGCACAGAGATGATACAGAAATTCTAGATCTGGGGACTGAGATGAGGAATACCCAGCAGAGGCAACTGAATAGTGGGAGAGGTGGAAGACCTGGAGAATTTGGTATCTTGGAAACTAGGTTTAAAAAAAGCATTTCAAGGAGAGGAGAGTGTCAGATGCTATTGGTATATCAAATTGAAGAATGAAGACCAAGAATTGACTATTATATTTAGGAACATGGAGGTCATTTGAACAGTTTCTGAGGAGTGTTGGGGGCAAATGCCTTAAGAAAGAATGGGAGGGAGCAGATGTAGCTCAAATGGTTGAACAGCTGCTTCCCATGTACGAGGTCAGGTTCCAAGTTCAATCCCTGATACCTCCTATAAAGAAACAAACAAGAGAAAGAATGGGGAGAATGGAATTGGAGATAAATTGTATGGACAACTTGAAGAATTCTGCTATAAAGGAGAGCAGAGGAATGGGGCCGATTAGATGAAGGGCAAAAGAGACTTAAAAAAATATATAATAGGGGAAATTACACAATGCTCTTGAGAATTATCCAGTAGAAATGGAAAATTGATGCAGAAGAGAGAGAGGACAGTTGCTGAAAGGATGTTCCTGTGTAGAGTAGAAGGTATGGGATCTAGTGTACTGGTGGAAGGGGTAAATAGGACCCCAGGCTGCTCATCTATAGTAACAGGTGCAGTGGCAGAGTATATAGATACAAATGCATGTGAGTAGGTAGATGTGATGAAGGAATTTGTGCAAGTTACTTCTGTTTTCTCAGTGATACAGATACCAAGGTTATCAGCTAAGTATAAGGATTGGAGAGGTCTTGGAGGTTTGAAGAGAAGAGAAAGTATAAACAATTGTTTGTCTTAATAGAACATTCTGTAGCAATGGAAATGTTCTGTATGGGCACTGTCTAAATTAGTAGCCACTAACCATATGTTATTTTTTTTTTTTTTACCAAAGACAATTCTTTATTGTATTTGTCATGGACATTTGCATGAGTACATCAATTTCAGGAGAAATTGGAATTTAAGTGTTTCTTGCTTAAAGACCTCAGTTCTGTCTCAAAATTACTTACAACTGAAATATATTTACCTTTAAAAATACATTTTTTTAAAAACTCATATTTCAGAAGCTCTTTGGCAGTCTGGCAAGAACAATGACAGAGTCTAATGGGTGATACTAAACATGCCTATCCCAGAAAGTTTCAAACTTTTCTTGGCTGTGTTGGTAAAAATGGCCGCCAGGTACTCAGTACAAGTGGAGGATGTTCCAGCCACAGTGGTTTAGATGGTTAACGACGGTGTGTAATTTCTCATGGTCCAAATGGATGGTGGAATTCTGCCCCTGTCACAGACAGGTGACCAGCCTGAGGATATAGCCTCTTATCTTTTGGGCTGAGCGGCTGCTGCCAGTGGAATCTCTCTGCCTGACTGACCATTCTCCAGCACTCACTTCTCTGAGACCTTGTGGCAGACAGTATTGCTCCTAGCAGAGTCCTTGGTGAATCACATTGGGGACCCCCTTCAGAGTTGTAACCTTACACCTCATGATGGGATGCTGCAGTCTTCAAAATCCTGCAGTGAGTCTGTGACCCAACTCTCTCGGGTTTGCATGCGACCCACGGCGGGCCCGGGGAAGGGCGGCCCGGCCTTCAGGGACCCCAGGTTCCTGCAGCGGCCGCACAGGGGGATGCACACTCCTCCCTGCGAATCAACCTCTGCGGGAGCATCGCTCCAGAAATGAGAAAGGCGCTTGTCCCTTAGTTCCCTTTACTGCCCCACATACGAACACCCCTTACCCCCATGACGACAACTGCGGAAAGCCGTATGTTATTGTTATTATTATTTTAAAGATTTATTTATTTATTTTTCTCCCCTTCCCCCCCACTCCGGTTGTCTGTTCTCTGTGTCTATTTGCTGCGTCTTCTTTGCCCGCTTCTGTTGTTGTCAGTGGCACGGGAATCTGTGTTTCTTTTTGTTGCATCAACTTGTTGTGTCAGTTCTCCATGTGTGCGGTGACATTCTTGGGCAGGCTGCACTTTCTTTCGCGCTGGGCGGCTCTCCTTACGGGGCACACTCCTTGCGCGTGAGGCTCTCCTACGTGGGGGACACCCCAGCGTGGCGGAGGATACCCCAGCGTGGCATGGCACTCCTTGCGTGCATCAGCACTGCACATGGGCCAGCTGCACATGGGTCAAGGAGGCCCGGGGTTTGAACCAGGAATCTCCCATATGGTAGACGGATGCCATAACCACTGGGCCAAGTCCGCTGCCCATATGTTATTATTGATGTTTGAAATGTGACTAGTACAACTGAAGGACTATTTAATTTTATTTAATTTGAATTAATTTAAAATTAAATAGCTACGTATGGCTGGTGGCTACCATATTGGACAGTGTGCACATTAAAGCTTGAGAGGCTCTGGGCTAGAAGGAATGACTTCATTTCTGAAATTAGTAGTATTAACTAAACATCACTTGAGATTAGTGCGCATGAATTTATTGAAACCAGTAAGCTATGGTGGTGTGTTTTTCTCCTGCCACTTTTAGCTGCCTGGATGAAGGAGCAGAGTGTTTGGAGGGTCTAAGTTTTGCCCAGCAATAATGAAGTAAGAGAGGGACAAAAGAGTGATTTCACTGATGGACCTTGGAATTTATGGGAGGGAAGTGAAGACACGAGGGTATAAGCATTAATGAAAAAGGGGCCAGGATTAATAGGTCCCAGTGGAGTAGAAGAATTTTCGTAGTTGGAATTCCAGAAGGATCATCTATGTGTATACAGAAAAGAGTGTGTGCAGCAGGCATTATTTCTCTATTTTATATCGAGGAGATCTCACCTTACAAAGTTAAATATCCTAAGTATCAAGTAGTATAATTTACTTTCCTAGAGTGAGTGACCCTTCAGTTTTCCAAAGACTTTTTTTGTGTGCAGAAAATAGCCCAGGACAGTGGAGAGAGCACTGAACTGTGGCTCAACAGTCACCTTGCTACATCTCTGGCACAACCATGGCTTACTGGTTTCAATAAATTCTGATTCTCGGTCCAGTGTTTTTTTCTGATGTTCCAAGTTGTACAGTGCCTCACCACCTCTCCCCACCACCCCTTGGGTGGTATCCTTTAGCCAATGTGTAATTTGCTAGTTCTTCTTATTTTGATTAATGTTAAAGGGAATAGGTTTTTCAGTTTGGGAAACCCTAATGCATTTCTTTTTCAAGTTGTATACAAGGAAACTGGTAATATTTCTTGTAAATACTGTTGTTTTACTTCAGTTTATTAATTTTTTGTTCTCTGAAAATAGTCGTTTTTCACATTGTGATGATACTAGGCTAACATTAAAGATAGTGCTATTGGAAGAATCCGATAAGAGTTCCCTTTAAGAAGAATATTGATTGCTTGTACCCTATGAGGCATTAAGTATTTTATGTAATTTTTCACTAGAACAACCCTATGAAAGTAGGTGCTATTATTATCACCTATTTTACTGATGTGGAAAATTAGGTATCAGATCTAATAAGAATAGAAGCAGAATTTAAACCTATTGGTCCTACTCTGGAGCCCATTCTCTTAATCATTGGGCTATTCCCAATTGTAAACTAATTGGGAAATTTCTTTTGCTAGCACCCTCTCATAAGGAAAGTCTTCCAATTCCTTCCAGAGGAAAACTTTACTAGTAGGAAAATGTGTAAAACACAGTGAACATAGAATATCGTGGATGCAAAATTATTCTTTTGTTTTATAAATGACTTGTGAAGAACAAATACTATTATTTTTTCATATTGGAAGAGTATTTATTTTATTGAACCTTTCAGAGTTTTAATCCCTTTTAGTTACAGATCATAAACTTTCAGAGTGTGTTTGGGAATGTGATGGAATAAAAATAATACCTAACTTTAAAAATTAATTTTTTAATTTTTATTTGGGAAATTTAAATAGCAAACAAAAGAGAGATGAAGGTTTTATGTCACCCAAGTTCAAAAATTATTATAGCAACTCATGGTCTTTTTTTTTTTTTTTTTAGGAGGTACTGGGGATTGAACCCAGGACCTTGTATATGGGAAGCAGGCACTAAACCACTGAGCAACACACACTTCTCAATGATAGTTGGTTCCTTTGTTTTTGTTTGTTTGCTTGTTTTGTTTTTATGAGGTGCCAGAGATCAAACCCAGGACTTCTGCATAGAAAGCAGGCGCTCATCTGCTACATCCACTCCCCTTTTATGGTCAATCTTGTTTCATATATACCCCTACCCCCACCCCGAATTCATTCATTTTATCCATACGCACTTTAGTAAGATATTTTGTAGTGGTAAGTTCTCTTAAAACATAAACATAGTGTCATTTCATACCTAATAAGCACATAATGTCTAGTCTCTTTGTGATAATGGTTAACAATGAGCACTTACCTTGGGCCTGGCACTATGCTAAGCCTTTCATGTGCATTATCCCCCTTATTCCTCATAATCATGATATGAGATAGTTTTAATTATTATCTCCATTTTATTGATAGAGAAATGGAAGCTTAGAGAGTTTAAGGAACTTGTCTAGGGTTCTAAAGCTAGTAAGTGGTTGAGGCAGGATATGAGCAGGGTACCAGGAAAAAGCAGAAAAGGAGTCAGAAGATGAAGATTTTTGTCTAAACTCTACCATTTGCTATCTTGACGATCACTGAGTTTCAAATTCATCATCTTTGAAATGATAATCTTTGCTCTGCCTGCTTCGTAAGGTTAAGATCAAATAAGTTAATGTTCATAAAAGTATTTTAAGAACTACAGACCTCTATGAATATATCAAAAGATTTCTTATCTAGTTCAGTAGTTCTCTGCTGGGGCCAAATCCTGCCCCTAGGCCAGTTCGCAATGTTTGAAGACATTTTTATCATCACTGCTAGGGGAAGTGCTGTTGGCCTCTAGTGGATGGAGGCCAGAGTTGCTGCTAAACATCCTACAATGCATAGGACAGTCCCCAAATACAAAGAATTATTCAGCCAAAAATGGCAATTGTGCCAAAGTTTAGGAACTCTGGTCCAGTTAAATAACCTTTTAAAACAAATGAAGAATTGAGGCTCAGATTGATCAAGTGACTTACTTAAGGTTATACAACAAGTTGGTACTGGGGCCAATATCATATTTAATTACAATTGACCTTTGAGGTTTTGAGGAACAAGTTTTTCTGAGAAGCAGAAACCTTAAAGAAGACTTTATGTATTTAGCATGTTCAGTAAAAATGAAAAGAAACACAGTTCTAAGTAATCCATGAAGACTTTTGTTTTCTCTTTTTTAAGGAGGTACCAGGGATTGAACCTGAGATCTCATACATGGGAAGCAGGCTGTCAACCACTGAGCTACACCTGCTCCCCACTCCCCCCTTTTTTTTTCATATTCTGTTTTAAAAGTAAGTGACATGGTCATTTTTAACTAAAAAATATTTGTAATGCAACTTCTGTGGCTCTGGCCCTGTTCTTGATGCAGAGGTGACCATAAAAGATCTAAAAGTTCCTATCTATGAGGAGTTTACAGCCTCATTGTGTAAATGTCTTAGGAATTACTTGGTTGCACACAATGGAAATCAACTCAAGCTGGTTAAAGTAAAGAGGAATTTATTAATGTTATTGTGGAATATTATATGACCCATGACCCTAGAATAGGAGATACAATGAGGCTGTGTAAAGTTCTGAAACTGGAAAATTCAAAAATTGAGGCAGGTATTTGCTACCTCCCTCTGTCTTTTTGTAGTTAATAATTAACTTTGCTTCTCTCTGTACATCTGCTTTACTCTCTTGTTTTTCTCCCTAGACTGTCTTCTTTTGTTTTATCATTAGCCATCTGAGCACCAGAATATGATCTTACTGTGCAGGGGCCACTGCCAACTTATTCTTAACCTCTGTTTCTTCTGATTCTCAAAGATTTGTCTTAACTTTCAACACAGTTGCCTGTCTGCACCTGTTCCATTTGGCTCTGGTTAAGAAGGGTTTGGCTCATGACACATGGTAGCATGGCCTACTCTTTCATTTGGGCTGCTCTGTGAGTGCTTGTCTTACTGTCACTCAAATCCCTGAAACACTGCCCAATATTTTTTATTCTTCTCTTTATGTTTTCTTCCAGCTGTTTGATTTCAATTTTCCTGTCTTCTTGTTCACCGATTCTTTCTTTTGCCCATTCAAATCTGCTGTTGTATGCTTCTAGTGTATTTTTAATTTCTACTATGATGCCTTTCATCTCCATAATTTCTGTTATGTTTATTTTTATACT
This sequence comes from Dasypus novemcinctus, assembly GCF_030445035.2. NCBI lineage: Eukaryota > Metazoa > Chordata > Mammalia > Cingulata > Dasypodidae > Dasypus > Dasypus novemcinctus. The sequence goes on along the minus strand of NC_080674.1, from coordinate 154,871,919 downwards.
TTCAAATTCTTCTTTATGCTCACACATCATCTTTTTAATATCCTTTATCTCTTTGTGCATATTTTCTTTCATCCCTTGAATTGATTTAGATTCATTTGAACTACTTTTTTGATTAGTTTTTCCAAATTCTGTTTCCTCTTTAGTTTCGTTTTTTACTGAGCCATGTATTCCTGTTTCTTAGTATAGCTTGTAATTTTTTGATGATCTCTAGGCATCTGATTATCTTGATGAGATAACTCTGAAGGCCAGTTTCTCCCTCTTGTCTAGGTTTTATTGTTGATTGGCTGCCATTATATGCATGGTATTCCAACTCGCTGCTGTGAGAACTTTACAGTCTATGTCCCTAGTGGAAGGGAGGGATCCAGGCTGCTGCCTTACTTCCCAGGCTGTGTGGGACTGAGTGAGGGGGATGGAAGAGGATCAGTTGGTCAAGATGGGAGCTTCCTCCCTGATATTTTTCTCTTTTTTTGATTCAGTGTTTGTGGAGTCCTTCTCCAGTCTCTATTGCCCTCCAGAATTCTAAGCAAGTAGGATTTGTCCTGTTACTTACTGAACCTCTGGGGAGGTTTTTTAAGGGAATGTTGGATGTCACTACGTTGATGACATCGTCTCTTACCAAAACTTTGTCATCACTCCAAGTGGAAACTCTGTAATAATTTCCTATTCCCCGACTCCCAACCCACCCACTGTGAACCTTTTTTTCATTATCACCCTTCCAAGGAACCTTTCTAGGCACTTTTTCCTAATTCTCCTCCATGAAATTTTAGTAGCACAAATATAGTCTATATATGTTTATATACTATACATATAGCTGTATTTTATAAAAGGGCTTTATAAAAATAATGACTTTATTGACTATGCAAAAACAAGTTTTCAGCCTATTAAAGGTAGTATTGCCCCCATTGGAAATGCACAATTTAGACATAGAACAGTTAAATAACAGTGTAAGATAGTGTATCATTTGATTGCTAAAAGCAGTGATATGTAGTGCCTGGCATGAGAACACAAACAAGAGGGAGAGCTGGATGTTGTGGATTTCTCTAACTTGTATCAGTTTTCTTTGTTTTCAAAGTAATACATGTTCACTTAAAAATTCAGATAAGTGAAACAAAATTAAAATCATAAAGCCATCATAAACAATTTAGTTTTGAAATACTTTTAACTCTTACAGGAGAGTCAAAAAAACAAGAAGGAAAAAAACCCAAATCCTGGGAAGTGGTTGTGGCTTAAGTGATAAGGGCCTACCATACGGGATGACCCAGGTTTGATCCCTGGGGCCTTCTGGTGAAAAAGAAGAGAAAACATGACTGCATGGCAAGCCAAGTGCCCACGTGGTAAGCCAAGTGCCCACGTGGTGAGCCGAGTGTCCGTGTGGTGAGCTGAGTGCCCATGTGGGTGCCTACACAGTGAGCCGAGGGACCACATGGTGAGCTGAGTGCCCACATGAGGGCCTGCATGGTGAGCCAAGTGCTTGCAAGGTGAGCCAGTTGCCCACTAGTACTCGCGTGGTGAACCGAGTGCCCATGTGAGTGCCCACGTGAGTGCCCACGTGGCAAGCCGAGTGCCTGTCTGTGTGCCCACGTGGTAAGCCAGTACCCGTGCAAGTGAGTCACGCAAGATGATGACACAACGAAAGGGAAAGTCAAGGTGAAGTGCAGCTGAGACCAGGAACTGAGATGGTGCAATTGACAGGGAACCTCTCTCCACATCAGAGGTCCCCAGGATTGAATCCCGGTGAATCCTAGAGGAGAAAGATGAGAAGAGAAGACAAAAAGAGAAATAGGGGAAGCAGATTTGGCTCAACTGGTAGAGCATCTGCCTACCATATGGGAGGTCCAGGGTTCAAACCCAAGGCCTCCTGACCTATGTGGTGAGCTGACCCACACGCAGTGCTGATGTGCACAAAGTGTGCCATGCCACGCAGGAGTGTTCTCCAGGTAGGGGAGCCCCACACACAAGGAGTGCGTCCTGCATGGAGAGCCACCCCATGCAATAAAAGCACAGCCTGCCCAGGAGTGGTGCTGCACACACGGAGAGCTGACACAGCAAGATGATGCAACAAAAAGGGACACAGATTCCCAGTGCCGCTGATAAGAATGCAAGCAGACACAGAAGAACACACAGTGAATGGACACAGAAAGCAGACAGTGAGGGGGGAGGGGAAGAATGGAAACAAAACAAAACAAAAACAAAACCCAAATTCCATACACCTCAAGGGAATTTTAAATTTCTGTTACTGTGCTCTTTAGCTCTGTTTGGTTCCTTCTCATAATTTAAGCTTGTATCTAACCAGTGTTATGACAGAGCTTTCTTTGAATGCAAGGAGCTACTAAATAAACACTTTTCCCAGTCTTTGTAGCTTGATCTATGTAAGTGTTCCTTCAAAGCTTATCCATAGAATTAGTTTAGAAAATAACTCCAGGCCAAAATGTAGAGATCTCCCTAATGCTTGAGTGTACTTGGGCATGCACATGTGGCTCTAGGAATTCTCCCATTTACACAGATATAAACATCCCCTTTTCCCAAGGAACAGTTTCCTCACAGTTCAGAATACTACATTGTATGTGTGAAAAACAAAGGGGTCAATATTAGTGTTTATATTGCTACTCAGTACCAGAATTATTTATGATAGCTTTATGATTTTAATTTTCTTTGTTTTGCTTATCTGAATTTTCTGATTTTTAAGTGGCCATGTATTACTTTGAAAATAAAGAAAACTGATAAAAGTTGGAGAAACATTTTTATGTATGCACAACTTTCTTAAAAAGAAACGATTTGAGATGCTATGTTTCAGTGCCTACCAAATGGATGTGTAAGAATTAACAGAAGTAAGCAAATTAACAAAGAATTAACAAAATGTAAGCACCAAGAAGGCAGGGAACCTTATTCATTCCTTGCCCCCTAGATGGCTCCCTCCACTGTTTGTTTGTTGTTGTTTTTTTTAAAGATTTATTTATTTATTTCTCTCCCCTTCCCCCCCCCCACCCTGGTTGTCTGTTCTCTGTGTCTATTTGCTGCATATTCTTTGTTCGCTTCTGTTGTTGTCAGTGGCATGGGAATCTGTTTTTTTGTTGCGTCATCTTGTTCTGTCAGCTCTCTGAGTGGGAGGCACCGTTCCTGGGCAGGCTGCACTTTGTTTTGCTCTGGGCACCTCTCCTTACGGGGTGCACTCCTTGTGCGTGGGGCTCCCCTACGCGGGGGACACCTCTGCGTGGCACCGCACTCCTTGCACGCATCAGCACTGCGCATGGGCCAGCTCCACATGGGTCAAGGAGACCCGGGGTTTGAACCGTGGACCTCCCATGTGGTAGACGGACGCCCTAACCACTGGGCCAAGTCCGCCGCCTGTTTGTTGTTTTTGCTTTTTTTTTTGCTCATGGTTTGTGCTTATTGTCTGCTTTTTTTTTCCTTTTGTAATTTTTAAAATTTTTGCGTGTCTGTTTTTCTTTAGGAGGCACTGGGAATCAAACCCAGGGCCTCACGTGTGGGGGGTGGGCACTCAACTGCTTGAGCCATGTCTGCTCCCTGCTCATTTTTGGTTTTTGCTCATTGTATGCTCATTGTTTTAATTTCACATGAACAGTTTGTTAACCATTTTGGAAAGCCATTGTTCAACAGCTTCCTTGAAAAAGCACATGTGGATGATTAATTCTCCCCTGAACTTCCATACATTGGACCTCAGTCTTCTTTTGGGGGGAAGGGGAGATCATAGTTGCAGTTGGGTGAGCAGGTCCTTTGCCATCTTGTATTTTTCTGAGTATTCCTATATTTTATCTAAATATGAGTATTTGACAACAGTAGTACATTGTAACATCTCATTTTTAAAAAGTGTTAAAAACGTTTTACATATTTCAGTGATCCTTTAACCATTCCTTTGAGGTTTGAAGTTTTTTTTGTTTTTTTTTTTTATTTAATTCCCCTCCCCTCCCCCGGTTGTCTGTTTTCTGTGTCTTTTTGCTGCGTCTTGTTTCTTTGTCCGCTTCTGTTGTCCTCAGCGGCACGGGAAGTGTGGGCGGCGCCATTCCTCGGCAGGCTGCTCCCTCCTTCGCGCTGGGCGGCTCTCCTTATGGGTGCACTCCTTGCGCGTGGGGCTCCCCTACGCGGGGGACACCCCTGTGCGGCACGGCACTCCTTGCGCGCATCAGCACTGCGCATGGGCCAGCTCCACACGGGTCAAGGAGGCCCGGGGCTTGAACCGCGGACCTCCCATGTGGTAGACGGACGCCCTAACCACTGGGCCAAAGTCCGTTTCCCGAGGTTTGAAGTTTGATAATCCTAATTTTTAATCTTACTTATTTAAACTTCAAGATAACCATGGAAGGGAAGCAGACTTGGCCCAGTGGTTAGGGCATCCATCTACCACATGGGAGGTCCGTGGTTCAAACCCCGGGCCTCCTTGACCCGTGTGCAACTGGTGCATGCGCAGTGCTGATGCGCGCAAGGAGTGCCCTGCCACTCAGGGGTGTCCCCTGTGTAGGGGAGCTCCACGCACAAGGAGTGTGCCCATAGGGAGAGCCACCCAGCACGAAAGAAAGTGCAGCCTGCCCAGGAATGGTGCCACACACACGGAGAACTGACACAGCAAGATGACGCAACAAAAAAAAGAAAGCAGATTCCCATGCTGCTGACAACAACAGAAGCGGACAAAGAACACACAGCAAAATGGACACAGAGAACAGACAACTGGGGCAGGGTGGGGAAGGGGAGAGAAATAAAATAAATCTTAAAAAAAAAAAAAGATAACCATGGAAAAATTGATCTGTCAGTGATTAGCTCTGTTCTTTGTGAACCTAATTCTTTTTTTTTCTTTTTTTTAAAGCAAACCCACTGAAATGGGTTATTCTATCTCTTTTGTGTCCTATAGGAAAGAAAAGGAACAGCCAAAGTGGACTTTTTGAAGAAAATTGAAAAAGAAATCCAACAGAAATGGGATACCGAGAAGGTGTTTGAGGTCAATGCATGTGATTTAGAGAAGCGGAGCAGGTGAGAAATCGGTTGTGAAGTTCTTCACATCGTGTTTCTAAAACCACTGACATTATAATAACCAAAAGAATAGAGAGTACTGTGAAAAGGATAAGGCAGGTCGTATTTATATTGTTTGAATTAGGGGTTAAGGAGGTGACTTCTGTACTCTGCATTTCAAATTAGAATTTTTTTTCCTATGGAATTTTTAAAGGAATTTTGCCTATACAAAGGTGCATGTGGTTTTTTTAAAACTAGCATTTTTCATATGTATGGGTTTTAGGGAGCTGATATGGCTCAGTGGTTGAGTGCGAGCTTCTCATATACAAGGTCCCAGGTTTTATCTCTGGCTACAGAACCTCAAAAAAAAAAAAAATACTATCACATATAAGGATTTTATATATAATAGAGAATGTTTTAAAGTTTTATTGTTGCTGCCTGATAAAAGGAAATTATTCTATTAGAGAGGCGCATATTATAGTGATAATTATCTCCAGAGACACAAAATATTAATTTTAAGGATTTCTGTATTGAAGAGCTATTTCATAAATTCTGTACTGCCTTGATGCTGACAGATCAGTGATTGTAAGACAAACATTAGATAATAACAGCTTTTATTGGAGAAAAACAAAATACTACCACAATAAATATATACATCAACTATAAGGTGCATCCCAATTTCAGATATGCTGAAATGTAGAAAAATGTGCTTCTTAGAATTCAGGAAATATAGTAATAACAATAATGATTATAATAGCAGCTTATATTGAACACTTGCTATGTGGAGGAAATATGCCAAGTTTTTACATGCGTATTCAAATTTTATTTTCTTAGTATCCTTAATGTTAGTGATATCCCTATTTTATAAATGAAGATGCAGAGGTACAGAGAGGCCAAGTATCCAGCTCAGCATTGCAAACCTAGGAATTGACAGGGCCTGGGCTCATTTCAGAGTTTTCTTTCCTTATTTTTTTTTTTCCCCAAAGATTTTATTTCTTCCTTCCTGCCCCCCCCATTGTTTGTACTCACTCTCTGCTATCTGTGTTTGTTAGTTGTGTGCTCTCTGTATCTGCTTGTTTCTTTTTTTAGGAGGCACCAGGAACCAAACCTGGGACCTCCCATGTGGGAGGTAGGTGCCTAATTGCATGAGCCACATCTGGTCCCTACTTGTTGTGTCTCTTGTTGTGTTTCCTTGTTGTGTCATCTCATTGCATCATCTTGTTGTGTCAGCTCACCGTGCCAGCTTGTCACGCCAGCCCATTGTGTCAGCTCTTTGTCTTGCTTGTCTTTAGGAGGCATGGGGAACTAAACCTGGGACCTCTCATGTGGTAGGCACGTGCCCAGCTGCTTGAACCACATCCACTTCCCAATTTTTTACTTTTTTATTTTTAAAAAAGCTTTAGATTACATAAATATTACATAAAAAATATAGGGGATTCTGATATGCCCCACCTGCTCCCCCTCCCACATTTTCCCACATTAACACCATCCTTCATGAAGGTAGTACATTCGTTACAATTGATGAAGACATATTAAAGCGTTGCTTCTAACCAAATTGTGGACTATAGTTTACATTATAGTTTACGTTCTATCCTGCACACTTTTGTAGGTTATGAGAAAATATTTAATGGCCTGTATTGTCATTGCATTGTCATACTAGACAATTCCAATGTCCTGAAAATACCCCACCTTACACCTATTCTTCCCTTTACCTCCCTTCAAAACCTCTGGTGACCACTGCCTTTATATCAATGGTAAAAGTTCGACCAGTGTAGTGATGCCCACTCATTTTTTTTTTTGTTTTTTTTTGGTAAAGATTTATTTCTCTCTCTTACCTCCCCCTCCCCCCCCCCCCCCCCCCAGTTTTCTGCTTCCTGTGTTCATTCACTGTGTGTTGTTCTGTGTCCACTTGGATTGTCAGTGGCACGGGGAATCTGTGTCTCTTTTTGTTGTGTCATCTTGCTGCATCAGCTCTCCGTGCATGCAGTGCCATTCCTGGGCAGGCTGCACTTTGTTTGTGCTGGGCAGCTCTCTTTATGGGGCACACTCCTTGAACATGGGGCTCCCCTACACGGGGACACCCCTGCATGGCAGGGCACTCCTTGCGCGCATCAGCATTGCACGTGGGCCAGCTCCACACGGATCAAGGAAGCCTCGCGTTTGAACCACAGACCTCCCATGTGGTAGACGGACGCCCTATCCATTGGGTCAAATCCGCTTCCCCCCACTCTGTTTCTAATTGAGAGGGGGTTGAGGTCCCATAGGGCACATGTATGGAACTATCTTGCTTGCAGTTGCAGACACACTCTGTTCCTTGGGAAGGGCGTTGTCCATTATCATCTCCTTGTTAGTTGTCCTGGGTGAATCCAATGAACTAGATAGTAGATGTTGCAACTCTGCTGAGATTCAGGGCTCAACTGGCACATGGACAGACCAAAGATTTAAGTCTCTGGGATATATATTTAACTAATGCTAATTATAAGTTCAAATAAAAGGAGCAGAAGAGCCATGTGTAGGAAAACTATAAATGAGTCTAATTCTGTTACACAGGGGAATATAGATTCCAGAATAAGAACCACTGGCAGGGCAGTGAATGCCTGAGCTTGTCTGTCCTGCTTATAGTGTCCAGATGTCTCTAGAGCAGGAATTTCTGATTCCAAAGTCCATCCCCCTTGCTACTAAACTAATGAAAAAAAAATTCTAAAGAAAAATAATTTGCTGTACTACAAAGTATCTGGTGTAAAACTATGATTTGAAGCTTCTATTTGGATCTAGAATTTTGGTCAACTTTAAGGTAATTTAAAGGAACCAAAGGTGAACTGAAAAGAATTCAGTGCAAAAGAATGGATTATGGCTATATGCAAGAAGCTTGAAGAAACAAATACAACATTGAGTGAAAAAACATATTTCAGAGTTCTATTAACATATGAAGCATACCATTTCTTAATAAAGCTTAAAGTGAGGGACACTAAATTATGTATTGTTTAAACATGTGCAAACTATTACAAAAGCAAGGAAATGATAAATGCATATTTAAGGATGGTGGTTTGTTTTTGAGTGAGTGGAGAAGAACACAGGTAGCTTCAATGTGATCATCAGTTGTATAGTCTATTACAGGTGTTCATTTGATTTTATTTCGTAACTTATATATATGTGTTAATTATACATGATTCATAAAGAGAAAAGAGTATAGCATAATTATGCAGTTGTAATTAAGGTGTTTTGTTAAGTGAATTTACTGCATACCATATAATATTGAGGATGTTTTATTTTATCTGAGTGGCTTTGATTACACTATATATTTTAATGAAAATAAATCTCATTTAATTTGTAAAGTATTAAATTGATCCAGATTCCTAAGCATATCTGGTTATTAAAAAATTTATTTAGTATATTATTTTTACTCAAGTATTTTAGTCAAACCACCAATATTTGCTATAATGATATTTATTTAATAGACACCTACAAAAAGTCTTGTTCTTTCTAAAATAAAACTAAGTTTTGATTTTAGAGAACTTTTAATTTCTGGATTTATAAATTTAATTTAAAATGTCTTTTAGATAGCTACAACTTAAACGACTTATATCAGGCATCCTTTCTACCCTACCCTCTTATTGTAAAAGAAACTTAAAAATTATTATCTGTACTTTCTTTTTCACATGCTTGTTTTGCAGCAAGGGCAAGTACTTTGTAACCTTTCCATATCCATATATGAATGGACGCCTTCATTTGGGACACACGTTTTCTTTATCCAAATGTGAGGTAAAGCTTCCTCTGTGTTGAAGATAAGGGGATAGAGGGTCTTTATTATTAAATACTGTTTTCAATAAAGTGGCATTTATAGAATTTATAGGGGACCTTAGAATTCCTTAATTATAAATGTAACTTTTATATTTAATTAAATAAATTTTTATATTTAAGTTTCATATGCTATGTGTGTATATGTGTGCAGGGGTCTGGGTTTGTTCATATGTAATTCCTAGGTGGGTAAAAAGACAGAAAAAAAGAATAGTGAACTAGTATTTTGGTATAACTAAAATCTAACTGGTATTCTAAACAAAGATATGAAGAGGAATGTTAAACTGATGTTCTTTGTGAGAAGTCAACCTTTTCTATTCATCTAGTATTTTGTAATTTGAATTTTATTTTCTTTCTGTAGTTTGCAGTAGGTTACCAGACATTGAAAGGAAAAAGGTGTCTGTTTCCCTTTGGCTTACACTGCACTGGCATGCCTATTAAGGTAAGATTGCTTATGGGATTGGTTTCTACACTTGTTAGCTTAGAGTAAATTGAATAATATCCAATTCAAGACCTTGAAATAGGATTTTCAAATACTGTTATTATATTAAAGTATTTTGTAAAGTGAATGGAATTTATTATAGTGAAAATTAATAAAAAACATTTCAAGAAGTACTTAAATAAAGGGCACACATTAAGGTCTAAGTGATTTCTAAGTAATTTTAATGTCTTTTTTTTCTTTTAATATTTTTTATTTTTTAAAAGATAGATTACATTTAATGTCTTTTGATTACATATTTATGTCTCTGTTTGAATTGAATAATAACTACTAAGTAAAATGCACAATATTTTGTCCATATATAGAATGTTGACATAAGGTAATAAACAGTTGTAGTATCATATTTTGAACATTTTTGTAAATGTCTTTTTCTGCCATAAATTTATGTTAGAAATAATTTTCAATCAAGAATGGGTAAGAAAATAGAGTTGAAGGGATTCCCTAAATGTAATAAGATTAGGAAATAGGAGGTTTAAACTCCCATTTCTTTTTATTCTCCAATTTTTTTATTTTGGAAAATGTCAAATTTACAGAAAAGGTAAAAGAATAGTACAGTGAACACCCATATACCCTTTATCTATAATTACCGAACGTTAATATTTACCACATTTGCTTTGGTTCTGACTTTTAATGCGAACACACACACACACACACAAGCTTTCCTATTTCTTCTATAGTCCCTTTGAAATTAAGGTGCAGACATCATGATATGCAGACATGCCACCCCTAAATACTTCAGCATGTGTCTCCAGAGATGGAGACAGGTTTCTTTATAATATAATCATGCCCCATTATCCCCTTGAAGAAATTTAATATTCATGTAATATTATCATCTTTATATAATCTATATTCATATTTCTCCAGTTGTCCCCAAATGTCTTTTATAGCACTTTTTTACTTTTAATTTTAATTTTGTGGATCATGCATTGCATATAGTTATCGATTCGCTTTAGTATCTTTTAGTTGTTTGTTATGACATTGACATTTTTTGAAGAGTCTAGGCCACTTATTTTGTAGAATGTCCCATAACTGAATTTTCTGATTCCTTCTTCATGATTGAATTTGGGTTAAACATTTTGACAAGAATATTACATTGATAAAGTATAAACTTCCTGTTGTATCACATTAAAAGGTATATAATAGCAGTTTGTCCTGTTATGGTGACATTGAGTTTGATCACTTGGTTTAGATGATACCTGCCAGCTTTCTTCATTCTAAGGGTACTATTTTCCCTTTGTTATTTAAAAGTTATCTGTGAGATGATACTTTGAAAGTGGAGAATATCCTGATACCCAGTAGCCCAATGATTTTAGAATCATCCTTTGGTGATTCTTGCCTGTTTCAATTATTGTACTGGTACATTTCTAATTCTGTTTTTCTTTCTTTATATAGTAACAGAACTTTTTCTGTACAGAGAGCCCCACCTCCTCTTTAGAATTCATAATTGCATTTTTCTTATAACTCTGACACTGTCTGCTTGGTGTCCTCTTTGTTTTTGACAGTGAACTTTTGGTATAATTGGGAAGAGCTAGAGTGGAAAGCCCAGATACATGTCTTAGTTCTTCAGTTTACTAGCTTTATAATGGATAAATCACTTTATCTCACAGTGTCTTTTTTCTAATTTAATAACTGTCCTATTTACCAAGCAGGTTTTGATAATAACTAATAAAGTGTTTGTGATAGTAATCTCTAAATTGAAAAACAGTTATTAATGTTAATATTCAAAATGATAAAAGCGATGTCTTTATATTTTTGTTCTTCTGTTGTCTAGCATATAGTATACTATGTTGTGTTCTCTGGGTGGTGAATAAATACTTCCTGAGTAAATGAGGTAAAATACTAATTTGTAAATTAGCAAATTTTGAGATACATTATTTGTGTCATTTGAGTTTTCTATAATGATCAGATATGTATAGAAGTATTCAAAAAAACTTGAAGAGTCTATTTTAGTTGACCATAGAAACAATAACAACATAGAAACAAAACAAACTCAAATGGCTTCAACCTTGAATTTCAAACTTCATTATCTCTAATGTTTTATTATAGGCGTGTGCTGATAAGTTGAAACGAGAAATGGAGCTGTATGGTTGTCCTCCTGAATTTCCAGATGAAGAGGAAGAAGAAGAAATCAATGTTAAAACAGAAGATAAAATGATTAAAGATAAAGCTAAAGGAAAAAAGGTTTGGTGGTTGTTAATATGTATGTTGGCAAAAGTTTTATGTCTGTTTTTGGCTGATTTACATGTGTATTTTCAACACTAGCACAGTGCCTGGCACATAACAGGCATTCTGTGCTTTTTTTTTTTTTGGGGTACCAAATTACTTTATTTGAAGAAATGGTACCAATGAAAGAACAGGTGGATGTTGATAAAATTTATAGAAAAGGTAAACCCAACATACATGCGCTACCCTGTGGCTATGGGGAAGCCGACATAAAATTTAGCTCTCATCATCACTGCTTCCCAGAGTGTGCTTGTCAAAGAGATACTCTGCCAAGCCAGAATCTGGGGCCCCCATCTTGCACAAGTTGGTTACAGTTATTTGATGGGTGTTACCTGCTTATTCAGGTAATGGGTCTCAGTGAAGTCACACAAGTGGAGGTCGTTTTTGTCAGTGGCCAGTTTGTACAGTTCCAGTAGTGACTGATTCACCCTTTTTTCCAAGTATAATGCACACTGCATTGCGTTCAGCCTGCACCCCAATCGTCTTGTTCTGGTTTCTTGATATCATAAAGGAAGATTCTACTGCCTTGTTGGTTCTGCAGCTTCATTAGTTTCTCAGCATGTTCCCTCTCCTCATAAGATTGGTGAAGAAAATATTTGTCAAATTCTTCAAAGCCACATCATCACAGTCAAAGTAGTAAAACATCAACAGGTAGACGTAAGCGGCATAGAGCTCCAGGTTGATCTGGCAGTTGATGGCGGCCTCCGAGTCCTGGTTGTAGTTCTGGTGCACCTGCGTCAGGCATGTGGTTGTCATGCGGGTGGCTGTGGAGCAGTGGCGGTGGCTGCGCGACATTAGAATGACACTAGAAGGATGGTGGAAGACAGCTGGGGGTGGCTGGCTGAGATGGGCGAGCACCAGGTTCCATTCAAGTGCTGTTGAAGCAGGAAACCATGGCGACTCTTGGTGAAGACGTCTGTACTTTTTTAAAAAGCAGTTTTATTGAGATATATTCACACACCATACAAAATTCTGTACTTTTTATGTTTTTAGTTGCTTTTCTTTTTTTTTTTTCCTGTTCTTTTAAGAAGAACCAAACCAAAAAATTAAATTTCTGCTTTTTTTATTGCCTTTTTTTTCCTTTTTCCTTTTTATAATTATCTTTGAAATGATTTTTTTCCCCCTGATCTTCTTCTTGTGGAGGTGGCGACCTTCAGGATGCTGGCTTTCTGGTGGGTCTCACTTCTCGCACTTTGCCTTGCCAAGCACTGTTTATATCGATACCCACCATGTGCCACTGCAGCAGCAGCTTATCTTCTTACCAAACTAGGTGTAGGTGCTTTTATTTTCAGAAGTGGGAATTTTCTTTTTCATTCCAAACTTGGTATTCAAATTTTTTTCCTGTTAATTTTTTTCTCCTAGTGTTTCTATGTATTTGCAGCATTAGTTCAGTGTGCCATGTTGTTCATCTTATACTAAATGGGATTTTTAATATCTGAATTTTCATACTAGGCAGATTTGCCTGTGTGTAAAGATGCTTTCCTTATATTAACAATAGCCCATCTACAGACCAGTGTTTCAGATTATTTTTAATGTGCAGTTAAACCATATCACCTACACATATATATTCTCTATTCATCTCTATTCCTCAGCAGAGAGAGAGAGAGAGGTACAATTTAAACAGTTTGGAGGACTACACTTAATTTTTTTTTTCCAGGAAGTAATTGAATTTATTTTTGTGTGTGTGGTTTTTTAATATACTTTTCATTTTTTAAGAATATACTTAGATTACGTAAACGTTATTACACATAATTTTGAATTTACATACTGACATTGAACCCTAATTTGTACGTAAGGTATGGCAAATGATTGCTCTCAGTTTCTCTTGAGACTCCTTGACTACAGTTTTACATCTGAACTCATTGAAAAGGGAACTAAGACAGTGCATTTCACTGAAGTATTTTTATCCCTTTACCTTGAAATAATTTTTGACTTAACAGAAGAGTTACAAAATATGAGAGTTACTTTATAATCTGTACCTAGTTCCCCTTGTGTAACATCTTCTATAACCGTGGTACAATCATTAAAACTAAGAAGTTAACATTGGTACAATACTACTTATGAAACTGCAGACTTTATTTGGATTTTGCCGGTTTTTTCACAAATGTCCTTATTCTAGAGTTCCAAGGTCTGATCCAGGATTGTAATCCCACATCCCACATTGTATGTAGTTGTCATGTTGCTTTAGTCTTCTCTGATGTATAACAGTTCCTCTCTCTTTTGTTGTCTTCCTAACCTTGGCCCTTTGAAAGATTACTGGTTAGATTATTTCTAGAATGTCTATCAATTTGTGTGTGTCCAATGTTTTCTCATGATTAGATTAAAGTTACTGATTTTTGGGAAGCATACCAGAGAGGTGGTATATCCTTCTTAGTGTAGCATATCAGGAAGTATAGATGTTGATATGTTTTATTACTGCTGATATTAACCTTTTTTTTTTTTTTAAGATTTATTTTATTTATTTATTTCTCTCCCCTTCCCCCCCGCCCCGGTTCTCTGTTCTCTGTGTCTATTTGCTATGTCTTCTACTTTGTCCACTTCTGTTCTTTTCAGCAGCATGGGAATCTGTTTCTTTTTGTTGCATCATCCTGTTGTGTCAGCTCTCCATGTATGCGGCGCCATTCCTGGGCAGGCTGTACTTTCTTTTGCGCTGGGTGGCTCTCCTTACGGGGCGCACTCCTTGTGTGTGGGGATCCCCTACGCGGGGGACACCCCTGCATAGCAGAGCAGTCTTTGTGCATATCAGCACTGCGCATGGGCCAGCTGCACACTGGTCAAGGAGGCCCGGGGTTTGAACCGTGGACCTCCCATGTGGTAGACGGACGCCCTAACCACTGGGCCAAGTCCGCTTCCTGATGTTAACCTTGATCATTTGATTTAAGTGGTGTCTGCCAGTTTTTCCTCTATAAAGACTCTCTGTTTTCCATTGTAATTAATATATATTTTGGGAGAGATACTTCATGGCTATAGAAATCATATCCTGTTTCTTTTAAAATTTTTGCTCACTAATTTTATTAGTCATGAGTGGATTTTGCCTGCAACAGTGATTACTAAAGTTTTCTAACAGTGATTTTCCATTTCCCTCATTATGTCTACATTTATTATTTGGAATTCTTTTGAAAGAAAGAGTTGCCTTTCTTTCCCATTTATTCAATCTTTTAAAAAAACATCAGTGTGGATTCATAGATATGAATTTATTCTTTGAGTTATGATCCTATACTATCAAATATTTATGTGTGTATGTTTTATTTGTTTTGTTACTGCTGTTAAAATTGTCCTAACTGGCCATTGGGAGCTCCTTTAGGTTGGTTCCTGTGTCAGTTTGTCATGCTTCCATCATTTCCTTTATTTTCTTTCTTTTTTTTTTTTTTATAGTACTTTTTTACTTTCTCATGCCATAAGATGCCCAGGCTCATCTTGTATTTTCCCCATCTCAGTTGTGGAATCAACAACTTCTCCAAGAAGCTTTGGCTCCTTTTATTGGAGAAAAGTGTTTAGGAACAAAGATCTAAGTACTACGTATGCTCGTTGCTCCTAGGATGTCACTTCTAGCCCTCTCAGTCGAAAGAGCAAGGAAGTATATATATGCCCACTAACCCATGTATACATATTATCTCTCTCTCTCTCTCTCTATCTATATAAAAAATTCACATTAATACCTCCAGTTCTATTATAGCACCAGGGGCTCATACTAGTATTCTCCCTTTGCTTATTTGTGACTTTTCTCCAACAATGAGAAACCTCTCTCTCCTTATCTACAGTATTTATTTGTTCAGTCATAGTCTACTAGTAAAGTTGTTTTAGAATTACTGACCTATATCTCTGGGAGAAACACTTTAACCAACTAAAGCACAGTGTTTTTTGTCTTTAGTATCTAGTCTATACACTTTACCAATGTTACTTAAGTCAGCTCCTTTCTTCCCCACTCCTTCATTGTGGGTATGTTATATATTTATTATAAAGTTAGGTTTATTTGTCATAGTCTGCATTCAATCTTGGGTTCCTCTAATATCCTAGTTGATTTTTTTTTTTTTTTAAGATTTATTTTTTAAAATTTCTCTCCCCTTCCCCCCCAACCCCCATTGTCTGCTCTCTTGTGTCCATTCTTTGTGTGTTCTTCTGTGGCTGCTTGCATTCTCAGAGGCACTGGGAATCTGTGTCTCTTTTGGTGCGTCTTCTTGCTGTGTCAGCTCACCATGTGTGTGGCACCACTCCTAGGCAGGCTGCAATTTTTTCGCATGGGGCAGCTCTCCTTGTGGGGCGCACTCCTTGTGCATGGGGCTCTCCTATGTGGGGAGTGCCCCTGTGTGTCATGGCACTCCTTGCGCACAGCAGCACTGCACGTGGGCCAGCTTACACACAGGCCAGGAGGCCCTGAGTTCGAACTCTGGACCTCGTATATGGAAGGAGGCGGACACTCTTAACAATTGAGCCGCATCCGTTTCCCCTAGTTGATATTTTTTAAGTTTACATACTGTGAAATTCATTCTTTGTGGTGTATAGGTCTGTGGGTTTGGCATGCATGAAGTAAAGTTTTACCATAACAGTACTATACAGAACAATTCCATGCTCTTCAAATTCCCTTTTGCTACCTTTTTATTGATCAGCCTTTCTCCCTTTTTCCAAACTCTGCATTTAGTTGCCATTTTAAAGTTGTATATATTGGAAAAGATAGAAAATTTCTTGAGTAGCATATTCATAACCAAAAAAGATGTATGTTGGTATTGGAAGAAAAGTAAATAGAGAAGGTTTGGAACTGAGAGCTTATCTTTGTGACTGGTAGTTCTTTATAGTTTCACCCATCTAAGTTATCATTGATGTCAGAGGCCTGGTGAATATCCTGACTTCACAGTAAAATAGTCCATCTAATTCCAGCAGGGCTCTGACATAGTGATTTTTTGGAATTTAAAAAATTATCAAGTGTCTTATTCACTTAAAATTATTGTGGTCCTTGAATGTTATGCAGTGATCTTCATAAAACATTCGGATTAGAGGATGTGCTGGGGGGAATAATGCTATCATTTACAAAATCTTGATAATTTTTTTTCCCTTAACTAGTGATGCTCAGTCCTTTTTACCTTTCTAAATGATCTTTGTGAAGAGGGGTGTTGGGAACAAACCCAACAGATATTTAGGCCACACCCCTGATGCTAAACAGAATCTTTACCATGCAGGGAGAGGCATATGTGTTTTTACTTTTTATTTTTTTCTTATTTTTTCCTTCCCTTCCCCCTGCCCCACCCTGCTGCTTTTGTTGTCTGTGCCCATTTGCTGTGTGATCTTCTATATCTATTTCTCTTTTTGCTTCCTCTTCTTGTCTTTCTCCTCCAGGATTCACCGGGATTCAATCCTGGGAACCTCTGATGTGGAGAGAGGTTCTCTGTCAATTGTGCCACATCAGTTCCTGGTTTATGCTGTCTTCACCTTGACTGTCCCCTTCTTCTCTATTTTTTTTTTGTTGTTGCATCATCATCTTTGCATGACTCACTTGTATGGGTACTGGCTCACTGCATGGGCATTCAGCTTGCCGTGTGGGCACGTTTTCTCTTTTTCTTCTTCACCAGAAGGCCACGGGGATCAAACCCAGGTCCTCCCATATGGTAGGCGGAGGCCTTATCACTTGAGCCACATCTGCTTCCCGCATAAGTGTTTTTAAAAGTCTCTACCCCATTTACAATTGTAACAGAAAACAAACTATCTGGGAACAAATTTATGAAGAAAAGAACAAGATCTATGGGAAGACAGTTTTAAAATACTATTAAAGTACACAAGAAAATCTAAACAAATAGAAAGGCATACCATGTTCTAAACAAATAGGCATACCATGTTCTTATATATTGACATAAAAATGTAAATTCTCAAGTTAATCTATAAATTTAATGAAATCCCACAGAAACACCATCTGGATGTTTTTGAACTTGTCAGCTTTTTCTCAAGTTTCTATGGAAAAATAAACCAGCAGCAAGAGCCATAAAAAATTTTTTTTTTAAGATTTATTTATTTTTTATTTATTTCCTTCCCCTTCCCTGCCCCCCAACCCAGTTGTCTGCTCTCTGTGTCCATTCACTGTGTGTTCTTCTGTGTCTGCTTGCATTCTTGTCAGCAGTGCCAGGAATCTTTGTCTCTTTTTGTTGCATCATCTTGCTGCATCAGCTCTCTGTGTGTGTGGCCCCACTCCTGTGCAGGCTTCACTTTTTACGCGCGGGGCGGCTCTCCTTGCGCGTGGGGCACCCCTACACGGGGGATATCCCTGTGTGGCAGGGCGCATCTCGCACACATCAGCAGTGCGCATGGCCAGCTCATCACACGGGTCAGGAGGCCCTGAGTTTGATCCTTGGGCCTCCCATGTGGTAGGCAGACACCCTATCCATTGCGCCAAATCCTTAATCGCTTCCCCATAAAAATTTTGATATCTTAAAATAATGCGAGGAAATTAATCATAGCTTAAAAATATACTGTTAATGACATTCCATCTGAATAGACAGAACCAAAAAATGAATTCCAAAAATAGACCCAAATCCATTTGTGTGTTTAATAGAGTTGGCTTTTAAAATAAATAGGAAGAGGGAGATTATTCAATACATGTGATACAAATGGGTATTCATCTGAAAAAAGTGAACTTGGATCTTAATGTCACCTTCATACATCAACATAAATTTCTTAATGGTTGAGAGATGTAAAATTAAAAAGTGAAAACTGTTAAGTATTTGAAGAAATCATGGGAGAATATTTTTATAATCTTGTAATAGGGAAGACCATTTGAGTTTGACATAAAATTAGAGCTGTAAAAAAAATTGAAAAACCAGTACATTAATAATGAATTTCTACAAGATAAAAAGACAGGAACAATGGCAAAGAATAAAAACCTGGAAAAATATTTGCAACTCTTATCACAAAGGGCTGTTTTCCAAATGAAATCTATAAATCGCTAAGAGAAAAGACCAAAAACCTCTTCGAAAATTAGATGTGAAGAATAGGTCCCAGAAAGAAAAAACAAATTTAATCACAGAAAGATGATCTACCTTAGTAATACATGAGAAATGCTGAAATAAAATTATAATGAGATAATATTTTTTACTTGTGAGATTGACAAATAGCAAAAAGGAAGAAAATAGCGTTTTCAAGGGTCTGGAGAAGAAGGCATTCCCACATGTGGCTTGTGAAAGGGCAAACTGCAAATTTGGATATCTGTCAGCATTAAAAATATACATGTTAGAAATTTATCTTGTACAAGTGTGAAATTACAAGATTATTCATTGCAGTATTATTTGATGCAGCAGCAGATTAGAAGCAGTCTTACATGTTCTTCAGTAGGGGCTAGCTGAATAAATTATTGTATATCCATAAAATTTGATATTATGCCACCTTGAAAATGAATGAGAAAACTGTATGAACTGAGATGGAATGATCTTTGCGATAAGTTGTTATATATTGACAAAAAAGCAATGTTCATATTGTGTGCAACTAAGAACAAGTGTATATTATATGTTTACATTTATATTTGAATATGTTGAGAATATTTCTGGAAGGGTATGCAAGATCCTGGTACATTGGATACTTCAAAGCTGGCAGCTGGACACATAGAGGACAGGAATGAAATGGAAATTAATTTTTACTTTATAGGGAAGTGGACTTGGCCCAATGGATAGGGTGTCCGCCTACCACATGGGAGGTCCACGGTTCAAACCTCGGGCCTCCTTGACCCATGTGGAGCTGGCCCATGTTCAGTGCTGATGTGCGCAAAGAGTGCCATGCTACACGGGTGTCTCCCGCATAGGGGAGCCCCATGTGCAAGTGCCCCTTGGGGAGAGCCGCCCAGCGCGAAGGAAAGTGCAGCTTGCCCAAGAATGGCTCCGCACACACAGAGAGCTGACACAGCTAGATGACGCAACAAAAAGAAACACAGATTCCTGGTACCGCTGATAAGGATGGAAGTGGTCGCAGAAGAACACACAGCAAATGGACACAGAGAGCAGACAACTGGGGAGGGGAGGGGAGGAAGGGGAGAGAAATAAATAAAAAATAAATCTTTAAAAAAAAAAGAGAGAAAAAGGGGTCACAGCTGGATCTTAGCTGACACATAGGGTTTAAAAATTTTTTTTTCACTGTATATATGCTCTTTTGACCCTTTAAAATTTTATACCCTGTGCATGTGTTACATTTTCAACAAACATAAAAATTAATAAATAGAAAGTAGGTTATTCTAATGGGTAATCATGGTGAGAATTAGTACTGTAAACCACTTATTTAGATGTTCAGTATTTTAAAATCTCCAAATAGTTGTTACTTGTTGTTAAGACTATATAGGTAGAACATTTATGAAGATTATTTCTTATTTAGAGGCTTTTTTTTTTTCATGGAGAATAGTCTTTATTTTTTAGAATCAATAGAGTTTGGTATCATCAAATACCATATCTTGACTAATTAGAAGAGAAGTCATATTTTGTATTGAGTTACATACTTATTTACTCTATTTTTTTTTTAAAGATTTCTTTTTTACTTATTTCTCTCCCCTTCCATGCCCTCCTCCCCAGTTGTCTGCTGTGTCCATTCACTGTGTATTCTTCGGTGTTCCACTTGTGTCAATGGCACCAAAAACCTGTGTCTCGTTTTGTTGTGTCATCTTGCTGCATCAGCTCTCCATGTGTGCGGTGCCACTCCTGGGCAGGCTGCACTTTGTTCGTGCTGGGCAGCTCTCCTTATGGGATGCACTCCTTGCTCGTGGGGCTCCCCTGCACGGGGGACACCCATGCGTGGCACGGCACCCCTTGCACACATCAACGCTGCACATGGGCCAGCTCATCACAGGTCAGGAGGCCTGGGGTTTGAGCGTTGGACCTCCCATGTGGTAGGTGGATGCTCTATCTGTTCGGCCAAATCCACTTCCCCTTATTTACTCTAAATTAAGAGGAGTTAAGTGACTTTAGTGAAAGAAAAGATCAAAGGAACTTCCTCTCTCAGAACATCTTTTAGGCAAGTGAAGAGGTTATTGAGCATCTCTCATATAGTTGGTTACATTTTATCATGTAGAGAAGATAAAAATTTTAAATTAGCAATAATGAGAAAAAGTAAAAATATATAATTTGATGGTATTACTATGAAGGTATACTGTGAAGATAGGCACTTTCTTGAGCTATATTTTGAAAGAAATATTTGGTCTTTGATGGGGTTTTGTTTTTGCTGGTTTTTTTCAGAGTAAGGCTACTGCTAAAGCTGGATCTTCTAAATATCAGTGGAGCATTATGAAATCCCTTGGTCTGTCTGATGAAGAGATAGTAAAATTTTCTGAGGCAGAACATTGGCTTGATTATTTTCCACCACTGGCTATTCAAGATCTGAAGAGAATGGGTTTGAAAGTATGCCCCATCACCCTCATAATATAACAAAATATGAAGAAAGCATTTATATTTGTGTCATTATTTGACATTTAAACTAATTCTTAATTCAGAATAATATATTCCACTTGTATTTTACTAATGAATGGGTAATGCTATTAGTAAATAGCCTAATAACTCTTGATATAAACAATGATGTTCTTTAACATTTATTGTATTAGAATATATATTATAACAGTATACTAGTAATTAGTGGAAAGGAATTCTATTAAAAGAATATGAAGGAAGACAAAGTTTAATTTGAACATTTAAGAATACATAAAGGTGATTATTTCTAAGTATAACTCCCTACATGTCTGTTATATAAATTAATATTTATATTATATGTATATAAATATATAAGTGTGTTATATAAATATAAATAGTATAATTTATTAATTTAATATAACAGTTTTAGGAGTATATAATAAATGGAACTGGAATAATGTTTTTATTTTAATAATTGATCTATTTCTAGATTGGAAAATTAAAAAGTAGAAGAGCAAATAAAATAATTGATTAATAGGAATTCTTATTTATAGACACTATGTTTCTTAGTATTTGACTTTTCCTTTCTCCTGTAGGTAGACTGGCGTCGTTCTTTCATCACCACTGATGTTAATCCTTACTATGATTCATTTGTCAGGTGGCAGTTTTTAACATTAAGAGAAAGAAACAAAATTAAATTTGGAAAGCGGTAAGTTTGTTGTCCTTCATCATAAATAAAGCAAAAATCATATAATTCTGCATCATAATTCATTGCCTACTTTTCCCCATTATCCTTTTGCTTTTTATGATTTATTTTTCTTTTAGTTCTCTTGTATCTTTTGCTCCCCTTTTTCTCTTGCCACTGTCTTATTTTCTGAGCTGTTTAGTGTTTGTGACAAATAAAATCAGGGAGAATGGGAGTGTTGGATTTATGATCTTACCAAAGGTTCTCTTCAATATTCCCATCCAAGCAGAAAAATAATTAAATTATTTGTGTTTTAATTTATACTTTTGTTCTATATATGTTTGAGATTTTCTCTTCATTATGTGAGTTAAATAGAAGCTATTTGCATTTCATAAGTGAAATTATATTTTATAATCTTTTGCTTCATAACACAAAGCCAAGATCAATGCATATTTTTCAATGGTATTACCTTTGATGAAGGAAGAAAGCTTTCATTGAATAATTAGACTGACTATAGAACTGCCTGTAAAAGCATAAATAACAGATGTAGACATGATACTGTTAGATGTTTTAACTAGAAGAAATACTGGTAAGATATAAGGAGTAACACTTGCAAATATGTTAAAAACTCAAATATTATAGTATTTGTCACTTACTTATTTTTTAGGTATACCATTTATTCTCCAAAAGATGGACAACCTTGTATGGATCATGACAGACAAACTGGAGAGGTAATTGTTTGTGACATAGAATAGCCATTTTAATAATCCTTAATGTGGTAACAGAGTTTAAGAAATAGATCAAAAACTAAAAATAACTGAGTTATATAGGCATGATACTCAGGTAGATGTGAAGAGGAAGGTAGAATATCAGTATAGGTATTTGTATCCACTCTAGGGCCTTGCTACTCCAAGAGTGGTCCAAGGATCAGCTGCATCAGCATTCCTAGGGAGCTTTCTGGGAAACCAAGCTTCTGAATCAAAAGTTCTGGTAGGGCCCAAGAATCTCTTTTTTTTTTCCCTTTTTTTATTTTATTTTTAAAATTTTTAATTTTAATTTTTAAAGAAGCTTTAGATTACGTAAATGTTACATTAAAAATATAGGGGAATCCCTTATGCCCTACCTTCTCCCCCTCCCACACTTTCCCACATTAACAACATCTTTCATTAATGTGATACATTTGCTAAAATTGAGGAACACATATTGAAGCATTGCTGCCAACTCTGAAGTATAATTTACACAATTTTGTAGATTTTTTTTTTTTTTTTGAGGTACCAGGGCTGGGGATTGAACCCAGGACCTCATATGTGGGAAGCTGACACTGAACCACTGAGCCACATTGGCTCTCGAAGGAATCTTTTCTAACAGGCTTTCAATGTGATTCCTATGTGTGTTAAGGCTTGAGAAGCTTTATATGGAGAATACATTGCTCTAAAAAGAGAGTGGGGGGAAAGGCAAGATGTTTGCCTAGCTAATCTACACAGATTCTGTTTATATCTACTACTTGATTATTTCCAATGTATGAATTCTAGCCATGTATGATATAAGTTTACCCTACATTGCTATAGGACATGTCAATAACTTTATTCCCTGTAATACTTGAGTAAAGCAAGGGTAAGTGATTTGTCTAAAGCCTTGGCCCAGTAAATTATTGACAGTGCCAGAGTCTGAACTTATGAGCGCCTATGAGTGCATCATATTTCAATGCCACCTTTGAATGTATTTGTTGTTTAGTGACTAAGTGTGGTTAACTTTTCAAAATAAGCCTTCATTTCTGATATCATATCTGATAGAAAAGGGAGTTGATTAAAGTTTTTTAAAAAAATCTGGTTGTATCATTGCCTTTTTGGTGCGTCACTTTGCCACGTAGGGGGCGGTAGGGTGGGGGGGCCTGTGCCTCTCCGTGCAAGTCTGGGACACCTTTTTTTGTTTTTTACCAAGAGGTCCTGGGGGTCAAATCCAGGTCTTCCATATGGTAAATAGGAGCTCAATTGCTTGAGCCACAGCTGCTTCCCTGATTAAAGTTTTGAAAGATGTGAGAAGACCCAGTAAAGTTTTAATATAGCTGATAGTAGTAATATCCTGAATTTCAATAGTACTTCACAATTTTTCAAGCATTTTCCTATCATCTTACATGTTCCTCAGGACAGTCCTATGTAAGGCACAGCATGATTATTTTACAGAAGAGGAAATGAAAGCTTAGAGTGATTGTGACTCTTTGGGTCAAGCCATTAGTAAGTGGCCAACCTAGGTGTAGGACACACATCATCTGACTCATGGTCCATTGTATGTTTGTGATGACTGCTCTGTAGGACCTGTCTTGGGGGACAGGATTGATGTCGGTTGTATCTTCTGACTCCTGTTTTGGCAAATACCATTCTGGCTTATTACTCCAAGTCCCCTAGAATTCCTTGTGGATGTGGTCAGAAGAGCACTGGCAGTCTGTTGAAAGAAGAAATCATTCTAACAATGCAAGAACTCATTTTAGAAATTTAAATCAAATCTCTCATATAAATTAGTAAGTTTAATACATGACTTTTCCTCAAATTTTTGTTTTTTAAAATTTGTTTAGGGAGTTGGACCTCAGGAATATACTTTAATCAAAATGAAAGTGCTTGAGCCATATCCATCTAAATTAAGGTAAGTCTGCCAAAGAATTATTACTTTTTCTATACTGCCAGATAGTTATGGTAGTATCCACACCACAACTTATTTTTTACATAACTATATATATTTCTTCTTAGTGGCCTGAAAGGGAAAAACATCTTCTTGGTAGCTGCTACTCTCAGACCTGAGACCATGTTTGGACAGACAAACTGTTGGGTTCGCCCTGATCTGAAGTACATTGGGTTTGAGACAGTGAATGGTGATATATTCATCTGCACCCAAAGAGCTGCCAGGAATATGTCATACCAGGGCTTTACCAAAGACGATGGAGTGGTGCCTGTTGTTAAGGAATTAATGGGAGAGGTAAGTTGGGTAGCAGACTTTGTTTCAGTGTATACATTCAGTGAAAAATTTTAAAAGTGATGCTTCAGAGGAGCATTTTTAACAATTTTGTGTGTGTGTGCTCTTTTTTTTTTTTTTAAGGAGGTACCAGGCATTGAATCTAGCACCTTGTACATGGGAGGCAGGCATTCAACCACTGAGCTACATTCACTCCCTAATATTTTTAATTAAGGTATATACATAGAAAAGTGTGCAGTTCTTAAGTGTATATTTTGATGCACTTTCCTATGTGTATACACTCATGTACATGCCCAAATCAAGGTATAAGACATTTCTAGCACTGCAGTTGGCGCTCTCATGTCCCATTCCAAGTCAGTACTCATCCCTCTCTTCCAATGCACTTTCCCGCAGTTAGCTTCTTATACTCAACATTATGTCTGTGAGATTCATACATGTTGCATGTAGGAATAGTTTTTCTTTTTTGAGGCTATGTCATATTCATCATATGACAGAATTGTAATTTCAAACCTTATGTTTCAATTTAATAAAAATAGCTGGTTTAAAAATACAGATAGTCCTCCCCAAGAAATTTACTGGCTGCATTAAACATTATATTACTTTTTAAAAAATTTAACTAAAAAATTATTAGAAAAGTTGTAGGTTTACAGAAAAATTATGCATAAAAGAGTTCCCATGTACTACCCTATTAAAAACAGGAAATGCTTCATGAATTTGCATGTCATCTTACATAGGGACCATGCTAATCTTTTCTGTATCATTCCAATTTTAGTATATTTGCTACTGAAGTGAGCGTGACATAATATTACTTTTTTTTAATACTATCTGCATTTCTGAAAAGGAAGTTATGGTTGATTTATTAATTAAAATCCAGATGGTTACCTAGCTCTTATCCCTACAGTTTATATACTTAATTATCAGTATTCCTGTGTGTGTTTTATTTCCTTTAGTAAATGCCAGTCTGTGATATTTTGATAACAGAATTAGAGCAACATCTCAATTTCTTTTCCTTTTTATGTTTTATTATTTATTACTCCCCTACTTCTCACTGCACTCGCTCTTGGCTCTCTGTTCATTGTGTGCTCTCTATGTCTTCTCATTTCCTTTTTTTTTTTTTTTTTAAGGAGCCATCAGAAACTGAACCTGGGGTCTCCCATGTGGGAGGGAGGCACCCAATCACTTGAGCCACTTCTCCTTCCCTGCTTGTTGAGTCTCTCATTGTATTTTCTTGTTATGTTTCCTCATTGTGTCATTTCATTGAGTCATCTCGTTGCATCAGCTTGCTTTGCCAGCCCATTACATCCTCTTACTGTCTTGCTCGTCTTTAGGAGGCACCAGGAGCTGAACTCCGGACTTCCCATGTGGTAGGCAGGCACCCAATTGCTCGCGGCACATCCACTTCCCTCAAAATTTTTTTTTAAGATTATTTATTTATTTTTACATTTATCCCCCCTCCCATTCTCCCCATTGTCAGCTCTCTGTGTCCATTTGCTGTGTGTTCTTCTATGTCTGCTTGTATTCTCATTAGGCAGCTCCAAGAACCAATCCTGGGACCTTCTAGAGTGGGAGAGAGGTGATTACTCTCTTGCACCACCTTAACTCCCTGTTCTGCTATGTTTTCTTATTTTTTCTCCTCTGCGTCTCTTGTTGCGTCATCTTGTTGCCCCAGCTCTCAGTGTCGTCCAGCACTCCTACATGGGGCAGCTTTCCTGCACTGGCAGCATTCACACAGGGGCACTCCTGTGTAGTGCGGCATTCTCTCGTGGGTTGGCAATCCATGTGGGCCAGTTCACCACGTGGGCTGGCTTGCTTTCACCAGGAGGCCCTGGACCTCCTATATGGTAGATGGGAGCCCAGTTGGTTGAGCCACATCTGTTTCCCTCAATTTCTTTTTTAAACTTTCTTTATTTATTATTTACTGGTGATCTTGTTTTTTACTTGTTATACATTCATATAATTCAAGATTCAAAAGATACCAAATAGTATAGTCTGTTACCTCTGTCTCCTATTTATTCCATTCTCTTTCCCAGAGGCAGTCAGTAATGTCTTATATATATTTCCAGAAATATTTCACATATACACAAGCAAAAAAAAAAAAAAAAAATATATATATATATATATATATATATATATATATATATATATATTCTTGACTCCCTTCTTTTTTTTTTACACAAATGGCAATATAGTTTATACACTGTGTTCTGTACCTTGCTTTCTTTTTTCTTAATTATATTTGGCGGTCTTTATATCAGTAGGTAAATAGTTTCATTGTCCTTTTTTTTCCAGCTATGTGATATTCCATCGTGTGGCTGTACCACTCATTTAATCATTCTGTTAGATATTTAAATTTTTTCTTGTCTTTTCCTGCTATAAGCAGTGCTGCCACATCTCTTTAGTTCCTCATGTTGGAGTTCTGTTTGAGAAGTTCTTGTAAATAGTAATAATAGTTTTCTTTTTCCTATTCTTAATGGAACTTCTCATGTTAATCTGAGCAAATTCTGGAGTAAGGAAAACGGATGGTATAAATTAGAAAATACCTTTCAACCTTTAAAATTGTTAAAAGATTTAGCCTTTATCTATATGACTGCAAATTCCATGAGGACGGTTTACAGAGATGAATAAAATGGAAGAGGGGAACCTGTATGGAATTGAAAAGTGCATTCCTTAGCTAACATGCAGTTGTAACTGTCATCATATTAACTATGGGTACAGGATTGATGGATCTTCTGATTTTTTTTCCAAAAGAAGTTAGAAATACCTTTTTAATTTTTGTGTAGTGTTTATAATTATAATTTTAAGTGGATATATAGTATTCCATCTTGTTGGTATATTGGCAATTTTAGTCATTTATAGGTTTTGCTAGCATAGTTAAAAGAGCAAAGGACAGACTTCCCAATGGGAATTTTTTTTCCCTTTTCTGGTAAATTCCTAAGATTGGGTTGTTGGGTCCAAGTTGTTTGAACATTTCTGTGACTTGCTGTGGATTCCTGTATTTTCTTTATAGAATATAATGTCGCAAGCAATTTATTAGTGTACTCATTTCATCATCACCCTGCTAGATGGGAGTATTATAATTATTTAAATTATTTTTAGTCTAGTAGGTATAAAAGAATGAGTTTATTTTTTTAATTTTTAAAAATTGTATTACTGTAACATATATATGTAACATAAAGTTTACTATTTTGACCATTCTTAAGGGTAAAATTCAGTGGTATTAATTATATTAAAATGTTGTACTACCATTACCATCATCCATTACCAAAGAGATTTTGTTTTAATTCATAAATTTTTGATTACTAGCTTCTCAGGGAAAGTATTAACTTCATTTGCTGTTAAATTTAAATTTTAAGTTAAAATTATGATTATTCTATGGACCATAGCTAATAGAATAATGATATTAATATTCTCTTATCAATTGTTGAAATTTGATGAAACAGAACTACCACATTAATGTAAAGTGTTAAAGGGAAAATAATAGGGAAGCGGATGTAGCTCAAGTGATTGAGCTCCTGCCTACCACACAGGTGGGGAGGGGTCCCGGTTTGGTTACTGTGGTGCCTCTAAAGAAGATGAGCAAGACAGCAAGCTGACGGGACAGGTTGGTGCGGCAACAAGATGATGCAGTGAGATGACACAACCAAGAAACACAGTGAGGAAACATAATGAGAGATAAAAGAAACAGGGAGCAGAGGTGGCTTCAAGTGATTAGGTGCCTCCCTCCCACATGGGAGGCCTGGGGTTTGGTTTCCAGTGCCTCATTAAAAAAAAAAAAAAGAAAGAAGATAGACAGTGAGCACAAACAATGGGGAGGAGAGAGAAATAATTTTTGTTTAAAAAGTGAAAATAATGGGAGAAATAGGAAAATAATAGGGAAAACTGGGGGGGGGTTTACAGGAACTCTATTTTCTGTATCAATTTTCTGTAAACATACAACTTCTCTAATAAAAATAGTGAAAATGTATTTAAAAATGCAATCAGAATATAACTACTGTTAGAAAATATTTTATAAAATATATTGATGCATGATAAGGGTGATCTAATTTGTGAAAAAAAATTAGGTTTCTTCACCTTTTATGCTAACCTTTTTCTTAAACAGGAAATTCTTGGAGCATTGCTTTCTGCACCTTTAACATCCTATAAAGTCATCTATGTTCTCCCAATGCTCACCATAAAGGAGGATAAAGGTAAAGAGTTTCTTTCTTTCTAAAAATATTATAGTCATCACATTCTGGCTGTATTAGTTAATTCCATTCTTTTATAAGGCACTGGTGTGGTCACAAGTGTTCCTTCTGACTCTCCCGATGATAACGCTGCCCTCAAAGACTTGAAGAAAAAGCAAGTGAGTTTGAGTTTCATGTTTTTTCTTCACTGTCATCTCATTGGTTATGTATCACTGAACTACACGATGAAACTAGGCTAAAAGCCATACATTTGTCATTAAACTGCTGTCTCTAACCTGTTTCTTGATATTTATATATTTCCCTATGTTTCGAATTTTGAAAATAACAGTTCATAGGACTTTCGAAAAAATTTTCTGACAATCACGTTTTCATTGCAAACTAGAATATGATTAAATGATTGTGTGTGTGAATTTTTGCCTTAGGTTGTCTAGTTTCATTGTTAAGCCATCCACTGTAGCTTAACATGTTGACATTTTAAAGGTCATAGATCCCTTCATGAGGTATTAGGTAAAGTTGAAAATGTGCTCTCTGTAAAAGTAGAGAACAAATAAGACTTTCAAAGTGTTTGGAGCAGAGTGGGTATAGCTCAGTTGAATTAAAAAAGGAACAATTTGGAGGTTGCTTTTCTCATTGTTTATACCAATAAAGTATTGTTAATTAGTGTTTATTTGTGAATTTTTTGTAGGCCTTAAGAGCAAAATATGGAATTAGAGATGACATGGTCCTGCCATTTGAGCCGGTGAGTGCACAGATGTTCAGAATATTCACACCTATCTCATTAGGGCTGATGTGTTTTCCTTGTAATAAAATTAAATAACTGGTGGAGTACAAAAATAAGAGGAGTTTGCTTAAGGATTTACCTACCCTAATTTGATATCTGCTGTGGCAGAGAGAAGTAAGAGAAAAATTAACAGGAAGTGGATTTGGCCCAAAGGATAGGGCGTCCGCCTACCACATGGGAGGTCCAAGGTTCAAACCCCAGGCCTCCTGACCCAGGTGGTGAGCTGGCCCATGCGCAGTGCTGGTTCACGCAAGGAGTGCCGTGCCATGCATGGGTGTCCCCTGTGTAGGGGAGCCCCATGCACAAGGAGTGTGCCCTGTAAGGAGAGCCACCCAGCACGAAAGAAAGTCCAGCCTGCCCAGGAGTGGCACCGCACACACGGGAGAGCTGACGCAGCAAGATGCCACAAGAAAATGAGACACAGATTCCGGGTGCCGCTGACAAGAATACAAGCAGACACAGAAGAACACACAGTGAATGGACACAAAGAGTAGACAATTGGGGCGGGGGGGAGAGAAATAAAAAAAATAAATATTTTTCAAAAACCCCAAAAAACAAAAAACTAACAATAAGCATTTTCTTAGCACTTGGCATCTGCAGGTCTAAAACAAACAAATCACTTTCAATATCACCAATTTTGAGGTAGCTTATTTTGCTAGTATAGCCAATTTCCTAGCTTCTAAAGACAGCAGTTTGCCATATTCCTCATTGTATTAGGCAGCCAAAAGGGTGCTGATGCAAAATACCAGAAATCAGTTAGTTTTTATGAAGGATATTTTTCTGCAGTAGAAGCTTACAGTTACCAGGCCATAAAGCATAAGTTACTTCCCTCACCAAAGTCTGTTGCCACATGTTGGAGCAAGATGGCTGCCAACATCTGCAGGGGTTCAGGCTTCTGGGGCTTCTCCTCGGGGCTCGTTTCTCTCCAGACTCAGCTGCTCTGCTTTCTCCACAAGACCAGGTGTAGACTATCAGGTCGACGGCTTATCTCTCTTCCTGGGGCCTCTGCTGTGTCCATTTGAGCCTTCTTTTCTTCCTCATGTATCTGCTTCTCTATGTGTTTACTTCCTAGGCTCCAGGATCAAACCTCCAAACTCCCTTCTCTGCCGTGCGGTTTCTCTGTGAGTCCCCACCCACCTAGGGGGCAGGGAACTCAACGTCCTACTGATGTGGCCCAATCAAAGCCTCAATCATTATTTAATCAAATAAAAGTGAAACTTCTGAATCCATATATATAATCTATATACCCAGAGGATATATATACATATATGTTTATAAACATAATCTAATATCTATTTTTAGAATTCATAGCCAATATCAAACTGCTATACTCATGAATGTTTATTTTTAACCAAAATAACATCAACAAAATCCCATATAATTCTTTTTTATTTTTCTTATGTTTTCACATTAGTGCCTGCAGAGGAGAAAAAATACAAAAACTAAATTATTAGCAAATACCTTTCATGAAGAATCCAGAAGACTTATAAACCAAAAAATGAGACCATCCACAAAATTAGTTGCCT
Source organism: Dasypus novemcinctus (assembly GCF_030445035.2). Taxonomy (NCBI): domain Eukaryota; kingdom Metazoa; phylum Chordata; class Mammalia; order Cingulata; family Dasypodidae; genus Dasypus; species Dasypus novemcinctus. The sequence goes on along the minus strand of NC_080674.1, from coordinate 154,840,932 downwards.
ACATACATCATTGTGCTAGTTTCAACATGAATTATTAAGTTAGTGACATGCCAGTGCAGGGTTGAGAGCTGCGATGAGGGTGTGTGTGTGGTTGGGGAGAATCACTGTGAGAACTGGTGCTACAGATGTGCCCAGAATTCAGTGGTTACTGGAGAGGAGGTGGATAAGCTCACATCTGGAAATTAGTCACCCTTTGATTACCTAATGTATGATAATGATAAATAGATTCTGAAGTGACTCCATTGGATAGTAGGTACAAAAGGACTGTGCCCAATCAGGCTGTTTTTGTGTTCATTCAATGTAAACATGTTCCTGACATTGCTGTTTTCTGCAGGTGCCAATAATTGAAATCCCAGGTTTTGGAAGTCTTTCTGCTATAACCATTTGTGATGAGTTGAAAATTCAGAGCCAGAATGACCGAGAAAAACTTGCAGAAGCAAAGGAGAAATTATATCTAAAAGGATTTTATGATGGTGTAAGTAATAATTTTGATTTCCTTTGGTTTACTCTATTAGTGACCTTTCTTCTTAATGATTTAGAAAAAATAAAGAAAAATTCAATATAATTTTAGCTATTTACTGATTTGAGGTTAATAAGAGATAGAGTGTTCTTCTCTTTCCTCTGTTTTTAATGATGTCTTATCTAAAAGCATATTACAGAAATTACATTTTTGTGCCCTCTTGGAATCTTTAAGTAATTGATTTCTTGAGAAGGTATTTAAAGTTAATTCAAACGCAGAAAAAAGTAAAAGTAAAAGAAGAGCAAAACAAAAAACTACCAAAGTTAATTCATATTATTATTAAATAAACTCCAAAGGTTTATGCATTGAGAATTCTTTCTTTTTTAAAGATTTACTTTTATTTATTTCTCTCCCCTTCCCCCTCTGCACCATTGTCTGCTGTTTCCTTTGCTGTGTGTTCTTCTACATCTGCTTACATTGTCAGGTGGCACTGGGAAACTGCGTCTCTTTTTGTTGCATCATCTTGCTGCATCAGCTCTCTGTGTGTGTGGTGCCACTCCTGGGCAGGCTGTGCTTTTTTCACATGGGGTGGCTCTCCTTGTGGGGCACACTCCTTGCACGTGGGGCACCCCTACACGGAGGTGCCCTACATGGCACGGCACTCCTTGCACATGGCAGCACTGCGTGTGGGCCAACTCACCGCACAGATCAGGAGGCCCTGGGTGTTGAATCCTGGACCTTCCATGTGGTAGGCGGATGCTCTATCAATTGAGCCACGTCTGCTTTCCACGTGGAGAATTCTGGGTCCCTTTTTTGCTCTTTTAATTATGGAGTTAATAAGCAGTTTCATTCAGTTCATTAATTTACTTGTTAATGCCTACTAAATGCCAGGTGAGCAAAACAAACATACTCTGAACCTTTCTTTTCTGCCTAATTGTGCATGTATTGATGTAGCTTACATTTATTCCATGGAAAGAAGACAAGACTAGAGAAAGTAAAAATCCAAACAACTTGTTAGCAGCTTGAGGTTGAAATGAAGATTTTTAAGTGACCTATACATTTTGAGGGATAATGAAAGCCAACAATTATATGGCACTTAAATGCTAACTTATTTAGTTCTCAGAATAATCCTGTGAGATAGGTACTTTTCACAATTTACAGACAAGGAAATTGAGGCATAAAGAGATTATTAAGTAACTTACCCAAGACCAGCCAGACAGTAAATGACAGAGCTGGGGTTCAAACCTAGGCAGCATGGCTTTAGAATTTGTGTTCTTAACCATTGCACCTTAATGATTGCTCAATTAATGCAATTTCACAGTGATGAATTAAGTAGATATGAAGCATTTTGATATGTTAAGAGGATTGGAAGGTCAAAAAGAGCACCTGTCTTCTCCACTAAAGATAGAAACTATTTGAGACAGACATAGGTGTCAGATAGAGATTAAACTATCAGTTTTATTATATAAGAAAGTTGGAAGGGGTTATTTGCTTAGATCTGTGGCAGCAATGGACAAGCTTATGCCTTGCCAAGAGTTAAACTTACCCACTGCCCTTCAGCAAAAGGCAGAATTGAAAAACAGTAGGCCTCCCTCTGAGGGCCAAGTTTATTACATGACCTAACAAAGGAGAATATTCACTTGCTACTAGCAGAGTTGGAAAGAAATGCCTAAATGGAGGTGAGTGGCTTTCATGCTCTATTCCTTCCCCTAAAACTGTTTAGAGTGAGGCAAGTTAGTTTATGGAACTCTCTCCATGTGGAAACCTGACAGTGGGAAGTGAGTGTTCTTCCTACTCCTAGTATAGTACTCCCCACTATACTAAAATAAAAACAGTTGTGTTATCAATATTAGTTGTCCAAGCTATACTAAAAAGTTATAAGTGTGATAAATTTCACACTAAATATATCTTGGTTTGGTCAGTGGAAATAAATTTAGGGAAAATTTGGGGGCAGGGCAACTCAAAGCAAATTTTAATTATTTTGTACTTGTTTTTTCCCTGCTTCTCATCCTTTTAGGTAATGCTGGTGGATGGATTTAAAGGAAAGAAGGTCCAAGATGTCAAGAAGACTATTCAGCAACAGATGATTGACACTGTATGTGATCCGTTATCCTCACATCTGTTATAGGAGAGGAGCTGTTAAATGTACAGACTTTACAATGTGTTATTACCAGTGAGTTCTCTATAGTAGAACCTGGAGCTATATTAAATGTAGCATGTGATTTTATGGCAGAAAATAGGTAAAATAGGTAAAGGCATTCCACCTTTAACACTGATGTAAGTAGTGTTCTAAAGTTGGCATGTATGAAACACAGAATTTTTTTTTACTTTAAAAAAATTTATTCGATATCACTAGTACATGAACATACACAAAGACTAAGTGTAAAATAAAAGTTGTGAACTTACAAAACAAACATGCATAATATCGTACAGGGGTCCCATATATCAACCCACCACCAACACACTGCGTTGTTGTGAGACAAAATGGGGCAGTATGGAAAGAGTGTGCCAAATATATGGTATGGACAATGGCTGGTGGTAATATTCTGCTGATGTTACCTCATAATCTGTAACAAATATTCCCTATGTTTTGGTGTGTCGATGAAAGGGTGTTGTATGGGAATTCTACACAAGTGCTTGATTGTTTTGTAAGTACCAACTTTGTAATAAAAATGTATTTAAAACTAATAATTGGGTTAGTGGTAAATACACTAAATATAACATATGGACTATAGTTAATAGTAAGATTGTGTTGATAATCTTTCATAATTTTTATTTCATTCACTTTTAAAATATATTTTTATTTTCTTTTTGCATTCTCTGTATATACACCCAACACACATTTCCTCTTCCCTCTACCTCCATCCCCTAGTAACCTCTTCACAGCTTTCTGCTCCTGGGAGTTTGCTCCTTTTAAATATCTCTTTTATTTTATTTTGTGATTAGTAATGGAAGAAATTATAGCATTGATGTGGAGAAGGTGGCCACAGTAGCTGCTGAGGGTAGGGAGAGGGAAGAAGAGATATGATGTGGAGGCATTTTTAGGACTTGGAGTTGTCCTGAGTGGTACTGCAGGGACAGATGTTGGATAATGTATGTCCTGCCATGACCCACTGGGTAGGCTGAGGGAGAGTGTAAACTACAATATAAACCATTATCCATGTGGGGCAGCAGTGCTCCAAAGTGTATTCACCAAATGCAATGAATGTCCCATGATGATGAAAGAGGTTGATGTGGGAGGAGTAGGATGAGGAGGGTGGGGGGTATATGAGGACCTCTTATATTTTTTGAGTGTAATATTTAAAAAAAAAATAGAGAGGGAAAAATAAATACATAAAATGAAGAGATATTTAAAAGGAGCAAACCCCCGGGAGCAGAAAGCTGAAACACAGAACTTTAATGCTTTCTAGCAGTGGCCATTTTAGATATTGGTAGCTAAAAACCTCTTTCTGTAGTGATTTACATTTTACTTTCATTCTTTTTTCCCCTCTATCTCCATTTATAACTCTTTTCTACCTAGTTACTTAATTCTTTAGATTATAATTTTATTTTTAGTAGTATGTATGCCTGTAAGACACAAAGGCAATAGTTATATAAGGCTTATTAAAAAGATTTTTTAAAGCAGCATGTTTCTATCTTCTCCCCCTCAAATTTCTTTTCCTTAGAACCTCTTTTAGCCATTTTAGGTATTTCTGTATTGATATCCATCTCTCTTATAGATTGAGGATACAAATGCTTGTAGTGGAATTTTTGGATTTTTTTTTTAAAGTTCTAAGCATCAACCATTGACTCCTTACTGTGGAAGATGAAGATTTAACTCTCCCCTGACCTTGTGTCTTCCTCTCTAACCTTACATGTTCTTATACATTTTTTATCCCCATCTTCCCAATATAATTATAGTTTATGTTATATCATTAGTCATTTTGTACATTGTGAGACAGACTGATCCATTTTGTAATATGCAGTGATATTTTTTTCCCCAAGAGTTAATAATTATGTCTTTTTTTCATTTGTTTATTACACCATCCCTAAACTCTCTCCCAACTGTCTATTTCTCCTCTTAATATCTTCAAACATGTCAATATGCTATTGGTTCCATCTTAAGAGAAAGCTCTTCTAGAAACTGTGGACCTGTTTAAGTTTGGAGTATTTCCTTACTGTCCTTTTACACAAATGTCATCTAGAATGTTTTTTCACCAATACCTAAGAATTTCCTTGGCGTCTTTTGAGTTGGATCTCCTGTTTCCTTTATTTCATGCCTTCCTCTTTATTGTATATACTCTCATTTTGGTGAAGTCTTCAATAGATTCCCTGAAAAGGGTGCCTAGGAAATAATTTTTGTAATCTTCCATGTGTGAAACATCTTTATTTTGTCTTCACACTTGATGGCCTCGGTGTAAACTTCTGGATTGAAAATATTTTTCCCTTAAAATTTGAGGGTGTTGCTCCATGGTATTCTACTGTAGTTATGTTGTTGAGAAGTACAAAAACATTCTGGTAATAATTGATTTTTTGTTTTTTACCAACTCACTTGTAAATTTTATTTGGTTTCTTTTTAGAAAAAAATTGATTTTTTAAAAGTGATCTGTTTCCCCAACTCTGGAAACTTGTAGAATTTTCTTTTTTCTCCCAGAGTTAAGAAATTTCATGATGATTTGCCTTGGTATAGGTCAATTTTTTATTTTTAACTTTTTATTTTGAAATACTTTAAGACTTACAGGACAGTTACAAAAATACAACAGACCCCATGCAGGAATCTTCAATATACACCTACAACCCAAGATATACAGATCCACCCTTTTTAAGTTTTCCACATTTTCCATATCATCCTGTCTATCCATCTATCTATCAATATATCTTTTATCCTTCTATGATCATATATTGCATTTAATTGTCACTGTCTCTTTAGTGGGTTTTTTTTTTTTTTTAAATGTAGGCACATATATACAACATAAACTTCCCCATCTCAGCCATTCCCAAGCATATCATTCAGTGGGATTGCTCAGATTTATGATGTTTGGTACCTCACCACTTTCCATTACTAAAACTTCCTTATCTCCTCAAATAGAAATCCTGTATCCATTATGCCCCCTCCCCGGCAACCTATACTATAATTTCTATCTCTGTGAGCTTGCATATTCTCCAGTATTTTATTTGCAGTTAATGGGGGTTAAATTTAATATCCTCAGTCTTTAAAAATCTTGTTTGCTTTGATACCAACTTAACTTCAATAGTGTATACAAACTATGTTCCTATACCCCTTAGTGCCCCATCCTTTATGTAGTTCTTGTCATAAATTGTATATTTATGTATTACCAGTCTGAAATCATTGATTTATCATTACATTTTATACATTTGCCTTTTAGAGTATGTAGGAAGTAAAAAGTAGAGTTGGAAAAACAAATAACCGTATTAGCATTTCTATTTACCCATTTTGTTACCCTTACCTGAGACTTGTTTTCCCATGTGGCTTCAGTCAATTGTCCAGTGTCCTTTCCTTTCAACATACAGAACTCTCTTTAGCGTTTCTTATAGGGCCAGTCTAGTTATGAACTCCCTCGACTTTTGTTTATCTGAAAATGTCTTAATCTTACCCTCATTTTTAAAATAGTTTTGCCAGATATAGAATTCTTAGTTGTCAATCTTTTACTTTCAGCATTTTAAATATATTTACCTGGTGCCTTCTTGCCTCCATGCTTTCTGGTAAGAAATTGGCACTTAATCTTATTGATGCTCCATTGCATGTGACATGTTGCTTCTCCTTTGTGGCTTTCAGAATTCTCTTTTTTATCTTTGTCATTCGACATTTTGATTATAACATTGGTGGGTCTACTTGGATTTATCCTGTTTGCTCTTTGTTGAGCATCTTGGATGTGTATATTCATGTCTTTTGTTAAATTTGGGAAGTTTTAAGGCATTAGTTCTTTGGATATTCTTTCCATCCCTTTCTCTCTTCTTCTGGGACTCCCACCATGCATATATTGATATGCTTGATGGTGTCCCACGGCTTTGTCAAGCTCTGTTAATTTTTGTTTATTCTTGCCTCTTTCTTTATTAGGTCAATGACCTGATCTTCATGTTCACGGATTCATTTTTCTGTCGGCTATCATCTGCTGTTGAACCCTTCTAGGGAATTTTTATTTTCAGTTACTGTGGTCTTCAGCTCTTTTTAGTTCCTTTCATAATCTCCATCTCTCTAATCATATTCTCTTTGTGTTCATCTGTTTTTTTCCCTGATTTCCTTTAGTACTTTGCCCATGTTTTCCTTAGCTCTTTGAGTATATTTAGGATAATTTTTTAAAAAGTCTTTGTCGAATGTCCCAGGTCCAATCTTCCTCAATGATGGTTTATGGTACTTTATTCTTCTTCTTTGCTTGGGCCATTGCTTCCTGTTTTTTGGTATGTTTTGTAGTCATTTGTTGAAACATGGACATTTTGGTATTTTAATGTGTTCTTTTTGGAATTTAGACTCTGTGATATCTGTTCCTTAGGCTTATATCCAGCTAGCTTTATTACAGAGCTTTCCTTGGATGCCAGGAGCTAAAAACAACAACAAAAAAACAAAGAGTAAAAAAAGAAAACACTCTTCTCAGTCTTTGCAGTTGAACTGTGTGAGCCACAGAACTTATCTAGACAATGAGTTTAGAGATTAACTCCAGGCCAAAGCATAGTCATTCCTTTTGCATATATGTCTTATCTCAGGCATGTGCATGTAGCCTTAGGAATTACACCATTTACATAGATTCAAATGTCCCCTCTTTCCAGTGGGAATTTTTCTTGGCATTATAAATCTTTTTTTTTATTTAAAGATTTATTTTTATTTATTTATATCTCCTTCCCCTCCCCCCCCATTGTTTTACGCTTGCTGTCTGCTTTCTCTCTTTGTCCTTTCGCTGTTTTCTTCTGTGTCTCCTTTGCTTCTCTTTGGGCAGCACGAGGACCTGGAACCTTCCAGAGTGGGAGAGAAGTGCTCTATCTCTTATGCCACCTCAGATCCCTGATGTTCTGCATCTCTTTTTTTATCTCCTCTGTGTCTCTTTTTGTTATGTCATCTTGCTGCGCCAGCACTCCTGTGTGGGCCAGCACTCTGCATGGTCCAGCATTCTGCTTGGGCCAGCTCTCCACTTGGGCTAGCTTGCCTTCATCAGGAGGCCCTGGGAATGGAACCCTGGACCTCCTTTATGGCAGACGGGAGCCCAATTGCTTGAGCCACATCTGCTTCCCCATTATGAATCTTTATTTTATTTTTTTAAAAGATTTATTTTTATTTATTTTTCTCCCCTTCTCCCCCCCGCCCTGCCCCAGTTGTCTGCTCTCTGTGTCCATTCACTGTGTGTTCTTCTGTGTTCTCTTCTATTCTTGTCAGTGGCACTGAGAATCTGTGTCTTTTTTTGTTGCATCATCTTGCTGCATCAGCTTTCCGTGTGTGTGGCCGCCACTCCTGGGCAGGCTGAACTTTCTTTCGCACTGGGCGGCTTTCCTTACGGGGTGCACTCCTTCCACGTAGAGCTCCCCTACGCAGGGGACACCCCTGCCTGGCACGGCACTCCTTGTGTGCATCAGCACTGCACATGGGCCAGCTCCACATAGGTCAAGGAGGCCTGGGGTTTGAACTGTGGACCTCCATGTGGTAGGCGGACGCTCTATCCGTTGAGCCAAGTCTGCTTCCCCATTAAGAGTTGTTAGTAACAATTTAGGTTTTTTATTTAATGAAAGCAGTTGTTCCATGCCTTTAATTTCCTATTTTATTCATAGTTTTATTATAATGAGGATAAAAGGCAGCTGCCATAGGAAGCCTAATCTTCAAACTATAGGATTAGAAACTACTAAACATCTTTCATTTTCCACTGAAAAGAAATTATCTGTAGATACACTACAAGGTGATCCACTTGATGAAGATATATGCCATTTCAAAAGCAGGTATTATATAGAAGGAAAGTCAGATGACTTCTAGGAAGATAGAAGACACAATGAAAATGTGGTGGCATATCATTTTATAGAAAAGTTACTTTTATTATCCTTGAGGAATTAAGATTGACTTGATATAATATCTAATATATATTTTTATTTATTTTCTTTTAGGGAGATGCTCAGATTTACATGGAACCAGAAAAACAAGTGATATCCAGGTCTTCAGATGAATGTGTTGTGGCCCTGTGTGACCAGTGGTTAGTTTCTCTTATAGCAAGAAGAAACATCCTTTTGTCAGTATTTGGCTTATCTCTTTGACTTTTGTTTTGTAATCAATTTGTCCCTTGCAGGTACTTGGATTATGGAGAAGAGAACTGGAAGAAGCAGACATCTCAGTGCTTGAGGCACCTTGAAACGTAAGATGGGAAAAAGTGACGAGGGAGAGGAAAGGAGATGAGAAACATGGAAGATGGTAATGGTGAAGAGAGACAACTTTACATTTTACTCTCTCTAGATTCTGTGAGGAGACCAGGAGAAATTTTGAAGCTACCTTGGGTTGGCTACAAGAACATGCTTGCTCGAGAACTTATGGTTTAGGTAAGCAAACTTCAAATTTTTCTGTTTGGATGACTTTACCGATTATGCAGCAAATTTATGTTTCTACCTTTCTTTGCTCTCTTCATGTGTTTTCCTCAAGGAGAAGTGAGAGATTTTGGTTACTAGGTGAGGGAAACTAGGTTGTGGTCTTCTACTATCTATCCTGTGGTAGAACTATGCCCATTCTAAACCCATTTAGCTTTTATGGGACAGACTCCAAAACACTTAACATATTGTTTTTATTAATTATTCAAGTCGAGTGAGTGTAAGAACTTAAGTCAGTAGCTTTCTAAATGAAAATGTGGATTTTTAGATGAAGTGAATCTTGCATTCTTCATGCATTATTTTTCTTCTTTTTATCTTGTAGGCACTCGCCTGCCTTGGGATGAACAGTGGCTGATTGAATCACTCTCTGATTCTACTATTTACATGGCATTTTACACAGTTGCACACCTTTTGCAGGGGGGTAACTTGCATGGACAGGCAGAGTCTCCACTGGGTATAAGGTTGGTAAAGAGAAAAAAGGGCATAGTTTGTTAGCAAGAGTTGTGATCTTTTGATTTCCATATTGAAATGTTCCTTTTTTATATTTATTTTTCATAAGAGTTCATTTAGTGGGAATTTTGTCATGCAATTTTTTTTTATATTGAACTAAGAAAAAAGTAAATCATCCCCCAATTATTAATATTCATTCTTCACCATTATTGTGGAAACCTGTCATCCTCACTTGCTACTGTAAATACATTAAGAAAGAAACTCCTGCTAAGGGGTGTGGAGATTTTCTTTTTGGAGTAATGAAGTTGTTCTGAAATTTTTTGTGGTCATGAATGCACAACATTGTTATTATACCATAAGCCATTAATTATACACTTTAGGTAAATTGTATGGTATGTGAATATATCTCAGTAAAACTGCTTAATAACTAAATAATTGCACAAGAATAGCCAGAATTAGCAGCTATATACAGCAGAGGAAACAGAGATTGAGAGGTGAATAATTTTCTTGTTTGTTTATTATTATTACTGAAATAATGAAAATGCTCTAATAATTGTTGAAGTGATGAATGCAAAACTATGTGATTATACCAGATACCACTGATTTTACACTTTGGATGAACTGTATGCTTTATTAATATGTATCAATAAAATTGATTTACTTAAAAAAAAAGAAAGAAACTTCTAATTTATGGTTAGTTTGAAATAACTGATTCACAGAAAGTATCTATATATATATGTTTTATTTTTAATACAGACCACAACAGATGACCAAGGAAGTTTGGGATTATGTTTTCTTCAGGGAGACTCCATTTCCTAAGACTCAGATCCCGAAGGAAAAATTAGATCAGTTAAAGCAGGAGTTTGAGTCCTGGTATCCTGTGGATCTTCGTGTCTCTGGCAAGGATCTTGTTCCAAATCATCTTTCATATTACCTTTATAATCATGTGGCTATGTGGCCAGAACAAAGGTGAGTGCTAAAATAAATTTGGACTAGATTTATTGATTGTCAGTAGTTATCTTGTGACTTCAAATATCTAAGAAGTTATTGTGGAGAATGTAGATCAATTTGCCAATTACATTCTTTTTTGTTTATGAAATCTTTGCTAAATAGAAAGCACACCTTCTCCTATTTCTTATATCCAGAGAGCCTCGTGCCTACCTAGGACCATCAAAGCCTGTCACATTTCAGATGCATTGATGATCCAGTAATTATTATGACTTGTTACACAATCATTTGACCTGTTAGATGCAAGAATAAAGGCAGTTTAGATATTTTAAGAATTGGAAGGAATCTTCCTTTACATCTGAGGAAACTGCTAATGAGAATATGGCTCTAACAGAAACATTTTTAACACTTTATGTACTCAAGAGTAATCCCTCCATTCTTTAATTCCTGACCTAGACATTTTTCTATATATTCCCCTACAGTCTCTCAAGCAGCTAGAAAAATAAATCCCTTCCTCTGTTCAAATGTTAGTTCATGTAACTAAAATAATTTCATTTCACTTCTGGTATTTAGAATGAGATTGCATTTTTTCCCTCAAAAATAAAAGAAAGATTTAGAAGTAGAGAAATAAAATAATCTAATGTAGTTCTTGCACCACTTGTCATCAAATTATTTTTTTGATTGTTTCAAATATATTTTTAAAGAAATCGCATATCTCAAAAGTACAAGTTACTAATATAGTTGATTCTTCACCCTCTGCATCAAGTTTTTGACATTTGTTTTTTTTTTAAAGTAATAATAAGTGCTTATGCCATACACTGTTCTAAATTCTTGTAGTAACTCATTTGATTTTCTTTGCAACTTTTGGAGGAAGTCTGTAGTATCTTTCACTTTATAGACAGGGAAAAAGAGGCATAGAGAGAGCAAATAACTTACCCAGGGTATCCAACTAGTAAATGGAAGAACCAGGATGCAAACTGAGGCAGTCTGGCTCCAGAACTATAGGGACTATATCCCATGTGATTTCATTGTTAGAATGAATAAATGAATGAGTGTCATGTACATAGTTTGAAATTTTAAACAGTGCAAAAGGTAAAAAATGAAAAGTGATTTTTTGCCCTTGACCTCATATCACCCTACTTCCCAAAGCTTAATCATCACTGCTACTGGTTTCCTGTGATTTCTTCTGGAAAAAATATTTTATGTATATACAAGCATTAGGTACTTAATATTTTAAAATTTATACAAAACACCACATTGTACACACTATCTCCTGCATTTTTCACTTAATTTTTCTTTTTTTAAGATTTATTTATTTATTCCCTTCCTTGTTTGTGGTCACCGTCTGGTCTGTCTGTCCATTTGCTGTGTGCTCTCTGTGTCTGCTTGTCTTCTCTTTAGGAGACACTGGGAACTGAACCTGGGACCTTCCATGTGGGAGAGAAGCACTCAATTGCTTGAGCCATCTCTGCTCAACCATGTTGTGTCTCTCATTGCATTTCCTCTTTCTCTATTTGTTGCGTCATCTTGTTGCACCAGCTTGCCGCACCTGCCAGTGGCCCCAGCTTGCCTTCTCCAGGAAGCACTGGAAACTGAATCCAGAACCTCCCAGGTAGTAGGCGGGAACCCAATCACTTGAGCCACAGCCACTTCCCAATTTAATGTTTTTTATTTATTTATTTGTTTGTTTGTTTGTTTTTCACCCTTCCCCTCCTCCTGCCCTGCTGTTTTTGCTGTCTGTGTCTTCTCATATTCTTTCTTTTAGGATTCACCAGGATTCGACCCTGGTTCCCTGTCAATTGCACCACTTCAGTTCTGGTTTCTGCTGCGTTTCACCTTGACTCTCCCCTTGTCTCTCTTTCGTTGCATCATCATCTTACTGTGTGACTCATGTGAGCAGGCACTGGCTCACCAGACAGGCGCTTGTGCGGACATTCATGTGGGCACTGGATCACCACGTGGGCACTTGCGCAGGCAGTGGCTCACTCCGTGGTCATGCTTTCTCTTCTTTTTCACCAGGAGGCCCCAGGGATGGAACCTGGGTCCTCCCTTATGGTAGGCGGAAGCTCGATCACTTGAGCCACATCTGTTTAATAGGTTTTGTGTTTGTTTTTTTTTTTAAATATGTTTTTAAGATCTTTTCATCCATACCTAGATTACTGCCCCTAATTTTTAAATAGTTGCATAGTATTTCACTGTATGTCTTTACCATGGTTTATATAACTTGTTCTTCACTACTGGACACTTTGGTTTTCATTTGTTTCTTACAGTAAATATACTTGTACATTTATTTTAGCAAACTTATATATCTGTTAGCATCTTCCTCAAAATTTTAAGCCTAGATCACAATCTTTAATTTTATTTTCTGTCTTTAAACATTTACCTTTAAAGTGACAAATGGCCTGCAGCTGTGAGAGCAAATGGACATCTCCTCCTCAACTCTGAGAAGGTAAAGATTATTGCCTCTGGTGAAGGTTTAAAATTCTAAGAAGGTTTTTCAGATTTAGGAAGTTATAGAAGTTATTCCTTTTTTTTTTTTTTTAAAGAAATAAAGAATATGAACTGATAGATGTCAAAAAACTTTCCATTTCAAATGTTTTCAGGACTAAACATAAATTTTTCTTTTTAAAATTGAGCTAGTTGATAGTATTAATTGAAGGGAAACAAAGGGAATATTTGCCTCTTATAAAAATTGTATTTAGAATGCCAAAAAGTGACACAAATTGTGACTGATAGAGACAGGGACAGGAAATGTAAAGATCCTAACTTTGTGACCCTGGAAGATATTTCTCATGAAATTCAGAAAATGATTTGATGTGTGTGTGTGTGTTGTTGTTTTTTTAATATTATAACCAGCCACGAAATTGGTAGAATAATAGAATTTTGGAGTTATAAGGCTGGTAGGTATCATTTGATGCATCTTGCCAGGCATTATAATATCCCTCTCTATATTACTACTACCACTGCTATTTCTACTGATGATATAATGTGCATTTTATAGACTATATATGATTTGATCTCATTAATCACCTTAATACATGGTTATACACACTTCTTGACAAAGTCCCCACTTATCCTTGATGGCTTTGTGCAAATTAGAAAAGGGTACCCCTCCTCAACAAAAAAAAGTTGCAGTATTATTTATTTCTCATTAATAACAAATTGGGTTTTTTAGAGCCAATGAATTTTTAAAATAACCATTGGGATAGTAATACTAAAATAGTATTGATTCTTATATTATTAATTGTCATAATGTTATAGCAGATTATATGAATTATATTATAAAATATCAGATTTAGCCAGTGCCCTAATATTGAAAGGTAACAAAAAATTAATTTAACACATTCAGTTATTAGCACATTAGATAAGAAAGCATGACCTATTTTAATAGACTTTGTTAGATCAGCAAGGACTTTTGATGGCAAACTCATTCCTCCTTTTTAAGTCAAAGCAGAACAATATATATTAATCCTTTTAGAACATGATATTTGCTTTAGTTTGGACATTATTATAGTGATTTTTTAAAAATATATACTTTTTAATTTTTTTGGAAAAGATACTTAGATTACATAAATGCTATATAAAAAATATAGGGGATTCCCTTATGCTCCACTTCCAACCCCTCCACGTTTTCCTACATTAAAAACATCCTTCATTAGTGTGCTACATTTATTACAATTGATGAAACATTTTGGAGCATTTGCCACTAAGTGTGGATTATAGTTTACATTGTAGTTTACTCTCTCTTCTGCACAATTTTGTGAGTTATGACAAGATATATGATGACTTGTATATCTGTCATTGCAGTGTCATTCAGGACAATTCCCAAGTCCCAAAAATGTCCCCATATGACACCTGATTTTCGCTTATCCTCCCCTCAGAACCTCCAGGGGCTACTGCCTCCACATCAATGATGAAAGTTCTTCCATTGCTAGAATCACAATAAGTCTATACTAGAATATCAGTAAGTCTACTGTAGTCCGTTATTCATTCCCCAGTCCTGAGGATTCTGGGATGGTGATGCCTACTCCACCTCTAATTGAGAGAGGGCTTATAATGATTTTTGTTTTATTTTATTTTATTTTTATTTATTTATTTGTTTGTTTGTTTGTTATATTTAAGGAGGTACTGGGGATTGAACCTGGACCTCATACATGGGAAGCAGGCACTCAACCACTTGAGCTATATCCGCTTAATGGTTTTATTAGAACAAGATACTTTATTGCTATGTAGTGGAAAATTTATATAATAATTATCTCCCTTTGGCTTCAGCGAAGTTATGATAAAGATAAAATAATTAAAATAAAGATTGCTAGTCTGTTAGTGGTGCCTCCTTAGACATGCTACCCTCATGCAGAGTGCAACTGGAAAAACCATCTGTTGTGATTCTATTGATGAGAAGTTTCCTGAAATCTTAACTCCAACCTCATGAGTCTAGTCCATTCCATTTCTGAATAACTCTGATTGCTGTAAAGCTCCTTTATGAAATGTTCAGAGTTACAGTGGAATCATTACATGAGTTACCAGGAAACACTATAGCTTAATGAAAAGAGCAGTAGACTTGAGTATCAGACTGGAGATCCTGTCATACCTCTGTCACTGACTAGCTGGGTGACCCAGGCAAGTCATCTTTATTTACTGGGCTTCAGTTTTTATCCTCTGCTAAATTCTTGTAAGGTATTTTTTTCCTTTCCATCTTTCTGATTCCTTTTTCCTTCATCTAATTTAATTTGAACTATTGACTTGATCTATTTTATTTATATAGATATTCTTAAATATACATAACTTATTGTATATATATTTATATTAATCATTGACTTTTCACTTCAGATGTCAAAATCCACAGGCAATTTCCTCACTTTGTCCCAAGCTATTGACAAATTTTCAGCTGATGGTGAGTATAACTTTGTTATTGCTGTTTTGTGTTGCATAGGGTTTGATTCTCCTCAGATCACAGAAAACAAAATAGTGTTTTACTCCTATTGCTTTTATCTTTTATTTTTAATAACATTTAAAAAAGTATTCATGCTTTCTTTGTGGACAATGAAAATGTAATTAAAACATAATTGTTGAGGTGATCTGTTCTGGAGCAAATTCAAGTTAAGCTTACTTAGTGTCTTATTTTGAAAGAAACTCACGTAGTTACCACCTGGTTTGTTGCTAATTTTTTTTTTACTAATGGTAAGATTCAAGACTTGGTTTGTAAAGATGTTAAGAGTATGTGGGGGGAAGCAGATATGGCTCAAGTGGTTGGGCTCCTGTCTACCATATGGGAGGTCCAGGGTTTGATTCCCGGCACCTCCTGGTGAAGGCAAGCTGGCTCGCATGGTGAGCTGGCCCAAGTGGAGAGCTCGCCCATGTGGAGTACTGGCCCATGCAGGACTACTGGCCTGTGCAGAAAGTTGGTGCAGCAAGATGATGCAATAAGAAGAGCCACAGAGGAATGACAGTAAGAGGCACAGCAGACCAGGGAGCTGAGGTGGTGCAAGAGATTGAGTACTTCTCTCCCACTCTGGAGGTTCCCAGGATCAGTTCCTGGTGCTGCTAAAGAAAGTATGTGGGAAACCTTCCCAAGATGTTTCCTCTATATTTGATATTCCTATAGGTGCCTTGAACATGGAAGCGTTCATTTTCAGAAAAAAAATTTTTTTTACACTGGCCTCAGGACTTTTTAATTTTATCATTATTTTGTCCAGAGAAGAAATATGTACTGTCTAATCTGAAGGAACCATTAATTTCTTATGTAACCTAGTCATTGGTGGTCATGGTACTTTTCACTGCATAGTTTACAGCATAGTTTTGAGTTCTCAGTTTCTTTAAATGGGAGCTGTGGCAGTTTGAGATTATGAATTCCAAAAAGAGAGATTATGCTTGTAAACTGGTCTGTTCCTGTGGGCATGATACCCTTTGATTGTATTAGATTCAGCTGAGATGTCTTGGATTAAATTTTGTTAAGATTAGCGTTTTGGGCAGCAGACTTGGCCCAGTGGTTAGGGCGTCTGTCTACCACTTGGGAGGTCCGCGGTTCAAACCCCAGGCCTCCTTGACTCGTGTGCAGCTGGCCCATGAGCAGTGCTGATGTGCGCAAAGGAGTGCCGTGCCACGCAGGGGTGTCCCCCGCATAGGGGAGCCCCACGTGCAAGGAGTGCACCCCATAAGGAGAGCCGCCCAGCACGAAAGAAAGTGCAGCCTGCCTAGGAATGGTGCCACACACACAGAGAGCTGACGCAACAAGCTGACGCAACAAAAAGAAACAGAATTCCCATGCCGCTGACAACAACAGAAGCGGACAAAGAAGACGCAGCAAATAGACACAGAGAACAGACAACTGGGGTGGGGGAGGGGAGATAAATAAATTAAATAAATCTTTAAAAAAAAAAAAGATTAGCGTTTTGATTTGACCATATCAGTACAGTGTAACTCTGTTTGAGTCCCTGCCCTCTTCATGGGCTATATAAATATACACTCAATCAAGGGGACATGCAGAAGTATATAAACAGGAGAAGAACACAGAGGAAGAGAGATAATACCATAGATATGGCAGAGGCTCCAGGGAGAGAGAGGAGCATTCACCTGATAATTTATATCCAAAGAGGCCAGAGTCCTGAGCAACTGAGCAGACTGGGAAGGAAACAAGCCCTCCAACCTACACCTGAGATTGGAAGAAGGTACACCCACGGGGCCTTAGGAGAAAAGAGGGAGGCTGAACCCTCTCAGAGGTCACCCGCCATCTTGCTTCAACATGTGGCAACGGTTTTTGGTGAGGAACTAACCTTGAGTTGAACTCTTTAGGGCTTGTAATTGTAAGCTTTTACCCCATATAAATACTCTTTGTAAAAGCCAACAGATTTCTGGTGCTTTGCATCAATACCCCTTTTGGCTGACTAATACAGGAGTCAAGCTATTTCTGTCTCTGTCTCTTAAAATATGGTATTTAAAGTGTTATTTGCTTTGGAAAAGGTAGTAGACTCATATGAAACAAAATTGAGAAGTTATAAAAATATGCATAGGGAGCAGATGTGGCTCAAGCAGTTCAGCACCCGCTTCCCACATGGGAGGTCCTGGGTTTGGTTCCCAGTGCTTCCTAAAGAAGACAAACATACAGTGAGCAGACAATGATTAGACATGAAGCAAAAACAATGAGCAGACAATGAGCAAAAAAAAAAAGAACGAGCAAAAACAAAAAAAAAATGAGTGGATGTGGCTCAAGCAGTTGAGTGCACCTCCAACATGAGAGATCCTGAGTTCGGTTCCCAGTGCCTTCTAATGAAAAGACTAACAGCAGACAACGAGTGAAAATAGGAAGCAGACAATGAGCGCACACAATGAGCAAAAGCAACGAGCAGACAGCTAGCTGTTGCATAGCTACCCATTGTCCCTCAGAGACAAAGTTAACAGTTTTCTCAGGTACTTTCATACATTGCTGGTGGGAATGCAAATTGGTACAACTTTCCTGCAGGGAGATTTGACAATAATTAACAAAACTGTACATGCAGTTACCTTTTTGACCCCCAAATCCAGTTCTAGGGATCTATCCTGAATATATATTTCCAAAATTTGAAAATATACACACGCTGGGTTATTCATTGCAACATTATTTGTACTTGCAAAATATTGGAATCAATCTAAATGCCTTTAAGTAAGAGGAGGTTGAATAAATTCACCATTCATGTAGTGGAGGACTATGCAGCTTGTAAAAAAAAGATGAGGAAGATCCCTATCTTGGAAATTGCTGATTTAGAGTGATTTCCAGGAAATACTTTTTTTTAATACAAGGATTTAACAAATAGGGAGAAATATTGTAGATAATGAGTGCCAGGTTTTGCACTATCGGAGTAAAGAAGATTAGTAAGTAGAGGGGGAATGCTAGAATGAACCCTGGGATGTTGGATGAAAATTTTGGATATCAGTATGAATTCATGGTTTTTAATTTATATACAGATAGATAGCTATAGAAATAAATATAGATGTGTGAGTATGTGGGATTAGTATACATACATACATTTCCTATCTCTGTCAGTGAGAGATACTGCCATAACCAGATGATCAAGGTTAGCATACTAGTGATAAGTTATCAAACCTGCTATGATGCACAGAGGACACACCATCACTTTTGTGGTGTTCTTGCCAGAGGTGCATAAACTCAATCTTATTATGAGGAAACACCAGACAAATCCAAATGGGAAACATTCTACTAAGTAACTGACTAGTACTCATCAAAAGTGTCAAGGTCAAGAAAGACAAGAAAAGAGACAAACAGTCACAAACTTGAGGAGACCAAGATCAAATAATTAAATGCAATATAGGATGCTAGATTGGATCCTGGGACGGAAAAAGGCTATTAGAGGAAAAACTGTTGAAATTCAAATAAGGTCTATAGTTGAGTAAATGGTATTTTACCAATGTTATATTCCTCGTTTTGATAGTTGTCCTATGGCTGTATTGGTTGTTAACATTAGTGAGGCTGGGTGAAGGATATTTGTATATTCTCTGTACTGTTTTTTTGTAACTTTTTGTAAACCTAAAATTACTTCAAAAGAAATAGTTTAGGGGTGGGTGTTGCTCAGTGGTTGAGCGCCTGCTTCACACGTATGAGGTTCAATCCCTGGTACCTCGTAAAAATTTTTTAGCTTCTTGTGTATTCCAAAAAATATTTAATGTACACATAACTTATATTACATATTATCTCCCCCCTTCAAGAGGATAGCTGTTATACATTCTATTCCGTGTTTTGCCTTTTTTACTTAACAGTTTATATTTGAGATCCACTCCACATTGGTAAAGATTTTCCTCTTTCATTTGTTATTTCTTATTTTTTATTTCTTAATTTATATGTAGGATTTTCAGTGTATCCAGTTGGACACATATTTGATGTTCATGACCACATTTTTAATTGGATTAATTGGTTTTTCCCTTTTTCCAGGAATGCGCTTGGCTCTAGCTGATGCTGGTGATACTGTTGAAGATGCGAACTTCGTGGAAGCTATGGCAGATGCAGGTATTCTGCGTCTATACACCTGGGTGGAATGGGTGAAAGAAATGGTTGCCAACCGGGACAGCTTAAGAAGTGGTCCTGCCAGCACTTTCAACGATAGAGTTTTTGCCAGGTAATCTATGGACCCCAACCACTTGTACTTTTAGAGTTGTTTAATCTTGGTGCATTTTTAAGTTTTCTTTTTTTTTTCCCCTAAAATAACTTAGATAATAATAATAACTACTATTCAGTGAAGGCTTGCTTGTACCAGACACTGTTCTTAAGTACTTTGCATTCATTATCTGAATTTAGCCTCATGTCAGTCTTTTATGACAAAAATATTACTATTTTCTAAAGAAACTGAGGCTTAGAAAAATTAAGTATTTCATTAAAGGTCTCAAAGCTAGTAATTACAGACTTGAAATGTGTACTTCTGTGTCTCTTCAAATTCCATTCTTATAACCATTTTACTGTTTTGTCTTGAATTAGAGTAGAACAGAATGATGAATAAAAAAGTAATTTAGAAAAAAAAAGTGTCTTTTTCTTCCTTCTTTCTAAAGGTGTTTATCAACCTCTTTCTTTATGTCAAGAGCCATCCTAAGCACTAGTGTTACAAAGATAAATAGGACATGACCCTTCCTTATTGTATAGCAGGAGAGACAAATACTCAGATAATTATAAGAGTAAAAATAGGGGCAGAGGATTTCTTGGTTTCTTGAAAAATAATAGTATTTTTTCAAGGAGAGAAGAAAGCATGTACAAGCTATGGAAAAAGTGTGTTGTTTATCTGAAGTTTAGGGAGTAGACTGTAGTAGCTGCAGTATATAGTATATGGAGGGCTGAGATAGGAGATGAAAATGGATTAAGGCCAGATTAGGCCAGATTATGAAGGGTTTAGGTAACCTGATCCAGCAAAAAACCTTTATTTTTGTATCCAATATCAGTTATTTAAAATGGCACAATTAAAATTTGACTTTATAATCTAGTTAAGCTATTTTCTTACTGCATTTCATAACAAAGTTACCATTAAGGAATCTCTAAACAAGCATTGTTAACTGTGTTAACAGGAGCTCAAAGTACTGTCAGATTACAATACTTAAGGGTTGATGGACATTAGAGAGACTGTAATAGGCAGTTTTAAGGAACATAGAGATGGTTTTACAGGTGAGTAATTTTAAATGTTTTAAGACATTGTGCTCATCTACTACTAATATTTATTAGTATATGCAGCAGCTTTTGGTGTGTCTGTGTATGTATATGTGTGAATATATACATATATATATTTGCCTTTAAACTCAATAACTTTTGTTTCCCCTATTCAATAGTGAAATGAATGCAGGAATTATAAAAACAGATCAAAACTATGAAAAGATGATGTTTAAAGAAGCTTTGAAAACAGGGTTTTTTGAATTTCAGGTAGGCTATTTTAGTAACTATAAAACCTGTCATTGTGAATATGATGTATCTCCCCTCACCTTTCCTCTTGATATAATCTTATTACTCATGTCTAGTGGAGACTAAAAATCCTACCAAGAAATTTTAAAATTCTTCAGTATTGGTGATTTTTTGAAGTTTTTCTTTGATACTTTTTCTCTCATGTCTATTTAATAGGAAGAGTTCTCCTATTTGAGCCATAAGCATTAATAAAGAGATTAAATCTAAAAATCATTCACACTTATTAGGAAAACATTTTTAAATTGATAAAAATGAAGGTAACCTTTTAGGTTCTTTGTAACTGATTATGATTAGTTTGAAAGCAAATATTTAAATATCCTCCTAGGTTTTCCACAAGGTGTCAGTATTTCCTCAAATTTGGCATTTCAAAAAGTGCTTAAAGTAAAAAAATGTAGCTTTAGTCAATTGGTTTCGTAAAGTATCACATTGGGATTTATGTAACTTGGTTTTCAGAGATGTGGTTAAATAAGGATAAGTGCTGAGCATAGCAATGTGTCGT
The DNA here is from genome assembly GCF_030445035.2 of Dasypus novemcinctus. NCBI lineage: Eukaryota > Metazoa > Chordata > Mammalia > Cingulata > Dasypodidae > Dasypus > Dasypus novemcinctus. Next base: position 154,819,593 of record NC_080674.1, on the reverse strand, counting down.
ATTTATAGCCTTTTTTGATATTTAATATCTTTCCAGTATGCTGCTCAGAACACTAGCTCTTAGTACACAGTTAAAATTGTTCAACTTTTATGTCTCAGTTACAAATTAGCTTTTCCTTTTCTTTTTCTTCAGAATCATTAATATTAAATTGCAGTATCCTTTTGATAAAGATTGATATATATTTACTTACAAGTTGTTAAAAATAAAGTAAAATGTTTACAATAATTCATGATGGAAATTGAAAAGACTAAAATCTTAAAAATGCATTGAAACAATTTTTTCTTCCTTTAGTTTTATTTTAAAGAAGAACAGTGGGAGAAATGGTAAATAATTTCCATTTTGTTTTAGGCAGCAAAAGATAAGTACCGTGAATTGGCTATAGAAGGCATGCACAGAGAACTGGTGTTCCGCTTTATTGAAGTTCAGACACTTCTTTTGGCTCCATTCTGCCCACATTTGTGTGAACACATCTGGACACTTCTGGGGAAGGTAGCTTTATGCATTTAAGATGTTTTGGGCAGTTTTAATTTTGGCCTCATTAAATACATGTTGTGGGAATATTTGTAACTTAAGAAAAGAAGACTAAAAATGAATTTTTCAGGACTTATTACTGGATTCACTATCTTAATTATTACAACAGGTTTAAAGTGAGGCTATCTCTTGTTTAGACAGATGCGTTATGTATGTGTCTTTATATACACACACTGGGCATATTTTAAATGCATGTGATTATATGCATTTTTTTTTTTAAAGATTTATTTTTATTTATTTAATTCCCCTCCCCTCCCCCGGTTGTCTGTTTTCTGTGTCTTTTTGCTGCGTCTTGTTTCTTAGTCCGCTTCTGTTGTCGTCAGCCGCACGGGAAGTGTGGGCGGCGCCATTCCTCGGCAGGCTGCTCCCTCCTTCGCGCTGGGCAGCTCTCCTAACGGGTGCACTCCTTGCGCGTGGGGCTCCCCTACGCGGGGGACACCCCTGTGTGGCAGGGCACTCCTTGCGCGCATCAGCACTGCGCATGGGCAGCTCCACACGGGTCAAGGAGGCCCGGGGCTTGAACCGCGGGCCTCCCATGTGGTAGACGGACGCCCTAACCACTGGGCTAAAGTCCGTTTCCCTGATTATATGCATTTTGTTCATCACCTACCTACCATCTATTAGGAAATGTAATGTGTTTGAATATATTATATGTATATAACAAATCTGTTCTTTCAACTGTTTATTAAAAAGAGGAAAATATTGAGAAAGGATACAAACTACCTTAATTTAAAAAAATTTTTTTTAAATACCCTACCATAGCTCCCTCGCCTGTTTGCTCATTGTCTGCTTGCTGTGTCTCCTCGTTGTCTGCTCACTGTGTCTGTTCATTATGTCTGCTAGTTTTCTTTTAGGAGGCACCAGGAACTGAACCCAGGACCTCCCAATGTGGGAGGCAGGTGCCTTACTGCTTGAGCCACATCCATTCTCTGCTTGTTGTATCAGCTTATTGTGTCTGATTGTTGTGCCAACTCATTGTGTCTGCTCATTTAGGAGGTTCTGGGAACCAAACCCAGGACCTTCCATGTGGGAGGCAGGCACTCAACTGCTTGAGCCACTTCCACTCCCATGAGCTTCTTATCAGCAAAGAAAGAAGTGTGTATTTGCATAAATATTCCTGTTTTATATAAGCCCTATATACATACGGCTGCATATTCAGGGATATTTTATTAACATTCTTGCTGTGAAAATAAATTCGGTTATTTCTCCTAGGCTTGCAATAGATTAGCTCATTTAACAATCTTTTATAACTGTATTAGCCATGTTCTTTTGTACTTTTTCAGTGCAAGAACAATGCAGAAATTGTGCTCATGATGTATACACCGAATAGCCATACTTTTCAATACTGAATAATTAACAGGAAAAAAAAGAATAATTAATAGGATAAAAACTGGGAGTATACTTAATTTATATAATAATGATTAAATTTAGGCAAATTAGCATTACATAATTTTCTTTGAAAGTGAGCATATGTGTGTGGGTATTAATATGCTTGTACAAATGGATACTAATTAAGAATGTAGAGTCAGACTTCACAGCTTGAATTCTAGAGAACATTAGATCAGGGACTGTGGCAGTGTGTTGATGTTTAGTCAGGTTTGAACTTTGAGCACACGATTACAGATGGTAGTCTTGGTGTGAAATTATAATCAAGAATCACAAAATAGTTGTGTTGTCTAATCTCACTGGATTTTTTTTTTTTTAAAGCCACACTCAATTATGAATGCTTCATGGCCTGTGGCAGGTCCAGTGGATGATGCCTTGATACGTTCCTCACAGTATCTCATGGAAGTAGCACATGACCTTAGGTTACGACTCAAGAACTATCTGATGCCACCTAAAGGAAAGGTGAAGTCATTTTTTAAATAAAAAAGTCATTCCTGAAGAGTTATTGGTCAAATAACATTTGAATAGTCATGAAAATTAAGAAGACTTCCTTTAAAATGAATAGTGCTATCCTCACTGCTAATGCAGTTCTGCAGCATGTTTATGCTTTAATGTTAAAGGCAGTAGTGGTATATGTTGGGAGAAGGTTCTTTTCATTTTTGGTTTACAAAGTGATTAATGTTTTTTCCTTTTATTCTACCATGTAGAAGACTGATAAGCAGCCACCACAGAAGCCTTCACATTGCACCATTTATGTGGCAAAGAACTATCCACCTTGGCAACATATCACCTTATCAATTCTACGTAACCACTTTGAGGTGATGCTCTCAACAGACTTTTCTCCCCAACATTGTGGTGTACTACCCATGTTGTTTTTGTTTTTATGATGTTTGACCATGGGTGGGGGAAAGAAGACAGCTTTATTTATTTATCTCTAGGCAGGGAGCATCCTTTGTTATTCATGGTTGCTCTTAAATGGATGCTGAAGCAAAAGTTGCTGCTTTTTCATCATTTCTGAAACTTGAATGTAGAAATTCACTGGATATTGTTGTATGTAATTAAAAGATATGAGGCTTTTTTGTATATGTGGTTAAAAATTATGAAACAAAAGGACTGAATTTGCTTTTTGAATTTGTTTTGACTTGAACACCAGGATTCATGAAGCCTTAACCTTATTGGGTTTGAAAAAATTGAAGCTTGGCTCTTGAGTACATTAAAAGCAAATTTTGTTCAATTTAATAATTACCTATAGAAACAGAGCTCCAAGATGATTTTGGATTTCTTAGATACGGCTATCAAGTATGATAGTTCTATTTAAAAATAAACTCAATGTTTATAAATAGTTCAAGATTTTCCTAAGGTATTCAAAATGTGGAAATGAAGTAGACTGTGGAATTTTGGCTTTTTTAAAACTCAAGTTATTAGGCAGACACAAACCATTGAAGTTTATGTTCTTAAGAGAGAGAGAAACAAAATGGAATGACGACCAATGCTTAAAGTGAGACATAAAGCAAGAATCCTTAGCTTTGATATTCCAGACTATTACTGGATTTTTGCCTCAATATTTTTTATGGTTCTTAGTATTCATTAAGAAAAACTCAGAAAACTGCTTTTACATTTATATTTGATGGAAAGAGAAGAGTGAGTGTTTTTGTATTTTTGTGGAGAATTATCTCCTCCTTTGATTGTGTAAATAGAAATAGAAGGAAACTTTTAGAATCTGCTTGTGGATCTTGAATTATAGTAGGTAAAAGAGTAAAATCTACTATGTTGGGCAGAAAAATTAAACTGTGCCTTGGTGGTTTTCATTTTCATACCAGCATTTTTAAAGAAGAAGCAGAAGAACCAAATATAGTATGTAATGACCCAGCTATTAAAAAAATGCATCACCTCTGTTCTTTTAGAACTTATATTCTTACTTAGTATTCGTTGATTAGACATTATATAGTTTCAAAGCAAATCATCTTTTGGCATTATTTGAAAGGATTAGCTTCATTTAAAATTTTTGTTTGTTTTCATCCAAATGGAGTTTAAAAAAATGTTAGTTTATTATCAAGAAGAGTGTACTTACATAGAATATGGCACCTTTTTGGTGACATAAGGAAAAAGGAGTGTTTTCCATCCTCTCCCTTTTCTTTCATGTGTATTTCAAGATAACACATTGGCACGTGGAGAAAGTATTTTTTCCATGTACTTAAAAAAGGTTGGACTTGAAAGTAAATAATATCACCCCCAAATAGAAACTCTGTGCCCATTTATACACTAAATCCCCATACCTCCTTTCCCCCAGCACCTGGTAACCTCTAATTTATGTTCTGTCTCTATGAGTTTTAGGCACTTATTTTTTGAGTAGATAGAAATGATAGTACTTTTAATAGATCAATAACTAGGGATTTTTTCCTCCCCACATTTGTGTTAATAGTTTTCAAGTGTTCTGAAGCAGACGATTGTATAAGTGTTGTATGATAACTGTAAATTTTCACTTTAACATGATTAAGAAAATGCTTTAATAAGTTTAAAGACAAGATCTTCATGAAATGATTTTAATTTCTCACTAGCTAATACAAGGTTGCTATTCTGGAGGTACCATTATTGTAAGGAAAAACTAAGTATTCATCACAGTGTATCGATTTTTCTCCTTTGCACTAAAAAACGTGTATTATTGGAACTTAGAAGAAATAGGGGACTTCTTTCTGCACTGTTTATTTAACTGTCACTTCACCATGTTGCTAGGGGATACACACCCTTCTGCTCTTCTCTGGCAGACTATTAGAGGCCACCATTCAGCAACAGCAGATTCCCTACAAGTACACTACTATCCTTCATTATCTTAAAAATATTTATTCTCCACACCTCTACTCTGCCCCCTTTTTTTTTAGGCCAACCATGGAAAATTGCCTGATAACAAAGTCATTGCTAGTGAGCTAAGCACTTTGCCAGAATTGAAGAAATATATGAAGAAAGTGATGCCTTTTGTTGCCATGATTAAGGTAAGTTGTGGACATTAAACAGTTGTGATCACATGAGTAATGGTTAGATAGTAATGTTAGAATGAAAGGGAAAAGCTTTGGTCACAGTCACAACCAGACTGCTTCCCATCAGGAAGGCCTTTTAATTCTCCTATACCACAGTCAACTATCTGAGCCTGAGGTGTTTGAAGTTTCCAAAATGATTTTGAATCCTGGATTGACTTATACCAGTCAAGTTATAATCTGTCTCCTGAGATCCTCATAGTTCATATGTCCCCACTCAGCTGATGGCATTGGTCAAAATGGCAGATCTATTTTCAACATGTAGATCCAACAAAATATCCCAAATTGTTGCAAAGGCAATTGATTTTGGTGATATGCTTTAAGAGAATACAGTGAAATTGATTTGGAAAATAGTGCCATATATTTATTAGACTCAAGACTTGGCTTCCTTAGGATCTCATTTAAATTTGAAGAACCAGTGTCAGGCTGTGTACCAGCATATTTTTTCAATAATATTGAAATATTGTTTATTTGCCTGGTAAATTAGTGATTTTGCAAACTTTGAGAGTTACTAATAAATTTTGGAAAAAGAAAATAATTTCTAGTATTTTTTTCATGGGAAAGGAAAGAAACAACTTGGATGGTAAACTAAAACAATACTAGCAATATAGACAGGTTACTTTCATCAAAGTGCCACATGTTTAAGGCAGTTTCCTCTATCTGTGCATATGGATTTCTGAAGTTACATTCTGAGTGGTAAATACTTAATATGTGTTCAAGTAAGAATAAATAGTTTTTTGTATGCTACGGGATTATCTGGGTACCAGATAGTATGATTTTTTCTTTTAAACTATTCAAGAGTATCTTCTATAGTTTTTTGGTTTTTGTTTTGTTACTAATTTAGTATTCTGTGAAATAGCTCTAAAAAGGTGGTATCTCAGAAAATTTTATTGCATTGTGTATGTATATATGTTTTTGGTTTCCTGAAGGGAAATTTTCACGTATTTGTTTGATTTTTTTTGTCAAAGTGAAAACTTTGGGTTTGTATATTCAGTCAGTCTAAATAAACAATGGTGAAACCATATAATTTTATAAATCTATAAACATTGTGCCTTTTAGTATTTTCATTGCTGCTCTAATCTTATCATAATTTAAATAATTATGATGAGCTAGTAATTTCATTAACAAACAAACACAGTTAAGAGAGACCATGAATTGAAGGCCTTTCCTTTAAAATGTTCAACTTTGGAGATTTCATCAATTGAGAAAAGAATGATGGTTTTGGAGGAAAGATGTTCTTTTAAATATATTCCTTTTTTTTTTTTAAGATTTCTTTTATTTATCACCCTCCCCCTCTTGTTTTGCACTTGCTGTTTGCTCCTGTGTCCATTTGCCGTGTACTTTCTGTGTCTGCTAGTCTTCTCGTCTTCTCTTTTGGAGGCACCAGGAACTGATCCTGGGACCTCAGAGTGGAAGAGAAGCACTTAATCTCTTGAGTCACCTCAGCTCCCTGGTTTGTGTGTCTCTCATTGTCTCTCTCCTTCGTCTCTTTTTGTCGCACCAGCTCACACCATGGGTCAACTCTCTGCATGGGCTAGGTTGCTGCATAGGCCAGCTCACTTTCACCAGGAGGCCCTGGGAAACAAACCCAGGACCTCGCATGTGGTAGATGGGAGCCCAGTCGCTTGAGCAACATCTACTTCCCTAAGTGTGTATATATATATATATATATATATATATATATATTTTTTTTTTTTTTGGCTTTTACAAGAGAGATTTATTAAGATAGAAGCTTACAGTTCCAAAGCTGTGAAAATGTCCAAATCAAGGCATCATCAAGGTGCAGTTGTGCGCAGTCAGGAACATGGCTTTTTTCTGAGTTCAGCTGTGGACCGTCAAGCACATGGGCTGTCTCTCCCCTTTCCTCATTGCTTCAGCTTCGGCTCCTCTGCTGGTTCTAGCCTCTGACCTCTCTCAACCTCTTGGGGTTTCTCTCTCTTTCTGTGCCTGCAGGCCATCCTGGAGTCGTCTCTCACATGGCAGCTCTCTGTTTCTCCCTAGGTATATTCTTAATGTGATTTTGTTTTTCAAAACCATTTTGGCTTTTAGGAAAATCTAGAGAAGATGGGGCCCCATGTTCTGGATTTGCAATTGGAATTTGATGAACAGGCAGTACTTATGGAAAATATAGTCTACCTAACAAATTCCCTTGAGGTAAGAAGAACAAGGGTTTTTAATAACTATAATCCAGCTCTTTTGTTATGTAATAAACCTTTTTATAAATGTCATCTTCTATTTTTAGGACCTTGCCAAATGTATCAGTCAAATATACTTTTGGAGATAAAGAGAATGGGGTGGATATAGAAGTTACAGGGAAAAAAAATGATCTCTTCATTTATCTACTATCCTGTACATTTTATGTACAGGATAAATGTACTAACTGTGTATGCCTGGCTTTTCCCCAAAAAATTATCCTTCTAAAAAATGAGGAGAGTCCTTATGTTTACATGCTTTTAAAGTCTTTCATATATGGGGTACTCTGAATTCCTTCCCCGCCCACCCGCTTTGGACCTCAGATCCACAGAATTGAACTAATTATAATCCTTGGTTCCTGATATACTATCATTGGTCCATGCCTTTTTAAGAAAAATTTATTAATAACACAGTGATCATCTATGAATCCACTTCTCAGTCTAGAACATTTGCAATAGCTTTCACATGAGTTTCTCCCCATACTATCTACCTGCCAAAATCACAACTTCATATATAGATTCTTAAAATGCTACCTTAGATAACTTAGAAGGAAAGATCATTTGCTCTAGAAAACTGTGTTAGAAAACTAAAAAAACTGGTTCTAGTGATATTGAAAGTACTAATGTGAAAAAAATGTGTATTTAGAGTTTGAATGAAATTGTTTCATGAAATATAAGAATGGCAGTGTTATTTCTAAATTAGAATTTTATGTAATGTAATTTTAAGTGAGTTAATAAAAAGGAAATTAAGAAATTAAATATTAGACATCTATTTTGTATATTTCTCTAGATGTTCATATATATTAACAAAGGTCAAAAAACTTGTCTTGAATCTTCTCACTTGGAAAACTGGGGTATACCTTATATGAGAACCATCTTATATTCAGTCATGTGCAGCAGTGCTGAATCAGATATAGCTGACTTTGTACAAACTAAACGTGTGGCTGTTTCATTTGCAAATGGTAAATTTTTTACCTCTTCTTCCATTTGTTTAAGTGGAAGTTTTCTATCCTGATTTTCATTTTCTCATACCCACATAGATGCCAGATAATAGAAAATGTTAAACATGGCTATATAAATAACAGTAATGTGATACATTTAAGATGAAAGTTAAGAAATAATTGATTACAGAGTTCATTGAATGTTTTTGTGAAAATAATAAAAGTGCACAGGCCATTTCAGAGTTAAGTGGAGAACCTAGTTTTGTTCTTTGATGAATGAGGTGATGATTAATTTCAACCATATTAAGTGAAACTAATGACTTCTGTATTTTCCCCTCTATTTAGCTAGAGCACATAGAAGTCAAGTTTGCCTCTGAAGCAGAAGATAAAGTCAAGGAAGACTGCTGTCCGGGGAAACCACTTAATGTTTTTAGAACAGAAGTAGGTTGAAAGAATCTCCCTGAATCATTGCCTTTTCAAGCGAGAAGTGACCTTAGAGGTCATTACATCTAAATCCATCATTTTAATAATGGAAGGAAGTGAGGTCCAAAGAAGTTAAGTGATTGGTTTGTCCTGGGCCACATTGTTAAAAATTGGGCAAGAGTTGAGGTCACCTATTTCCTTGTTGGCGCAATACTCACTTTTCCTTACTTTATTATTATGGATGGCATCAAGTGTTATTTTGAGAGTTTTAAAAATAAAAACATGATTTCCAAAATTTAATTTTTTTTTTAAAGGAAAATGCAGTAGAAATTGAAATGTAAGACTTTTTAAAATAGTGTAAAGGAGCTTTCAAACTTCAGGTGAGTCTTGGTTTGATTATTATTTATTGTTATTCAGGACTTTTTGGTTTCTGGCATAAACCAGATTGATGCATCATCTTAAATTATGCTGGAATTACTTTCTTTTTTTTAAAGATTTATTTTTATTTATTTAATTCCCCTCCCCTCCTCCGGTTGTCTGTTTTCTGTGTCTTTTTGCTGCGTCTTGTTTTCTTTTGTCCACTTCTGTTGTCGTCAGCGGCACGGGAAGTGTGAGCGGCGCCATTCCTCGGCAGGCTGCTCCCTCCTTCGCGCTGGGCGGCTCTCCTTATGGGTGCACTCCTTGCGTGTGGGGTTCCCCTACGCGGGGGACACCCCCGTGTAGCACGGCACTCCTTGCGCGCATCAGCACTGCGCATGGGCCAGCTCCACACGGTCAAGGAGGCCCGGGGCTTGAACCGCAGACCTCCCATGTGGTAGACGGACGCCCTAACCACTGGGCCAAAGTCTGTTTCCCTGGAATTGCTTTCTTGTCTTTCATTTTTGGAGGCTATTATTGGTAAAATGGAAAAGGATTTGGAGTTGGGTTTTCTGTTTATTTACTCTCATAGAACACATTCAGAAGAGCAACATTTGGCAAAGTACAAATGGACTGTAACTGTGAGGGTCCATAAAATGGCCTGCTTTGGATATATTCTGATCTTTTACCACATTTAGTTAAAAACCCAGCAAATAGAAAAAGCCTGTTTTGAAAGAAAAAAGTAATCATGGATATATCCTGCATTTATCTTGATGTGAATGAGTAGTTTTATTCCCTAATCAAATATTTATTAAGGTTGGTGGTGGGTTTTTTTTAGGACATACTGGGAATTGAACCCAGAACCTCATTCATGGGAAGCAGGTGTTCAACCACTGAGCTACATCTGCTTCCTAAGTATCGTGGTTTTTTAAAAGTGCAATCATTTGGGCCATGGACATAGGTATATGAAATGTTCCCTTTACAAATGTATTTACTTGAAACTACTTTCAAGTATTCCATTAAGCTACTATGTATTGTAAGTCTTTCACGAGACATTGACTTTTTTCCCATTTAAAATAACTAGCAAATTCCTTGACTACAAAGCTTCTGTAAAGTTGGAAGTAGTATGGCACAGCACTGGGTTTAATCCTGTCCCTGTCACTTACTAGCTTTGTGACCTTCAGTTAATTTCTTAATTTTTCTGGTTCTCAGCTTGTCTTCTGTGAAAAGGGGTCCAAAAGAACTCTCTCAGGATAGAGAAATGATGTCTATAAAGTGCTTCATACAATGCCTGATGCATAGTAGAAATTGAGTAAATGATTGAATGGTTGTGGAAGAGAAATAGTAATTATTATTGTCTGCTCTCAGTATTGGTTTTGTAATTGTAGTCATTTTTACCCAGGCATTTGGTTGTAAGCATGAGCTTGTAAATCTTTTCTTCCATATTCAAGTGTCTCTTGGTCATGATTTTAAAATTAGGTCTAGACCATTTGTCTTTCATTAGGCGTTAAAAATGTAGCACAGACTCCACCTCCCTCTATAATATTCAAGTTTATTTTCCTATAGCAATAATTTTCACTGTTTTTTCCTAGCCTGGTGTGCCAGTTTCCCTAGTAAATCCCCAGCCATCCAATGGCCACTTCTCAACCAAAATTGAAATCAGACAAGGAGATAACCATGATTCCATAATCAGGCGTTTGATGAAAATGGACCGAGGAATCAAAGGTAAAATGGTTACCCTGAAATGCTTGTTTGGCAATAGCTTGTGAATTTGATGAGTTCTAAGCAGAGGGAAGAGAGAAAAATTACTGGCTTGCTTAGGGACAGCTGTGTAATTTGTAGAAAGAGTATTGGACCCAGAATTAGGAAACCTATATTCTCTTTGAGACACTGTGCCTAGGTGACATGTAAGCTCTAAACCCTTTTGCTTTTAGCAAAATTAGGACATTGGATTAGATCTTTTTCAAGGCTTCATGTAGCTCTACAAACTATAATAAATACTTTCTATCTTTTGGATTTGTTCAGAATTAAGGAATAGACCTATAATATTCCAAACTAACCTGCCCAACTGGGTCTGTTCCTGGAGAAGAAAGAGTGACAAAATACAACTTACTGAGTGTCTGCCTTGTATTAGTCATTTAATCCTTTACAGTTCTCTGATGTAGAAGGTATTACTGATCCCCTTTTACAGATAATGAAACAAAGGCTCATAAATGCTAAGTAATTTATAACACTCATCTAGTAAATCCTGTTGCTGGAATTCAAGCTCTGATCTATGTGACACCAAAGCTCATATTCTTTCTTTGAAACACTGTGCTGCCATGTAACATGTGAAAACAATCATAATTTCTTATTGTGATTAAGCCTAGATCTTCTATGATTATATTTAATGTAATAATTTGTGGCTGCATTTTTTCACCCAGCCAGGTCCTAGGCTGAGCAGGGCGTGAAGGAAGTTAGTGTGTCTCTGAATTATTTTTCTTCCAAATTATGAAGGTTAATTAATTTTTGAGAGTGTCTATTTTGTACTCTCTCTTTCTTCTCTTTTTGATGGCAATCAAGAGTTGATTGGGCCACATTTCATTAGTATAAAAGTTTTCTAAAAAGATTTGCAAGTCCCAGACTGTAACCTAGTTTATGGAATGATATTCAGTATAACATTATTCTATTAAAATAAGAATTGAAATAACCCTTTGGGATTCGTTCTGTCCTGTATTTTTTGTTCTCTTGAAGTCATTCTTCCACCCATTTATTCCTTCTCTGAACAGTTATTGAGAGACTACCAAGTGTAGTGTCTAGAGAGACAACTGTCTATGTAGACTCCCATGTGTGTACTTGGGGGTTGTGGGGAGTCCACAAACTCTGTTCATTAGGAAGCTGCTTCTAGAAAAGGGGTAGGGGAATAAGGTATTGAAGCACATAATCATAATTTAAGGAGAAACTGCTGAGTGCAATAAGAAAGCTACAGATAAATGTATAGCACAGAAGAAGGTGAGATTATTTCCAGCCTTGGTGATCAGTGATGAATTTATGGACATAGAATTATTTGGATGAGTACTTGAAAATTATATACACAAGGATGAAAGGAAAGGGCATAATGTGACGAGGGCTTTACATTGCATATTAATGTTAAGGACCTTATAGTTTATAGACATTTTTCATGTTCCCTTCAGTAAAACAGGAACTGTAGAATACTAGTGCCACTGTTAGAATTTACAGGGCACAAGAAGCATAACTTGCAATTTTAGGAAAATGGGCCATTAGAAAGCCTGTTTGTGGCTTGCCATTTGGGTGCTTTATATTGCCTACAGTCTTTAATAATGAGAAGATTTTGTGACAGCAAGAATTCTTAGCTGTGAAGAGCAATATGATGGCTTTTAAAGAAAAGAGATATTTGTGTGGGCCTACTACATGGAATTATTGTGAGGTTATAGCACATAAGACAATGCATTTCTGTATTGAAATTGTATTATATAATGTTAAGCCTGCTGTAGTGCGGGAGGTCGAGGCCACAAAGGTTGACTGAATGTTTCAGTATTCCAAAGAAACCACACAGGAAGCCAGCAGGAATAGATATGCCTTTAATACTTACAGGACCCGATGGCAGACGGTTCAGAAATATCATGCCAGTCCTTGGGGGTAGGGGCTTATAAAGGTATTACAGCAGGGGGAAAAGGGGCAGTGCCCAGAACTGCTATAGAAATGCTACAGAAATATGCTTGTGCATGTGATTCTCCAAACATTCTTACCCCATCTTTGCTCTTATTGTCAAGGACCTGGCTGCTAGCAAGTTCAGTGGTCCCTTCTTTCAATTCTAATCAACAGGGAGGAAGAGGCGGGGGAATGGGTATTTATGTTAACCCTTCACCTGCCTTCCTTTTAATTGTACTCAGATATAGCACTGATGAGGTTTTTCAGAACTGTACTGAAATGTATTTTCTATATCTTGTTATTTCTTACTGAGCTTCTGGCATAATTCTTACTAGTTGTAAATAGTATTTTCATAAAGTGCTTTAAGTTTGGTGTTAGTAGCTGCTATGAATTTTAGAAAATAGAAATGTTGAGGGGATTTGAGATTGATAATCTCTAAGTATCTACAGAGGAGATCTAACCTTGAGACTTTCCCAAAAGCTCTCAGTATGCTTTGATGTCTACTGAGTACAATGAGTGTATGAGTTGGGAAAGGAGTTGAATTCAATGGCATAGTTCTCGGTCTGCTGCAATAGCATAGCCATCAAGACATCAAATTAGTGCCGATTGTATTGAGAGTGATTATGATCTAGGTCCAGTAGGAACTGGACTAAAAGCATCATTTCACTCCACAAAGGCCCTGAGCAACTATTTGATGATAATGACTTTAAATCACTCTCAGCCCATGCCACATATGAACTAATAACTTGGAGGTGAAGGGCACCATTTCACATCATCAATCCCTGGGGACTTTCAGTCACTCTCTTTACTCTAAGTGCCTTATGTCTTTGTAGTTGCAGACTTAAATTTCAATATTTTCAATGATAAGAGAGGTCTGGGATAAGAAAAGATAGTAAAATCACTAAAAAACTCCAAAAATTTATTGGCAATAATGAACTACATGGTGAAACATCAAAGCAAATGTGTTTTGTCACTTAGAAGCTTATTAAGGCTTCTTTGAGATAAGTTTCATTAAAAATTGCTTGACTTGGTGAGCAAGGTCTGTTTCAGAGTGAGAGAAAGGAGAGGCAGACCTGCAGTAAAAGGCCCTGTGCATAAAACCTGCTGGCAGGACTTGTCACTGCTTCCATAGGAAAATATTTGGTACCACTAATTATACAAGGTGAATTGCAGTAGCTGTTAAGAATTATTTTCTTCCCCCAGGATCATGGCTTGTCATGAAGGCTATGTTTGTTTTTTTTCCCATTTTAATTGCCAGGGCTTGTGTTATATTTGGGAATAGAATGTATGGTCTCTGCAGAGATTGTCCAAACACTCTCAGGCAGAGTTTACCTTGGTGGTAGTTGCTGGTAGTTGCTCTATAAGTCCCAAGATTCCTACTCTAAACTTCCAGTCCTTTGGTCTTTGTTTCCCAAAGAGAATATAGAGTGTGGCCAGTTACATTAATGTCTCCTTTTATCTCTCATCCTTCTCATGCTAAGTTTCATACTCTTAAGGCAAGTATGAGAGAGTATAGCACTCGGATCACCCAGTGATCTGCTTTAGAATGGGTGGAATTAATTCAGTGGATCAGGCTAAACATAACTAGCCATGCTGCATTAGAAAAAGATTTAAACCCATAATCAGCATTTGTAGTCATTTATGTTTCCCCCCCTACAAACACATCATTTAAAATACAATTCATTTGATGTTGGAAGTCTTAGAATTTCTGAAATAAATAAATTTCTTTAAGGCCAGTTGCTGGCAGGCTTGAAGGATCGTAAATTTGTTCAAGTGATAAGTGCTTTCTTTGCCAGGAGCCATCTTATCAACTTGCACAAGAACAGCTCAGGAAAATCTCAAGCAGGGTAGAATTGGAGTTCATCTAAAAGCTTAAGTTTCTAAAAGCTGTGGCTTTTCCCTCTATACTCTCTCCCTTCTCTCCTTGTCTCTCCTCAACTTAATACAAACACTTCCATTTTTTAAGCAACAGAAGAAAATGGTAATGCTTCTTAGAATAGTAATTCTTTCTCTAAAATTATCTTCCAAGAAAAGTCACAAGTCTTGCAGGTTTAATGTATTCCAGGAAGTAAGACAGAAAGTTTAATAAGTTTAAGATTTTTTGATTTTCTGAAAAACGATTAATTGAAGCATATAAAAAGTGATTTGAGAGCCCAGCGGGTATAGCTCAATGGTTAAGCACCTACTTTGCATGTACGAGGTCCAGAGTTCAATCCCCAGTAACTCCAAAAAAAAAAAAAAAGTGATTTGAGAAATCTTACATATTAATGCTCAAAAACATACTCAATCCTTTCTCTGTCTTGATTTATAATTCCAGGAGATGTTGGTATTATACAGAACTTCTGTCAGCCTTTGGTCTGATTAAAGGCTGACAGGGGATGAAAATATGTTAGATTTAATAGCTTTGCTCCCTGTGATTGGGTAATATTTAATAATATGGCAAAAATATTTTTGTTTTGATGTAACAACCAATGTGTTTAAAATGCATATTATCAGGGAGTGTGTGTAGCTCAGTGGATTGAGTGCCTGCTTCCTATATATGAGGTCCTGGGTTCAACCCCTCGTACCTCCTTAATAAAAGAAAAAGTGAATTACCAGACTTAGTCATGTGTTTGAGTCAGTGACTGTACTTAAGTGCTCATATTGATAATTTCTTTTGCTGTAGACCTTTCCAAAGTAAAACTGATGAGATTTGATGATCCACTTTTGGGACCTCGGCGAGTCCCTGTCCTGGGAAAAGAATACACTGAAAAGACCCCCATTTCTGAGCATGCTGTTTTCCACGTGGACCTCATAAGCAAGAAAATTCATCTCACTGAAAATGGGCTACAGGCAGATATCGGCGATACAATGATCTACTTGGTTCATTAAACTCATGCAAATCGGAGGTTTATCCTGATTTGGGGGAATACTGTTGCTGTGATTGTGCCTGCAGAGTGACTGTGAGAACCTCAGGCTGGACCTAAAATAGATTTCATTTCTATCAAATTATGCTTGTAATCATAATTATACTAAGTCATCTTTGATTTTTGGACTTAATAAATTTTTCTTTCTTTCTTTGGGCCTCTAAGAGAAATGTTTTTTTTTTTTCATACTGTATGTTTTTTTGTTTTGTTTTGAACAAATTTTGGTATTTCCCAGAAGTTTCTAGTTTTTCAGATTAGCATAAAGTATACCTTACACTATTTATGAAGGCTAAGGATTATCTAACAGCTTTTTTATATAGTATCTATTTATGAAGTTAGATGTAAGATCAGGACCAGAAGCAAAGATTATTTGATTCTCCTTTAAAAAGAAAAACAAAAGTAAATTATGTAGCTAGTTTTGTTTTTTTAAGAAAGAAACTCTTATGATGACTTAAAAGAACAAAGATGTTTTGACTTGACTATGTTCATTAAGTATTTTGTAAGAAGAGTAGGTCCTGCATTTTGTAAGAGTTTTTCTTAGCTTTAATATGTTTAATTAACCATTAATGATGGTTTTTCAAGGCTAATAGCAATAGTTTATGAGTTATTTCATCTACACTAAAGTAAGATGTTTTAGAAGAGAACATTTTTCCCCCCAGGAATCTGCATTTACCAAATGTATCTTCATTCTGTTTGTGTTTAAAGATCAGTGCTGACTGTACCACACTTACCTTAAACAAATCAATTTTATTGATACGTATTAATGAAAAATACAGTTTATCCAAAGTGTATCCAAATACAATCAGTGGTATTTGGTACAATCACATAGGTGTGCGTTCATCACTTAAATCATTATTAAAGCATTTTTATTATTCCAATAATAATAATGATAAAAAACACAGAAAATTCCTCACCTCTCAAAATTTCTCTTTCCCCTGCTGTATGCAGCTGCTATTTCTGGCTATTCTTGCACAATTATTTGTTTATTAAGCAGTTTTATTGAGATATATTCACATACCATAAGGTCTATCCAAATTGTATAATCAATCATTTTTTTAGCTGTTAAAAAGTCCTTTATTATAAAATTATAAAATAGAAGAATAGATTGAAAGAAGGTTTATTTATTTTATTTATTTCTCTCCCCCCACCCTGGTTGTCTGTTCTCTGTGTCTATTTGCTGCATCTTCTTTTTTGTCCGCTTCTGTTGTTGTGAGCGGCACAGGAATCTGTGTTTCTTTTTGTTGCGTCATCTTGTTGTGTCAGTTCTCCGTGTGTGTGGCACCATTCCTGGGCAGGCTGCACTTTCTTTCGCTCTGGGCAGCTCTCCTTACGGGGCGCACTCCTTGACGCATGGGGATCCCCTACGTGGGGGACACCCCTGCCTGGCAGGGCACTCCTTGTACGCATCAGCACTGTGCATGGGCCAGCTGCACATGGGTCAAGGAGGCCAGGGTTTGAACCACTGACCTCCCATGTGGTAGGCAGACGCCCTAACCACTGGGCCAAGTCTGCTGCCAGAAATTATAAATTTTAAACAAGAGTGCAAGGCCAGGTTAGAGTTAATATAATCAATTATAAAAAATAGCAGCAACAAACATTTGTAAATGTAAATAATAATTCAAATATAATGGAAATTAGTTATAACAATTCTAATTTTTATATTACAGCTCTTACTACTGGACGTAATCTCTAAGAATGAAGTAAATTATTGGTTTAGTTATTTAATTTCCATTTAGGTCATAATTCTTTCTAGATAATCAAATTCCTAAGTGGGAATTCTTCATATCTTATTGGAATGAATTACAGCAGATAACAATTTGTCAACTCATAATTTTATAAGACAGAAAAACACAAAATCTTGTTCAACACAAGTCATGCTAAATCATTATTGATCCAGATAGATTATTATGAATAAAAAAAGGTTAAAGAAAAATGAAATATCCAAAATATAGCTCTTTTCCAGCCCTCCTCAATTTAAAAGCAAGTGTTTATTTTATATGAAAAAAAATTACCAAATATTGATGACAGGAACAATTTTCCAGTTGCACTGAGTTCATATACTGTAATGTTATTTTACTTTTATCTGGTCTATTCCAGCTCTTCATTGGTTACTAGTGGCATGGAATACTTTTTTCCAACCTTTCTCTTTTAACATCCCTCCTTAAGATGTAGACAACATAAAGACAGTTCTTTTTTTTTTTTTTTTCTTTATTTGTCTATCAGTCTGTGTCTTTTGATTGGGGAATTCAGTCCACTAGCTTTCAGTGTTATTATTTAAAGGCATTACTTACTTCATTTTGTCTTTCAGCTCTCTGTTGTCATATTATTCTATTGTCTATCTTCTTATCCTTTAGTTTACCCTTCCTAATAATCTTCATTTCTAAACTCTTCTCCAAGTCTTTTGCCTTTGTGTTTTCCTTTCAGGCTGTATCACCTCCTTTAGTACCTCTTGTAAATCTGGTCTTTTGGTAACATATTCTATCAGCTTTTGTTTGTCTGTGAAGACTTTGAACTCAACCTCAATTTTTTTTTAAGATTTATTTATTTTTCCTCCCACCCCCACCCCGTTATCTGTTCTCTGTGTCCATTTGTTGTGTGTTCTTCTGTGTCTGCTTGTATTCTCATTAGGTGGCTCTGGGAACTGATCCTGGGACCTTCTGGAGTGGGAGAGAGGTGATCATTCTCTTGCACCACCTCAGCTCCTGATCTGCCACATCTCTTATTATTTCTTCTCTGTATCTTTTTGTTGCATCATCTTGCCACACCAGCACTCCTGTGCAGGGCAGCACTCCTGCATGGGGCAGTACTCTGCACAGGTCAGCACTCTATGTGGGCCAGCTCCCCATATGGGCCAGCTTGCCTTTACCAGAAGGCCCTAGGCATTGAACCCTGGACCTCCTAATTGGTAGGAGCCCAGTTCCTTGAGCCACATTTGCTTCCCTCAACCTCATTTTTGAAGGACAGCTTTGCTGGATACAGAATTCTTGGCTGCAGTTTTTCTCTTTCAGTATGCTAAATACATCATACTATTTTCTTCTCCCCGTGGTTTCTGATGAGAGGTTAGCACTTAATCTTATCGAGTTTCCCTTATATGTGATGCTTTTCTCTTGCTACTTTTAGACTACTCTCTTTATCATTTGTCATTCTGAAAAGTAGGTGTCTCAGCTAAGTCTATTTGGATTTATTCTGTTTGGGATGTGTTGTCCTTGGATATTATATTTATGTCCTTCATATGAGTTGGAAAGTTTTTGGTCATTATTTCCTCAGATATTCTTTCTGTCTCCTTTCCATTCTCTTCTCCTTCTGGGACACCCGTAATGCAAGTATTTATGTGTTTCATGTTGTCATTCAATTCCCTGAGACTCTGTTCCATTTTTTCCATTCTCTTCTCTTTTGTTCTCCTCTTCAGATGTTCTGTCTTTGAAATCACTAATTCTGTCTTCAAGCATTTCAAATCTGCTTTTATGGTACCTCTAGTGTATTTTCAATCTTGCCTGTCATGTCTTTCATTCCCATAAGTCTTTTATTTTTCTTTGCAGGTTTTCAAATTGTTTTTTATGCTCTCCCAGTGTCTTCTTAATAGCTTTTATTTCTTTAGTCACATTTTCTTTAGTCACATTTTCTTTAAATTCTTCGACATGATTTAGAAGAGTTGTGTGATTATCACTGTCTTAAATCCTGTATCTCTTCAGGATATGTGGTCTTTTGTCTGGGCCATCTCTTCCTGTTTCTTACTATGGCTTGTAATTTTTTGCTGATGTTTAGGCATCTAAATATGTTGGTGAATTTACTCTAATGGCCAATTTCTAGCCTGTTTTTTTTTTTCTCTCTCAGCTCTTTGATATTTCATTCAACTTATTCTCAGTCTTTAAAATTTCCCAGCTTAAATTTTCATAATTGGGCCAGAGATTCACTAGCGGGTAACAGATTCTCTCCCAGGGGTTGGATACAGAGAGCACAAAGTTTTTGTCCATGCAATTTCCAGACTGGCCAGCAGATGGTGCTAGTCAGTGCACTTTCCAAAGAGGTGTTTCAATCTCAGCATTCCTGTGTTCCTGTGTTGAATCTCTAGATGGAAGATTCAAAGAGGGGTCTGCTGGCAGAATTCACTGAAGAAAAGTACCCCGACCTCCCCTTCCTTTTCCCTTGAGCCATTTGACGGGAAGGAAGATTTCTGCACTCCTCTCAGCTGCATTGAGCCAGGTGTTTTACCCCAGCTTAATGTCTTGGGTGTCAGGGTAGGGAACCCTTTCTGGCTGCCATGAGGGCTTGGTAAGTCACATTTGTTATTTCAGCTACTTTGTCTCTCTGTCCCTCACCCTCCTGGGAATTGTGTAGCACTGTCCTGGTCTGCTGACCCCCAAAGCAGGTCCCTCAGACAGCTTTTGGCTCTCTCTGTTGTTTTTGTGAGAGCGTTCAGCTCTGCTTATTAGTCCATCACCATCTTCCGCAATCCTCTGGCATGTTTTTTGACATTGTTTTTGCCATCTGTCTTTCCCTGAGGAAAAAATGTAAGGGTTTGACTGGCAGAGAAGAAAAACATTTCCATTTCTTGAAGAATTTAATATTGGAAAAAGATCGATTTTCATAACCCTAAGGAACACAAGTTTTAATCTTGAGCTTTTTTCTTTGTATTGGGGCTGGAGATTGAAACTGGGACCTCTCATGTGGGAAGCCAGTGCTTAACCACTGAGCCCCATCAGCTTCTGCGAGCTGGTCTCCTTGTTTGTTTTGCTTGTTATTTTTTCTCAGGAGGCATCTGGAATTGAACCTGTGACTTCCCATGTGGGAGGTGGGTACTCAGTCACTTGAGCCACAAATACTCCCAACTTTGAGCTCTTATAAACAGGTTTTATTGAGCTTCCTATTGCTCTCTACAATTCAAGATTATTGGACCTAGTTGCTTTATCATGGGTTCATTGAAACAAACCATAGAATGTAGAACTGAAAGGTCCTTTAGAGATCAAGTGCAAGTCATCATCTAATTTCTGTGGGCAGTTAGTATAGGTTAGTGAGTAAGATTATGCACTCTGAAGTCAGACTAGTTAGATTTTAGATTTCCAGTTCTTCTATTTGCTACTTGAGTGATCTTGGCCAGTTATTCAGACCCTCAGTTTCCTTATCTAAGAAAATATGGAAATAATAATGGTACCTATTTTGTAGGTTTATGGTGAACTGTTTAAATGAAATGATCTAGGCAAATCATGTATATAGCTCAGTGCCTAGCAAGTAGTCAGCCTTCAGTAAATGTTAGCAAAGATCACTACTATTACTATTGCTGCTGCTATTATAAGTATTACTGCGGGGTTGATTTCTGAGCTCTCAGATTCCATTGGTCTCTATGTCTCTCTTTGTGTCAGTCTCATGCTGTTTTCGTTACTGTGGCTTTGTAGTAAATATTAAGATTGGGAAGCGTGAGTCTTCCAGCTTTGTTCTTTTGCAAGATGGATTTGGCTATTTGGAGTCCTTTACCTTAACATATAACTTTGATGATTGGCTTTTCCATTTCTGCAAAGAAGCCTTTTGTACTTTTTTTTCTTTATTAGAGAAGTTGCGGGTTTACAGGTGTCCCCTATATCACCCTGTTATTAACACCTTGCATTGGTGTGGAACATTTGTACAATTGAAAGCACTTAAAAATTTTTTTTCAGAGTTATCTTTAGTTTTATTTTAAAGATTAATTTTTCTTCTTAAAAAATACTTGCATATTGTTAGAAAAGAAAATACTACAAGGTGAATTATAAAAAGTCATCAGTACCCTACCTTACCCATCTCTACTTTGGTCCCCAGCAACAATATTTATTTATTTAATTTTCAAATAAAAATTAATTTTTATTTTTAAAGAAGCTTTAGGTTACATAAATGTTACACAAAAAATATAGAGGATTTCCATATGCCCCAGCACTTGCCCACATTAACAACATCCTTCATTAGTGTGGTACATTTGTTACAATTGATGAACACACACTGAAGCATTGCTGCTAAATGTGGACTATTGTTTACACTCTGTGCTGGACAATTTTGTAGGTTATGACAAAATATATAATGACCTGTATCTATCATTGCAATGTCAAATAGGACAATTCCAATGTCTTGGAAATGTCCCCATATTATACCTATTCTTCCCTCTCCCTCAAAATCCTCAAGATTGGGGAATGAACAGTGGACTAAAGTTGGCTTATTATTATTCTATTACAGACTTAGTATTATTCTAGCAGTGGAAGCATTTTTTAAGTCAATTTCATTGGTACATGTTAATACAGCATACAGTCCATCCAAAGTGTACAATCAATAGTATTTGATATGATCATAGTTGTGCATTCATCACTTCAGTGATTATTAGAGCATTTTCATTATTCCAATAATAATAAACAATAACAAACAAAAAAGTTCTACCCCTTAGTAACCACCCTTCAATCTCTCTATGCTTCCCTTGCCTTACATAACTGTTGTTTCCATCTTTTCAATTTATTTGTATTTATATTTTGTATAGATGGAGTCAAACAATATGTAGTACCTTTTGTCTAGTTTTTTTTCCATTTATATTTCCTTTTTACTAATTTTATTAGTTTTTTTCAAGATTTATTTTTTATGTATTTCTCTCCCCTTCTCCCCGCCCCCACCCCAGCCCCAGTTGTCTGTTCTCTGTGTCCATTTTGTTGCGTGTTCTTGTCCTTGTCAGCGGCACTGGGAATCTGTGTCTCTTTTGTTGTTGTTGCGTCATCTTGCTGCGTCAGGTCTCCGTGTGTGCGGTGCCACTCCTGGGCAGGCTGGACTTTCTTTTTGCGCTGGGTGGCTCTCCCCACAGGGCACACTCCCTGTGCGTGGGGCTCCCCTATGCAGGGGGACACCCCTGTGTGGCACGGCACTCCCTGCATGCATCAGCATTGCGTGTGGGCCAGCTGCACACGGGTCAAGGAGGTCCTGGGTTTGAACCGTGGACCTCCTATGTGGTAGGTGGTTGCTCTAACCATTGAGCCAAGTCCACCTCCTTGTTAATTTTTTATTAATATATTACTATACACTACTGTCCCTGTTTTGCTTTGATTGTATTTTTGTTTGATAATATCTTGTCACATTAACATACATTTGCTCAAAGAAAAACAGTCTTATATACGCAATATTAGCCATATTCTTATTTCAAAGGAGGGTTCTCTTTGCTATACAGTCCAATGTTACATTTTTTAGCTTTCCTTCTAGTAATATACATGACCTTAGACTTTCCCTTTCAACCACTGAAAGCATATTTTTTAATCAGCTTTAATCGAGATATACTAACATACCATACAATCCATCCAAGGTGTACATTCAATGGCAGTTAGTATTATCACAGATTTGTGCATTCATTACCACAATCAATTTTAGAACATTTCCATTACTCCAAAAAGAAAACCCCCATACCACTTAGCAGTCACCTCCCAAACACTTTATCCTTCCTCAGTGCTACATAACCACTAATTCCATCTCTATAAATATATTTACATTTTACATAAATGGAATCATTCAATATGTAGTACTTTGTGTCTGGTTTCTTTCACTTAGCATACTTAAAAAAATTACTGAAATTTTTTTAGAGAAGTTGTAGGTTTATAGAAAATTCATGTAGAAAGTACAGTGTTCCCATATACCCCCCATTGTTGACACACTGCATTTGGTTACAACTGATGAAAGAATATTAAAATCGTACTGTTACTATAGTTCATAGTTTACCTTAGGTGTATTTTTCCCATATATCACCGTATTATTGATACCTTGTAATAGTGTCATATATTTGTTATAATTCATTTTATTTTTATTTTTATTTTTTAAAGATTTATTTTTATTTATTTCTCTCCCCTTCCCGCCCCAGTTGTCTGTTCTCTGTGTTCATTCGCTGCGTGTTCTTTTGTCCGCTTCTTTTGTTGTCAGCGGCACGGGAATCTGTTTCTTTTGGTTGCGTCATCTTGCTGCGTCAGCTCTCCATGTGTGCAGCTCCATTCCTGGGCAGCCTGCACTTTTTTCGCGCTGGGTGGCTCTCCTTGTGCGTGGGGCTCCCCTATGCGAGTGACACCCCTGCATGGCATGGCACTCCTTGTGCGCATTAGCGCTGCGCGTAGGCCAGCTCCACATGGGTCAAGGAGGCCCGGGGTTTGAACCGCGGACCTCCCATGTAGTGGACAGACACCATATCCATTGGGCCAAGTCTGCTTCCCTAATTCATTTTAAAATTTTCTTATATTTGGACTATTAATAGTCTGTCATTCACATCCATGCTGTGTTATACAGGCCCATGTTTTGTCTTCTAACATTCTTTCTAGTGACATACATGACTCAAAACTTCCCCTTTCAAACACATTCACAAACATACTTCAGTACTGTTAATCACACTCATAATAATGTGCTACCATCACCACCATCCATTTCCAAACATTTACAATCAACCTAAATAGAAATTCTACAAAAATTAAGCATCAACTCTCCATTCTCAGCCTGCTGGTAACTAATATTCCAGATTTTAATTGAGTTTGCTTATTATATATTTGTTCATATGAGTGAGATCATTCAGTATTTGTCTTTTTGTGTCCGGTTTATTTTACGCAACATAATGTCCTCAAGGTTCATCCATGTTGCTGCATGCATCAGGACTTCCTCCCTCCCTCTCTCCCTTTCTGCTGAATAATATTCCGTTGTATGAATATACAACATTTTGTTTATCTCTTCATTGGTTGATGGACTCCTGGGTTTCTTCCATCTTTGGGCAATTGTAAATAATACCACTATGAACATCAGTGTGCAAAAAAAAAAAAACAAAAAAACTGTCCATTCGAGTCCCTGTTTTTAGTTCTGGGTTAATACCTAGTAGCAGAATTGCCGGATAATATGGCAATTTTATACTTAGCTTCCTTAGGAACTGCCAGACTGTCTTCCACAGCAGCTATACCATTTTACATTCCTACCAGCAGTGAATGAGTGTTCCTATTTCTCCACATCCTAATAGAAGTAGTTTTCTGTTTTTATCATTGCGGCCATTCTAGTAGATATAAATTGATATCTCGTTGTGATTTTGATTTGCATTTCCCTAACAGCTAATGATGTTGAACATCTTTTCATGTGCTTCATAGCCATTTATATGTCTTCTTTGGAAAAATGTCTATTAAAGTCTTTTGTTCATTTTTGAATTGGGTGGTTTCTTTTTTTATTGTTGAATTGTAGGATTTCTCTATATATTCTGGATATTAAGCCCTTATTTGATATGTGGTTTCCAAATATTTTTTCCCATTGAATAGGTTCCCATTTTACTTTCTTGGCAAAAATCCTTTGAAGCACAAGAGTTTTTAATTTTGATGAGGTCCCATTTATCTATTTTTTTCTTTTGTTACTTGTACTTTGGGTGTAATGTCTAAGAAATCATTGCCTACCACAAGATCTTGAAAATGCTTCTCTATAATGGTCTTCTAGGAGTTTTATGGTCCTGGTCCTCATGTTTAGGTCTCTGATCCATTTTGAATTAATTTTTAAAATAAGATAGAGGTTCTCTTTCATTCTGTTTCATGTGGATAGCCAGTTCTCCCAGCACCATTTGTTGAAGAGGCAGTTCTGTCCCAGTTGAGTATGCTTGGCAGCTTTTTGAAAAATCACTTGACCATAGATTTTTATGAAGCTAGATTACTGTAGCTTTGTAATATGCTTTAAAGTTAGCAAGTCCATACATTCTTATTTTTCAAGATAATTTTGGCTATTCAGGGTCCCTTGCCTTCCAAATAAACTTGATAATTGGCTTTTCCATTTCTGCAAAGTAGGCTGTTGGAATTTTGATTGGGATTGTGTTGAATCTGGAAATCAATTTGGGTAGAATTACATCTTAATGACATTTAGTCTTCCAATCCATGAACACGGAATGTTCTTCCATTTATTTAGATCTTCTTTGATTTCTTTTAACAATGTTTTGTAGTTTTCTGTGTACAAGTCCTTTATATTCCTGATTAAAATAAATTCCTAGATATTTGATTATTTTAGTTGCTATCATACATAGAATTTTTTCCCTTGATTTCTTCCTCAGATTGCTCATTACTAGTGTACAGAAACATTAATGATTTTTGCATGTTGTTCTTTTTTTTATTTTTTCATTTTTAAAAAAATTTCTCTCCCCCCGCCCCCAGTTGTCTGTGTCTATTTTGCTGTATGTTCTTCTTTGTCCTCTTCTGTTGTTGTCAGCGGCATGGGAATCTGTGTTTCTTTTTGTTGCATCATCTTGTGTCAGCTCTCCATGTGTGTGGTGCCATTCCTGGGCAGGCTGAACTTTTCTTTACGCTGGGTGGCTCTCCTTATGGGGTGCACTCCTTGCGCGTGGGGCTCCACTACGTGGGGCTCCACTACGTGGGGACACCCCTGCGTGGCATGGCACTCCTTGTGCGCATCAGCACTGCACATGGGCCAGCTCCACACGGGTCAAGGAGGCCTGGGGTTTGAACTGCGGACCTCCCATGTGGTAGACAGACGCCCTAACCACTGGGCCAAGTCCGCTTCCCTGCATGTTGTTCTTGTATCCTGCCACTTTGCTGAACTCATTTATTAGCTTTAGTAGCATTGTTTAGAATTTTTGGGACTTTCTATATATAGGATCATGTCGTCTGCAAACAGAGAAAGTTTGACTTCTTCCTTCCCATTTTTTTTTTTAATTTGTGGATAAAATGATACATATTCCTTCATATACATGAATAATACAAGTTTCGTAGATACATGTCAATGGCCTTCAGTCAAATACTATCAGGAACATGTGTAGTTGAACAAAAGTTGCATGTATTATTCCTTTCAGCAAGAGAAAAAGCTCCATGGAACTTTGACATTTCTTTAAGAGTGTGAGAGACTAGTGTTATTATGGGATTTGCTTTTGTGTTAGTTTATTTGCCAGGAGGTTAAAGAAGCATGGGTAGCTCAGGACTGAGAGCAGTCAAAAGGCAGAATGAGTCTACAGTGGGTATCTTCATAAATCTTATGTTTAGGGAGGTTGCACCAGAGCAAGATTTCAGCTGTGATTGGTAAAGAAACCAAAGTCACTTATATAAGACTGGGAGAGGGGTTGGTTTGAGTTCTGTAGCTTAGATAATATTTATGTTTGGTCAGTGTTCAGACATGAGCATAGGACTTGTTTTTGTCTTGGTCCATCATGGTCATTTAATTTCAGAGAACATTGGATGTCTTTTATTTCATCTTCTTGCCTGCTGCTCTAGTTGGAACTTCTAGCACAATGTTGAATAAGTGATGACACTGGGCATCCTTGTCTTGTTCCTGATTTTAGAGGGAAAGATTTTAGTCTTTTAACATTGACTACGATGTTAGCTGTGGGTTTTTCTTATATGCTTTTTATCATGTTGAGGAAGATTCCTTCTATTCCTATCTTTTGAAGTGTTTTTATTAGGATGCGATGCTAAATTTTGTCAAATGCCTTTTCTCTGCCAATTGAGATCATCATGTGGTTTTTCCCCTTCAATTTCTTAATGTGGTGTATTACATTAATTGATTTTCTTACATTGAAACATCCTTGCATATCTGGGCTAAAACCCACTTAATCATAATGTATAATTCTTTTGATGTGATATTGGATTTGATTTGCAAGTATTTTGCTGAGGGTTTTTGCATCTGTATTCATTAGAGACATGGGCCCATGATATTCTTTTCTTGTTTATCTTTATCTGGTATTAGGGTGATGTTGGCTTCATAGAATGAGTTATGTAATGTATCAGTCAGCCAAAGGGGTGCTGATGCAAAATACCAGAAATTGGTTGGTTTTTATAAAGGGTATTTATTTGGGGTAGGAGCTACAGAATCCAGGCCATAAGCATAAGTTACTTCCCTCACCGAAGTCTATTTTCACGTGTTGGAACAAGATGGCTGCCAACATCTGCAAGGGTTCAGGCTTCCTGGGTTCCTCCCTTCCAGGGTCTTGCTTCTCTCTGGGTTCAAGGTTCCTTTCTTCCCAGGGCTTACTTCTTCCTGGGCTCAGGGTTCCTCTCTTTCTGGGGCTGGCTTCTATTTCCTCTGTGTGCTTACTTCCCGGGGCTCCAGCCTAAGACTTCAGTATCAAACTGCAACATCAAAACTTCAACATTAACAACCCTCAACTCTGTCCTTTGCCACCCTAACGATGTGGCCCAATCAAAGCCGTAATCATAACGTAATCATGCCTAGGTACAGACCAGATTACAAACAATCCAATACCAATTTTTGGAATTCATAACCATATTGAACTGCTGCAGGTAGTTTTCCCTCATCTTAAATTTTTTGGAAGAGTTTGAGCAGGATTGGTATTCTTGGAGTGTTTTGTAGAATTCACCTGTGAAACCATTTGGTCCCTGTGCTTTTCTTCCTTGATAGTTTTTTTTTTTTTTTTAGATTTTATTTATTTATTTCTCCCCAGCCCTTTGTTGTTTGAACTTGCTTTGTCTGTTCATCTTCCTTGTCTCTTTAGGAGGCACTGGAAACTGAACCCCAGGACCTCCAATGTGGGAGGGAGGTACCTAATTGCTTGAGCCACCTCTGCTCCCTGCTTTGTTGTATCTCATTATGTTTTTCTTTTTGTGTCTCTTGCTGCATCAGCTTACTGTGCCTGCCCGTTGTACCAGCTTGCTGTCTTCCTAAGGAGGCACGAGGAACTGAACTAGGGACCTCCCATATGGTAGGTGGGAGCCCAATCTCTTGAGCCACATCCACTTCTTGATAGGTTTAAAAAAATTTTTTTTTTAAATTTTACATTCAAAATATATAAGAGGTTCTCATATACCCCCACCTCCCCACCCCAGTCCTCTCACATCACAACCCCCAACACCACCATGACACACTCATTGCACTTGGCAAACACACCCTGGAGCACTGCCATACAACATGGATAACAGTCCACATTGTAGTTTACACTCTCCCCCAGTCTGCCCAGTGGTTTATGGCAGGATGTGTAATGTCCAGCATCTGTCCCTGCAATATCATTCAGGACAACTCTTCTTCCCTCTCCCTACCCCCAGCAACTACCGTGGCCACTTTCTACACATCAATCCTACAATTTCTTCCATTACTAGTCACAATAGTCCCATAGTAGAATATCAGTAAGTCCACTCTAATCCATATTTTATTCCTCCATCCTGTGGACCCTGGGATGGTGATGACCACTCCACCTCTATATCAAGAGGGGGCTTAGATTCCATATACATGATGGATGCAATTCTCCTGCTTGCAGTTGTAGGCACTCTTGGTTTCCTGGTGTGGTGGTTGACCATCTTCACCTCCCTGTTAGCTGGCCTGGGTAGGAATTGCAGGAGAGCAGAGGCTCAGGGCCCAGCTGGTATGTGGACGGTCAGAGATTCAAGTCTCCCGGGTATATACCACCCCTAGCGCCAACCACAGATTCAGTAAAAGTGACAGAGAGGCATGTGTAGAAAGGTCACCTCTTAGTCGAACTCTATCATACTCAGGAACACAAATTCCAAAGTAGGGCCAACTGACATGGCACTGAATTCCAGAACCATTTGCCATGACCATAGAACCTGTGGGTCTCCATAGCCCTCAGGACAACCAGTACTGGGGTTGTATCTACTTTGGCTGTCTCTGGGGTCCTGATGAGGTTTGTGTAAGCAGGACCCCTCTGATAACTTCCTGACTCTTTTTTGAAAACTCTTAACCATATAAACACATTTGTCTTTGCCATTTCCCCCTTTTATTCAAGGTCAAAAAGCAGTTTTCAACACATGATCCTACATGGAGGCTGAGATATTCTGCTGATCTGAGTTGACCCTTTTATTCAAGGTCTTTTTCTAGTTACATTACCAACTGGTCCTTGGTAGTAATCCCTCAGCACCAGGGAAGCTCATGCCCAGGAGTCATGTCCCATGCTGGGGGGAATGTAATGCATTTACATGCTGAGTTTGGCTTATAGAGTGGCCATATTTGAGGAACATGGAGGCTCTCAGGAGGCAACTCTTAAGCACCCTGCAGCTCTAGGCCTAGTTCATATTTCAGGCACACAGGCTCATAAGCATAGTCATCAGTATCAAGCACTCATCATTGGACCATTCTTTGTTGGTCTTTGCCATTACACTTGGGGGATTGTTGCTGTTCCATTGGGGAATGTGATAGAGCTCCCCTGGCTAGGAATTCAGCACTCCCTCAGTTGTCTTTTGCAACTGTAACTACTGTAAAAATACCCAATATATATCCAAACATTTTTACGTACCCTATATACATGCTCTGGAGAACTCCCTCCCAACCATGTGCCCCCCATCAATAACACCCCAAACCAGTTCCTCCCCTGCCATAGTTGAACCTCTCTGTGATCCACTACTTCATCAAAAATGAAGCCTAATATATTGCCAAATTCAATTAATAGGAAAATGAAATATACTGATGGGTTTATTATTTTGTTTTAAGATTTATTTTTTATTTATTTCTCTCCCCTTCCCCCCCTTAGTTGTCTGTTCTCTGTGTCCATTTGCTATATGCTCTTCTGTGTCCACTTGTATTCTTGTCAACAGCACAGGGAATCTGTGTTTATTTTGGTTGCATCATCTTGCTCTGTCAGCTCTCTGTGTGTGTGGCACCACTCCGGAGTAGGCTCCTCTTTTTTTGCACTGGGTGGCTCTCTTACAGGTGCACTTCTTGCGCATGGGGCTCCTCTATGTGGGGGACACCCCTGCGTGGCAGGGCACTCCTTGCATGCATCTGTGCATGGGCCAGCTCATCATACAGGTCAGGAGGCCCTGGGTTTGAACCCTGGACCTCCCATGTGGTAGGCAGATTCTCTGTTAGCCAAATCTGCTTCCCTACTGATGGGTTAAAAAATAGAAATAGAATACATACTGATTTAGAAAAACTAAAATAGAGTAAAAACAAATTGGGGAATTAAAAAATGAAAAATATTATAGAGATTTGTTTTTGATACTTTGCATTTCATCACTACAATAGGTGTTGCCCTATATGTACACTGGCAAGGCAATTTCTTTCATTTCTTCTTCAGTGTCTACATCCTTGCTTTCTTTTTCTCTCTAATTTTTAATTCTGTCTTTACAAAAGTTTTAGATCACAGTAATTCACATAAACAATATAGGGGATTCCCATATATCCAACATCAAACCCTTTTCACTCTTCCCCAGCAATGATCCCTTTACATGTTCATGTTATATTTGCAGCAGCTATTATACAGATATTGAAACATAGCTTTCAAACATGGTTCCATTTTGGTTTACATTATGGCTTTTCTTTTAGACTGCACAATTTTCTAAATTTTTAGTTACCTTATATTTTACATTATGGTTTACATTTTAGCCTATAGACTTTTATACATTTTTGGTGTAATTTAACATGTCCTATACACATCACTGCACGATCCTGTGGAACACTTCCACTGACTCCCAGTTACCCTGATTCCATCTATTCTATACCTCTCTCCCCTTCCCCTCAGGGCCCACAGTGACAATCAATCTTCATTATTTGAAGAGCCAGATTCACAGATACTTGCAACAATGCTGAGGGCTTGACATACTAGACTGCCCTAATCCATTGGAAGCCACCAATTCTCTTGAGAGACACAATTCCCTCTGTTTGAGAACATCAGTCCTCCCCAGGATGTGGGTACATCTTCACATTCATTGTATGGGTCTCCACCCAATGATATAATACACTATGACAAAATGAGCACTCAACACTCCCTAGAAGACTGCCCCTGTGCCAGATGCCCCCCACCTTAAGCATCTTAAATGGGTAATCCTTCTTCATTATATTTTCTAGTGAGTTTTCTCAATATTATAGTTTCAACCACATACCTGACAAACTCCCATGTTCAATGTTCCCCCCAGCCCTCCCCCCAATTCCTTGGGCCATCTGACCCATCCTCCCAATCCTAGCCCCCCTCAAACAAACAAAGCCCCAGCCAAAATTATCCCTATGCCCCCATCTTATCCCTTCCCTGTACAAATACTTACCTCCAGCTTATCATAGATTTCACCCAGGTAGGCGTCAGCTTGCAACCTTCCTCACTACCCCCCCCCCCCAACTTCCTTTAACCCTATTATCCAGTCTCTAGCTCTCTGAGACTGCTTGGTTTACTTATTTCATATCAGAGAGGTCATGTAGTATTTGTCCTTCAATGCCTGGCTTGTTTCACTCAGTGTGAAGTCCTCAAGATGCATCCATGTGTTTGTACTATATTCCTTCTTATAGCTGAGTAGTATTCCATTGTATGTATATACCACATTTCATTTATCCATTCATTTGGGTTGATTCCAACATTTGGAAATAGTGAATAATGCTGCTATGAACATTGGCGTGCATATATTGATTTGTGTCCTTGTTTTCAGTTCTTCTGGGTATATATCCAGCAGTGGAATGCTGGGTCATATGGCAAATCTAAGGCTAGTTTTTAGAGAAACTGCCAAACTGTCCTCCAGAATGGCTGGATCCTTCTACATTCCCACCAGCAGTGGATGAGTGTTCCCATTCCTCCACATCCTCTCCAATACTTATAGACTTCTGTTTTTTTGATAGCTACCAGTCTCATGGGAGTAAGATGGTATCTCATTGTAGTTTTGATTTGCATTTCCCTAATAGCTAGAGATTTGGAGCATTTTTTCATGTGCTTTTTAGCCATTTGTATTTCTTCTTTGGAGAAGCATCTGTTCAAATCTCTTGCCCATTTTTTAAATGGGTTGTTTGTCTTTTTATTTTCAAGATACAGGAGTTCTTTATATATGCAGAATATTTGTCTCCTATCAGATATATGGTTATCAAATATTTCCTCCCATTGGGTAGGCTGTCTTTTCACTTTCTTGACAAACTCCTTTGAGGTAAAAAAGGCTTTAATTTTGAGGAAGCCTCACTTATCTATTTGTTCTTTTGCTGCTTGTGCTTTGGGTGTGAAGTTCACGAAACCATTTCCTATTACAAGGTCTTGTAGATGCTTCCCTGTTTTCCAAGGTCTTTGTGGTCTTGGCTCTTATATTTAGGTCTTTTATCCATCTTGAATTTATTTTTGTATAAGGTGTGAGGTGGTAATCCTCTTTCATTCTTTCGCCTATGGATATCCAGTTCTCCAGGCACCATTTGTTGGAGAGGCCATTCTCTTGAGTGGGTTTGATACCTTGCTGAATATCACATGACTGTATATTTGAGGATCTATATCAGAACTCTCAATTCAGTTCCATTTGTTAGTGTGTCTATCCTTGTCCCAATACCATGCTGTTTTCACTACTGTAGCTTTGTAGTGTTTGAAGTCAGGTAGTGTGATTCCTCCAATTTCATTTTTCTTTTTCAATATGTCTTTGGCTATTTGGGGCCTCTTTCCTTTCCAAATAAATTTCATAGTTAGTTTTTCCAGTTCATTAAAAAATGCTGTGTTGATTTTTATTGGGATTGCATTGAATGTGTAGATCAGTTTTGGTAGGATAGACATCTTAATAATATTTAGTCTTCCTGTCCATGAACAGGGAATATTCTTCCACTTATTTAGGTCTTCTTTGATTTCCTTGAACAGTGTTGTGTAGTTTTCTGTGTGTAAGTCTTTTACATCTTTAGTTAAATTTATTCCTAGGTATTTGATTTTTTAATTTGCTATTGTAAATAGTATTTGTTTCTTGATTTCCCCCTCAGATTGCTCATCATCAGTGTACAGAAATGCTACTGATTTTTGTGCATTGATATTATAACCTGCAACCTTACTGAACTTATTTATAAGTTCTAGAAGCTTTGTTGTAGACTTCTCAGGACTTTCTATGTATATGATCATGTCATCTGCAAATAGTGGAATTTTGACTTCTTTCTTTCCAATTTGGATGTCCTTTATGTCTGGTCCTTGCCTCAGTGTCAAGCAAGTTCTTCTAACAATGTTAAATAGGAGGGGAGATAGTGGGCATCCTTGTCTTGTTCCTGATCTTAGGGGGAAAGATTTTAGGATTTCACCATTGTAAATGATGTTAGCTGTGGGTTTTTCATATATACCCTTTATCGTGTTCAGAAAGTGTCAATCTTTTGCTGTGCTTTTATCAAGAAAGTGTACTGTATTTTTGTCAAATGCTTTTTCTGCATCTATAGATATGATCATGTGATTTTTTTTCCTTCAATCTGTTTATGTGGTTTATTACATTAATTGATTTTCTTATGATGAACTATCCTGGCATACCAGGAATGAATCCCACTTGATCATGGTGTATAATTCATTTAATGTGTTGATTAATATGATTAGCAAGTATTTTATTGAGGATTTTTGCATCAAGGTTCATTAGAGAGACTGGTCTGTAATTTTCCTTTCTTGTGGTATCTTTGTTTGGCTTTGGTATTAGGGTAATTTGGCATCATAGAATGAGTTAGGCAATGTTCCTTCTGTTTTGATTTTTTGGAAGAGTTTAAGCAAAACTGGTGTTTGTTCTTTCTGGAATGTTTGGTAGAATTCACCTGTGAAGCCATCTGGCCCAGGGCTCTTCTTAGCTGGCAGATTTTTAATGACTGATTCTATCTCTTTACTTGTTATTTGTTTGTTGAGAGAGTCGATTTCTTCTTTCGTCAATGTAGGCTGCTTATATATTTCTAGTAATTTGTCCATTTCTTAAATTTCCTTCTTATTGGAATATAGTTTTTCAAAGTATCCTCTTATGATGGTCTTTATTTCTATGGGGTCAGTGGTGATATCCCCTTTCTCATTTCTTATTTTGTATATTTGCATCTTCTCTCTTTTTTTTCTTTTTTAGTCTAGCTAAGGGTTTGGCAATTTTATTGATGTTCTCAAAGAACCAGCTCTTGGTTTTATTTTTTCAAGTGCTTTTTAATTTTCTATTTCATTTAGTTCTGCTCTGATCTTTGCTCTTTCTTTCTTTCTTTTTCCTTTGGGTTTAGTTTGTTGCTTTTTTACTATTTCCTCCAAGTGTGCAGTTAGTTCTTCAATTTTAGCTCTTCTTTTTTGATGTATGAAGTTATGGCTATAAATTTCCCTCTCAGTACAGCTTTTGCTGCATCCCATAAGTTTTGATATGTTGTGTTATCATTTTCATTAGTTTCAAGGTAGTTATTGATTTCTTTTGATTTTCCCTCCTTGACCCACAGTTTTTCTAAGAGTATGTTGTTTAACTTCCATATCTTGGTGCCAAATCTGGGTCTCTGGCCCTTGCAGATTTCCAGCTTCATTCCACTGTGGTCAGAGAAACTATTTTGTATGATTTCAATCTTTGTGAATTCATTGAGACTTTCTTTGTGGCCTAGCATGTGATTTATCTTGGAGAATGATCCACATGAACTTGAGAAGAATGTATACCCTGCTGTATTTGGGTGTAATGTTGTGTATATGTCTATGAGGTCCAGATCCTTTAATATATTGTTCAAAGTCTTTGTTTCTTTATTGATTCTCTTTTGAGATGTTCTGTCTAATGGTGATAGTGGTGTATTAAAGTCCCCCACTATAATTGTAGAGGCATCTATTCCTTCACTTAGTTTTTCCAGTGTTTCCCTCACATATTTGGAGGTGTCCTTGTTAGGAGCATAAATGTTTATGATTGTTCTTTCATCTTGAAAGATTATCCCTTTCACTAATATGTAGTGTCCATCTTTGTCTCTCACAATTGTTTTGCATTTAAAGTCTATTTTGTCTGATGTTAGTATACTCCTGCCCTTTTTTGGTTATTGTTTGCCTGTAAGATTGTTTCCCAGCCATTTCCTTTCAATCTCCTTGAATCTCTGGGTCTAAGATGTGTTTCTTGTAGACAGCATATAGATGGGTCATATTTCCTTATCCAATCTTCCAATCTGTGTCTCTTAACAGGTGAGTTTAATCCATTGACATTCAATGTTATTATTTTCAAGGATTTACTTATATTAGCCATATTTTCTTTGGATTTGTGTTTGTTATGTTTTGTTTGATTTTTTTTTTCTCTTTTTGTCTTTTTAGTTGTTCTTACACTCTCCTCCAACTCTGTCTCTCCTGTTTTTTTCTCTCCTCATGCAGAATATCCTTTAGTACTTCTTGAAGGGCAGGTTTCTTGTTGTCATATTCTCTTAGTTTCTGTTTATCTATGAATATTTTGAATTCTCCATAATTTTTGAATGCCAGCTTTGCCGAATAGAGTATTCTTGGTTGAAAATTCTTTTCTTTTAGTACCTTGACTATGTCATACTACTGCCTTCTTGCCTCCATGGTTTCATATGAAAAATCAGCACTTAATCTTATGGAGCCTCCTTTGTATGTGATGGTTCTCTTTTCTCTCACTGCTTTTAGTATTTTCTCTTTGTCTTGAGCATTGGATAATTTGACAAGTATATGTCTTGGGGTAGGCCTGTTGGGATTTTTGCTGTTTGGCATGTGTCATGCTTCCTGGACATGTACATCCATCTCCCTCAATAGGTTTGGGAAGTTTTCAGCCATTATTTCCTCCAACACCCCTTCTGTCCCCTTTCCCTTCTCTTCTCCTTCTGGAATGCCTATAACATGTATGTTTTTGCATTTTGCATGATCATTCAGGTCCTTAAGTCCCTGCTGGATTTTTTCTGTCTTTTTATCAATCAATTCTACTATCTGTTTGATTTCAGATGTACTGTCTTCCACATCACTAATTCTTTCCTCTGCCTCTTCAAATCTGCTGTTATTTGCTGAGAGTGTATTTCTGATCTTGAATTGTGCTGTTCATCACCCTCATATCTGTTATCTTTTTGCATATGATTGCAATTTCTTCTGTATTCTCTCAAAGTATTTTCTTAATATCCTTAATCTTTTTCTTCACTTCATTAAACTGATACATGATATATATCTTGAGAGCTTTGGTTAGTTTTTCAATGTTCTGGTCCTCTTCCTGGTTTTTAGTTTGTTCATTGGATTGGGCCATGTTTTCCTGATTTTTTTTTGGTTTGTAGTTTTTTGTTATTGTCTGGTCGTCATTTTATCTTGATGCATTTATTCAGTTGATTAGCTTCTTCGTCTAATATCAGGGGTTTAATTAGTTGTTTTGGTATGCGTGTTAAGTCTTCTCTTTGTTACTTTGCTCTTCTTATTCTATTTCCTGGTTGTTGGCTAAGTTCCTCAGATGCCTCCTCCTCTTGATAGTTTTTTGATTACTAATTTAATTTCTTGCAATTAGTTTGTTGAGGTCTTTCTGTAGCCCTGAAACCTGGCAGATATGCAGTCAAATATCACTCCCCAGTTCTTCAGACCTGTCCTGAAGAACTACCAAAATTCAAAAATACTGATACCATACAATATATCTAATCTCACCACAATGTAATGAAGGTAGAAATCAATAACAGAGGGAGAAATGGAAAATACAAAAATATTTGTAAATTAGACAACATACTTTTAAACATTCAATGAATCAAAGAAGAAATCACAAAGGAAATTAGGAAATATTGAGGCAAACAAAAATGAAAATACACCATACCAAAACTTATGGGCTGCTGCAGAGGCAATGCTGAGAGGGAAATTTATAGCTCTAAATGCTTACATTAAAAAAGGAAGAAAGATCTCAAATGGAAACTACCTAAAAACTATAGGATCTAGAAAAAGAACAAACTAAACTCAAGGAAGACCTGGAAAGAAATGAGCCCTAGGCCAGAAACTTATATAGGAAGCCTTGAGAGACCAGGCAGAGGTTGCCTGCCATCTTGCTTCAACATGTGGCAAGTGACTTTGGTGAGAAAGCAACCTCAAGTTGACTCTTTAGAGCCTTGAAACTGTAAGCCTTTACCCCAAATAAATACCCTGTATAAAAGTCAGCAGATTTCTGGAACTTTGCCTCAGCACCCTGTGTCCCATGTAACATTTTTCATCTTTCTTTCTAGTAATATAAATAACCTTAGACTTTCTCTTTCAACCACTGTCATACCTATATAATAGCACTGCTGGTTACAAACACTATGATGTGCTTCACATTTTCTGTTCATTTAAGCCTCTCTCATCTTTTCTTCTTTGGTTGAACTCCTTTTTGTGTTTCTTGCAGAGTTGGATTCTTGTTTACAAATGCTCTTAGTTTTTATTTATCTGATAATATTTAAACTCACTATGATATTTGAAGGGCAGTTTTGCCAAATAAATAATTCTTGCTTGGCAGTTTTTCTCTTTCAGTACCATAATTATGTCATACAACTTCCTTCCTTCCCTTTCAACCACTGTCATACCCATATAATAGCACTGCTGGTTACAAACACTATGATGTGCTTCACATTTTCTGTTCATTTAAGCCTCTCTCATCTTTTCTTCTTTGGTTGAAGAACTCCTTTTTGTATTTCTTGCAGAGTTGGATTCTTGTTTACAAA
Organism: Dasypus novemcinctus; assembly: GCF_030445035.2. Lineage (NCBI taxonomy): Eukaryota > Metazoa > Chordata > Mammalia > Cingulata > Dasypodidae > Dasypus > Dasypus novemcinctus. The sequence continues at coordinate 154,781,929 of NC_080674.1, read as the reverse complement.
TGCTCTTAGTTTTTATTTATCTGAGAATATTTAAACTCACTATGATATATGAAGGGCAGTTTTGCCAAATAAATAATTCTTGCTTGACAGTTTTTCTCTTTCAGTACCATAATTATGTCATACAACTTCCTCCCTCCCTCTCTCCCTCCCTCCCTCCCTCCCTCCCTCCCTTCCTTCCTTCCTTTTCTACATGGTTTCTAAAGTGAATTCCACACTATCTTTTTGGACATCTCTTGTATGTGATATTTCGCTTCACCCTTGCTGCTTTCAAAATTTTCTCTTTATCTTTGGCATTCAGCATTCTGAGATTATATGTCTTGGGGTTGGCCTATTTGGATTATTCTTATTGGAGTACACCATGCTTCCTAGACATGTCTTTCATGATACTGGAACATTTTCAGCTATTATTTCTTCAAATACTCTTTTTGCTCCTTTTCCCATCTCACCTCCTGGAACTCTCATAGCATGTATGTTGGTGTGCTTCATGTTATTCAAATCCCTGATCCCTTACTCAATGTATTCCATTCTATTCTCTTTCTGTTCTTCATTCTCTTCAATTTCAGCTGCTTTGTCCTCTATGTTGCTGATTCTTTCTTCCAGGATTTTGAATCTACTATTGTGTGCCTCTATTGTATTTTTAATCTCACTTTTGTCTTTCATTCCCATAAGCTGTTATTTTTCTTTCCAAGATATCAAATTTTTCTTTGTGCTCACTCAGTGTCTTTTTTAAAAAGATTTATTTATTTATTTATTTAATTATCTCCCCCATTGTCTGCTCTCGGTGTCTGTTTGCTGTGTGTTCTGTGTCTGCTTGTATTTTCATTAGAAGGCTCTGGGGACTGATCCTGGGACCTTCCAGAGTGGGAGAGAGGTGATCATTCTCTTGAGCCACCTCAGCTCCCTGATCTGCTATGTCTTTTATTGTCTCTCCTCTGTGTCTCTTTTTGTTGCATCATCTTGCTGTGCCAGCTCTCTGTGTACACCAGCACTCCTGTGAGGGGCAGCACTCCTGCGTGGGGCAGTACTCTGTGCAAGCCAGCACTCTGTGCAGGCCAGCCCTCCATGTGGGCCAGCTTGCCACATGGGCCAGCTTGTCTTCACCAGGAGGCCCTGGGCATTGAAACCTGGACCTCCTATATGGTAGATGGAAACCCAATTGCTTGAGCCACATCCACTTCCCACTCAGTGTCTTCTTATTTTTAAATTTATTTCTCTCCCCTGCCTCCCCCCCCCCCCCACCACCCCCATTGTCTGCTCTGTGTGTTCTTCTGTGTCTGCTTGGATTCTTGTCAGTGGCACTGGAATCTGTGTCTCTTTCTTTTTGTTGTATCATCTTGCTGTGTCAGCTCCCCATGTGTGTGGTGTCACTCCTGGGCAGGCTGCACTTTTTTCGTGTGGAGTAGCTCTCCTTATGTGGTGCACTCCTTGCATGTGTGGCTCCCCTACATGGGGGACACCCTTCTGTGGCACAGCACTCCTTGCATGCATCAGGACTGCAAGTGGGCCAGCTCACCACATGGGTCAGGAGGCCCTGGGTTTGAATCCTGAACCTCCCATGTCATAGGCAAATGATCTATCAGTTGAGCCAAATCCACTTCCTATCAATGTCTTCTTGATGTCTTTTATTTCTTTAGCTATGTTGTCCTTCAACTCCATGATTTGATTTAGGAGATTTGTATGAACATCTGATCAACTATTTCAAGTCCTGTGTCTCCTCTGTAGATTTGATTAGTTCCTTTGCCTGATTTGTTTACTTTTTCTTTGTATGGCTTGTAATTTTTTGCTGATGTGTAGCCATCTGATTATTATCCTGAGTTTACTCATATTCAGTTTCTCTCTCTTGCCTTGGGATTTACTCTTAAGTAGCTGTGCGCCACCACTGTTCTGTGACTCTTGATTCAACTTGTTCTAGGTATTTAGGATTGTTCCTCTTTAACTGCTCAAGTCAGTAATGGGGTGCAGGCCAGTTTTCAAGGGCCTTGGAAAGGGTGGCAGTAAAGGCACCTGCTTGCCTATTTATTTATTATTTTTCTTTTTTGTGTACTTTTCTTGTCTGACCAGCATAGAGCACTCTTAAGCAGACCCCTGAGCTCAGACCCCAGGCTAGGGATCAATGCATTCAGTGTAATTCTTCAGGCAGGTGGGCAGTACAGAAGCAATATCCTCCGGGCTAGCCAAGCCTCACAAACAATCTTTCTCAGAGGATGTTTTCTACCCTTGGCTGGCCACACCCTCTCTCTCTTTGCCTCTTCAGCAACCAGCCTGGGGTAGTAGGAGGGTGTTTGAGAAGGTAAATTATCTTTAGCTCCCTGCTGGCTCTCTGGGCAAACAATGTCATGGCCCCACTGGGCCTGGAATTGTGTGACCCCTCCAATGCAGCGGAACAAGTTTGTTGGCCAAAATCTGAATTTGCTGTAGGCTGTGTCACTCCCTTTCTGCTTTCCTTGGGGAAGAGGACCCCTGCCACCATCTCAGTTCACAGCCACTGCAGTCCACAGCTGCTGTAGTCTGCAGACTGCTATTTGTTCTGTAGGTGGGGGGATGGGGGCTTGCTGTTAGTTTTGCAGCTCTGCTCACTGGATTTTTCAGCCAGCAAGGCTCCTTTCCTTCACCCCTCTCTCTTCTGGGTGGTATCTCACCTTCTCCTGGTGTCCTGGGCCCCAGAGCAGCCCTCCTGACAGTCTCTGCCTGTCCTCTAGCTGTTTTATCTGGGAGAGAAGTGATCCCTCCACCTCTCTAATACCCTATCATCCCGGAAGTCTTCCTGTACTAATATTTTAAAGTATTAACTCTGGGTTTTAGTCCCTGAGCTGTCTGTTCTTTAAGTTTGTATCAACTAGTGATGTGATAAAGATTAATTTTGAATGCTAGGAACTAATCAAAGCAAACAAACTAAAGCAAAAAGCAACTTTCACTTTCTTTGCAAATTGGCTCGTTTGGCTGGTGGTCCTCTTCACAGCTTAGTCTTTCTATGGAGGAGATCAACCTGTGGCAAATGGGAAGGATAGGGTATCCTCCATCTTCACTGAGCCTGTGTGGAGCTGCAGTCTTGGAACCTGCTTCTTTTCCAGTGCTTGTGCTTGCTAGCGGTGTTAGGAACCCCCAATTACAGTTGACAAGAATTCAAATGACTGCCCCTTACCCTCTCTGAAATAGACTTCCTCTCCCTCCTGGGTGCTTTCTTGAGTGACTTAATGCAGACAATCCTTTGCTCTAGGCTGCTTTAACTTAATTGTTTCTCATATTTTCCCAGGTGTCTGTAAGTAGTTTTTTTTTACTTTCATGAGAAACTCTAGGAGGGTGAGTTAGGGACATACTCCCCTGGCCAGTCTCTCGGACTTTCACCAGATAAATTAGCCCTGACATAAATGTATCCCAAATGCACACAGAGCCATTCTGCTCCCTCTGGAACAGAGCCAGGGGCCCACAGTGGGAGCATAAATAAGTTGGCTCTACCTTGCATTGTGGAGGGGGTGGGGAGGGGTCAGCAAGGGCACCAGGAGCTTCTTCTCTGGCTTTTGAAGCTGTGTTTTTAGGGTATTTATGTCTCATGTTGGCACCAGAAACCTGCTCAGGAGTCTGAGCTCCGTTTCCCTCCACTGGCAGTCACAAAGCTGGGGAAATGGGGATAGTAGCCGCTGCAGGGGTTGAAGTGTGAAGCACCAGTATTTATCGCAATTTACTCTTCTCTTCCTCCGGCTCCTTTCTGGATGCTGCACAGTGTTTCTGTAGATTTTGGAGTATCAAAGTAGTTGATTCAGATTGTTCCTGCCAGTTCAGTAGCTGTTTTGGTAGAGGGACTGGTTTCTGAAGATTCCTACCCTGCCATCTTAGCACAATCCTTTCTCTAACACTTTGTTTTGATTAATTTTTTTTTTGATTGATTTTAAACCTACAGAAAAGTTGAAAGTGATGGCCAGCCAACAGCTGTATGTATACCTGTCACCTAGATTTACCAGTTGTTAGCATTTTGTGTCCTTTGCTTTATCTCACTACACATTTTTAAAATAAACTTTTTATTTTGAATAGTTTTGGAAAACAGAAAAGTTGCACCTATAGTACAAAGAGTTCCTGTATACCTTTCATCCAGTTTCACCTTATGTTAACATCTTATCTAGCCTTGGTACAGTTGTCAAAACTAAGTAATTAACCTTGGTGTAATAGTATTAACTAAATTACAGATTTTATTCAAATTTCACCAGTTTCTCCATCAATGTCATTTTACTATTCCGGGATTCTATTCAGGATACCACATTGCGTTTAGAATAGACTTTTAAAAAATTCTGAACCAATTGATGGATATACCCCAGCACTTTATCTTTCAACATTTTAGCATGTAACTCCTAAGATCTAAGCTCTTCTTTTTTACAATTACAATATCAATATTATACTCAAGAAATTTAACATTGATTAGATAATAAACTTTCTTAATAAAGTTGGGTAAGAGAATTTCCCTAATGTATCAATAATGTGTTTATACTTTTTAAAAACATCCTTTAGGAGCCACTAAAGATTGAGCATTGCAATTATTGGTTGTATTAGTCAGTCAAAAGGGTGCTGATACAAAATACCAGAAATCTGTTGGCATTCATAAAGGGTATTTATTTGGGGTAGAAGCTTATAGTCACAAGGCCATAAAGTTTAAGTTACTTCCCTCACCAAAGTCTGTTGCCATGTGTTGGAGCAAGATGGCTGCCAATGTCTAAGAGGCTTCAGGCTTCCTCTCCCTCTTAAGGCTCCATAGTCCCAGCTTCTTCCAATCTCAGTTGCAGGCTGGAATAAGTCTTGTCTCTCTCCTGGAGCTCATTTCTCTCTGGGTTTGGCTGCTCTGCTCAATCCACAAGGCCAGCTGTAGACTATCAGGCTAATGGTTTCTCTCTCCTCCCAGGGCCTCTGCCATGTCTAATAGGGCTTTCTCTCCTTCCTCATGTATCTGCTTCTCTGTGTGTTTACTTCCCAGAGCTTCAGCATTGAATCTTCAACTGGGAAGCGGATGTGGCTCATGCGATTGGGGTTCCAGCTACCATATAGGAAGTCCAGGGTTCGATTTCTGGAGCCTCCTGGTGAAGGCAAGCTGGCCCAGTAGAGAGCTGGCCCATGTGGAATGCTGGCTCATGCGGAGAGTTGGCACAGCAGGATGGCGCAACAAAAAGAGACACAGAGGAGAGACAATAGAGACACAGTAGACCAGGGAGCTGAAGTGGTGCAAGAGATTGATTGTCTCACTCTCACTCTGGAAGGTCCCCGGACTGGTTCCTGGAGCTGCCTAATGAGAATACAAGCAGACACAGAAGAACATACAGTTAATGAACACAGAGCAGACAGCAAGCACAAAAACAACAAGGTGGGGGGAGAAATAAAAAAATATCTTTAAAAAACCCCAAAAAACCTTCAATTAACTCCTGTGCCTTGTTGTTTTTCTCTGAGTCCCCACCAACCAATGGGGTGGGGACTCAATGTCTTACTGATGTAAGCGAATCAAAGCCCTAATCATAATTTAATCAAGTAAAAGTGAAACCTCTGACAGACCAGTTTACAAACATAATCCAATATCTATTTTTGGAATTAATAAATAATACCAAAACTACCAAATTGTTCATGTCTCTTGATCTCCTTCAAACCAGGACATTTTTTTCCTCTGTTTTCTTTTCTTTTTTGGTCTTTCATAACGGTAACATTTTTAAGACTCCCTGACAGTTTTTAGTAGGTTGTCTCACAATCTGGATTTGTCTATTTTCTCATGCTTAGATTCAGATTTAAAAGTTTTGACA